>NW_022900914.1:5410561-5471619 GCF_012274545.1 Fukomys damarensis | reverse complement strand
ACCCCGGGCAGTGTGGACACGGCCAGGGGCTGCGGGCTGGCGTACAGGGCCTGGGCAGGCATGTTCACCACCATGCTGCTCAGCGGCTGGGAGGGCGGCTGCGGGAGCGAGTAGTGGGCCGGCATCAGTGGGATCTGCGCCCCCACGTGGGGAGGCAGTGAGGGGGTCACCCCAATGACCGGGGCCTGGGCGTTCACAGCTGGGCTGAAGGTGGGAGGCTGGGCCACTCCATAGGACTGTGCGATCAGGGCAGGCTGGCTCCCCGCGGCCACTGTGGTCACCCATGGCCCTGTGCCTGCAAGGGAGATGGAAGAAATGTTATTTGCTGGTTGCACATTCACTCAACAAACACCTACCCTCGGGGCCCTCCCACCCCGCCCTGGGCTGGGTGCTATGCTCACAGCAGTGGATGGGCAAACCTGTATTACAGCACCGGGGCTAGGGCTTTAAAGCCGATGTGAACCGTGGCTGTGGGGTTGAAGGGAGGAAATCTTCCAGGGAGACGTGAGAGGCAAAAGCAGAGATCTTCAAAGAGACCTGAGTGCAAATCTCTGCCACGCCCCAGCAAGCTGCCGCTATTCTCTGAGCCTCCTTCTGCTCATGTGTTAAATGCGGCCAGCAAAACCCATCTCTGGGTGAAAGAGTTACAAGCTGGAGATGGCTGCTGGGCTCTCAGGGGAGCTGGGCCAGGTGCTTCCGGTGGGGACAGGTAGGACAGGGGCATTGGGAAGGTGGGCAGAGCCGCGTGGTCCGCAGTGCCCTTCTCACAGCCAGCCCCAGGCAGATGCTGATGGGACCCAGGGGCTTGCAGGTGTCCCTGGAGCGCTGGTGGGGAGATCAGCCTGGGTCACCTGGGGCTGCGTGAATCCAGGCCTAGGAATCCTTGCTGGTCCTCTGTGGTGGCAGTGCAGACTGAGGATGAGGAGATTGCTACAGGAAGTGGGGGTCCTAGAGGCTAGGAGGTGGTGTGGCTTGGCGTGGCCTCCCCAAAATGGCAAAGCCAGGAACTCCCAACCCACAGGGGTGCTGCTGGTGGAGGTGCCAAGCGGGGCCGGGTTCTGCCCCCTTCTAGAGACAGGAGCCTCCGAGTCAGTGTCCTTGTCTCCAGCAGGTATTATGATCACACCCCTGCCCGGGCCTGACGTGCACAGAATAGCTGTGATTTGATAGTGAGAGCTTGGGAAAACTGGAAATGGACACATACTGGGGAAGTCCGGCTGGCAGGATTCGGGAATGGGCCGCTGAGGGGACTGTCCCCAGGCTGACAGTGCGAGGCAGCTTAGGAGTCCCGAAGCTCGCCTCTCCCCAGGACTAGCCAGCGAGCCTGGGTAAATGCGGCGCCCAGCTGGCGAGGCCCCAGGCATCTGTGGGGTGACCACAGAGATACAGTGCCACCCAAGAGACCCATTTATACCCAAGTGGGTGCCCCAAAGGGGACTGGAGACCTAAAGGGAGGCCCCTAGTCATGTGCAGCAAGTCCTGATCACCATTTTCTATCAGTGACACACATAGGTTTGCATTCTGGCCTCGCACTTCACAAGGGAGGCGGGTAGAGCGAGGGCCCAGAGGGCAAAGGACCTGGACTGTGCGGGTGCTGGATGTGGCTGAAGGGCTGGAGGCGCTCATGCTGCAGAAGCTTGGGGGGTGGTGTGAAAGGGGTCTCCGGGCATTTGGGAGCTGCCGAGTGGAGGACCGAGTGTGCTCTGTGAAGCCAAGGGGGAGCAGGGGGTGAAAGGGAGGTGTCTGTGCTGGTCTGGGGACTGGGATGCTGTAGGGGTTGGGGAACTCCCAGTCCCTGGGCAGAGTACCCCAGTTCTCCTGTAACCACGGATCAGGCAGGACCTCCCCAGAAGGTATGGCCGGAGGAGGTTGCTATGAATCAGAGCACTGATGTTTGGGAGTGAGTATGTAAGGTAGCCTGGAGCTGACTCAGTCAGCCCTGTAATGTCAGTCTCACACCCTCACTCTCCACGATGCTCTGTCGTGTAACAGAGAGGCAGAGAGGCGCAGCAAGCACAGCGGGAATGACGCTGCAGCCCCTACCTCCCCGCATCCCGCGCCCAAGGTCTGGGCTTCCTCTGTGGAGCACCGGGCACCCAGCAGCGAGGCATCTGCCTGCTGAAGTACCCACCTGGGTTGTCGCTCTCCCTCATCTGCTTGGGGGGGGGCTCGTCGGTGTCCCACGGTGTGGATTGGTTGATGGGCGTCTGCCCCCACCGGATGCTGGTCGCCAGTCCCTGGGATTGACTCTCTGCTTTGGAGATGCCGGGAGCCTGTGGGAAGCGGACGCGGATGGTGAGCACAGCCTGGCCTTGGCCACTGCCCTAGGACCTGTCCTCCCACCAGTAACCCTGAGGCCCAAGCTTCGTCCACTAGACTAAGGAACTCTGGCCCCTGCGGACTTGCTGGTATCCAGGCAGACAGTGGCAGCTGTGGACTCTGCTGAGCTCCTGCCACAGAAACCCTGGACCGGGGTTGCACCCCCTGGCACCTCCAAAGTCCCTGCTCCACCTTGACCAAGAGTGCTGTGTTCTCTTCTGTGTGATGCACGAAGCCCCAGCCTCAGACCACCCATAAACCACCACAACGCCAGTGCTACCGATGTCTGCAGGGCCTGCTGAGCACCAACTGGTACCCAGCTGGTCCTTCTGCATGTAGCTGTTGACTGAAACTCCTAATGAGATGGCAAAATGCTCACTCTGCAAGGTGCTAGCTACCTGGACGTGTCACTCGAGGGGCTCCTCATCCTGTCCCACACCAGGCGCCAAGGCCCGTACCTCCCCCAGAGGAGGGAGATGAGGACCGGAGCTCAGGTCCTGCCCCTGGGGCCGGGGGAATCCTTAGCTGCTCAGCCAGGAAGGGGGACCTGCTCCCGGGGCTGTCACTTTCACTTAGATCTACAGATGAAGAGGAACACGAGCCTAGGGTGAAAGCAGACATCGGGGCAGTGCTGTCCTCCCCGAGATACAGCCTTACGATGAAATATTACAGTCACTAGGAATCGCGTTTACTAGGAATTCCTAATGACGCAAACCGCTCCCACTGTATGTCAACGAGGAAAACTGCAAAACAACACAGGAGATCTCCCTGTACAAACATCCCGATGCACATCGTATGTGCAGGAAGGAAATGGCCAACATGTTAGCAGGGCTGTTGTCCTTGGGCGAGCATATTATGGGTAACTTCTATTCTCTCTCTCCACTTTTCTGCAGTTACTAAATTTTCTACCGTGCCATATTTACAGCAAGCTAAACAAAACAAAACAACAACAAAATAACACCCTGAGCACATACTGGAGAGGTGGGGTGGGAGACCCGGGTTGAGGGGCCTGGGCCTCAGAGGAGGAAGAGGGTCTCTAGGGAAAGTGGCCGAAGCTCCCAGAAGCCACCCAGGCAAGGTGGGACGGGGCAGAAACGGCTGCCACCAGCACAGGCGTAAGTGGCTGGAGAAGCCTCCAGTGAGGGCCACCACCCTCATGGTGACCACACAGCCCCTGGCCCAGTGACACAGCTGGTGGAGGCTGAGCTCCTGCTGAGCGCCTGACCAGAGTCACCCTCCTGGGTCCTGGGCCAGGTGGGGGCAGGCGGTGTGGCTGAGGCACCTGCACCAGGCCTGCTGGAGGAGCAGGACCCGAGGCTGTGTGGAGCTGACCGCACTGGGCTGCACTTATGTCTGGCCTGCATTGCAGATGCTGCAATTCT
This sequence comes from Fukomys damarensis, assembly GCF_012274545.1. Classification (NCBI taxonomy): domain Eukaryota; kingdom Metazoa; phylum Chordata; class Mammalia; order Rodentia; family Bathyergidae; genus Fukomys; species Fukomys damarensis. The sequence continues at coordinate 5,467,918 of NW_022900914.1, read as the reverse complement.
GTGAGCAGAGCCCAAGGCAGAGGAAAAGAGGACTCCTGAGAACAACCCCACCCACAAGCGTCCTCATCGGAACCCCAACCCCATTTCTGTCTGTGGGGTGGATGGGAGCAGGGGTAGCTGGGAATTTAACCGGGCTCACAAGTCATTCTGAGAACAGTGAGGTGTTTCCAGCATTTTCCAAGTAGACAGCTTTCAAAGTGTGCCTAGACTGAAAGGAGTAGCCTTTTACCCCTTCTGCAGCCCCCGTCTTTCCAGGGCTGGGCCCTGGGTGGGTTCAGAGGCACAGAGCTTGCTTCCCTGGGAATCAGAGGCATCTGAGGAGGAAGGAACCTGGGCCGTATGCTGCTCTGGGACCTGCTCGGGAGCAAGTTGGAATGTGAAACCCAGCTTCCTCACCAGAGCCCCACTTCATTGACAACATGGAAAGTCCTCCTGCCAGAAGGGGGCGCTGCAGCCACCACTCTGCTGCCTGGAACCCCAGGGCCTCCCAGGCCAAAGCTAGCTCAGGTTTTCAGAGTCCTCCCACTGCTTCCATTTATTTCTGCCTTGCTGGCTCAGCATGGCGTCTTGGCAGGGACAGAAGGGTTCTGGAAATTTGCCCTGGAAGACCCACAGCTGCCAGGCAAGGTGGGTGGGGTCTCCTCCTTGAGGTTGGGTCACCAGGTTCTGTGCTCTAAAACTTCAGGAGTTCCAGTGTTTGCCCTAAAACTGGGGAAATTTCTGAACTTGAAAAAAAATCACAGACTTTAGTGAAGCATGTAGCTCAGACCCTTGGTTCTGAAACTCCGGGGAATTCGCTCACGTGGGCCTCAGTCAATGGGCCTGAGTTCTGTCATACGCTGGCCAGGGCAGTGGGCACGCAGGGGACCGGGGCTCGCCCTGCCCTCAAGCGCTGTTCCAGGGGAAGGGAACTGTGCAGTGGGTTGTGCCCGCGCTTGCCCTGCGTCGCATGAGAGCCCAGGAGTGAGAGGCAGAGCTGCCGGGCGAGGGAGGCAGTCAGGTAGTCTTTCATGAATACTCCAAGTGCTTTCTTCTGTACTAAACAGCTCTGCGGTGAGAAGGAAAACAGTCTCTTTCTGTTTGTTTAGGTAAGATAAATAAGGCCACTCATATTCTACTCTGTGCTTGCAACATCTGAAGCTGCAAGCAACTTACAGTTCAGAAATTTTGTTTTATTAAAATAACGAACGTTCCTTCTTCCACTCCCTCCAGAAAAATGCTGGACGCAAGGTGTGCGCTTTGCTGAGGACCCCAGGCTCCAGGCCATCTGTGAAGTGGGTGACTGATCAGCACCTTTCCTCTGGCCAAGGGCTCCGGGCCTCGGAGGGTTCTGGAGGCTTCTGGGACCGTGTGTGGCCTGTGGCTCCAGCCCTGAGCCAGGCCCAGTGGAACCTTCCACTCCACAGTGTGGGGTCTCTACCGGCTTGGGACTCCTCACTAGCAATCCAGTCCAAGTGCTCAAAAGGGGGCTGCCTACCCAGGAGTCAGAAAAGTGGTCCTGGCTGTGGGGAGGAAAGTGGAGCTCAGCCTCTCCTTGCTTCCTCCCTTTGCCATCATCTGTGACATCAGGGAAGATGCCCAGACCCTTGGCCTTTCTCCAGCATCTCCAGCAACATGGGGGCCACAGGAAGGTAGATCAGAGGGCCTCCCCTGCCCAGCCGGTGGAGTGGCCCTATCTGCCCATCACCAGGCCCGGACAGGCTTCTCTTGCCTTCTCTGTAATGAGATGCTAATGGGATGCATCATTAACGCAGCAGCTTTTTAAACCCAAGCTCTTGGAAGTTTTCAAAGGTCACGTTTTTATGGTGGCTGACAGCATCCTGCTTCTCCCAGCGACTGAAGAACACTGAAGACGCTGGTGCTTTACGGCTGCAGCTCTCTGAAGCCCAGCACAGGCTGAGGTGCCTGCTGGCCTTGCCCTCAGCCCTGGCGGCCTCTCTGGGCACATGGGCTGCCCTGTGCCACCTTAGGTGAACCAGTTCCATGTGGCCCAGAGCTGCTCCCAGACTGTAAAGACGCCTGGGCAAGGGGGACAAGGCAGGTGACACCGGCAGAAGCACTCGAACTCCTGAGGAACACTCGCCAGGCTGTGCGGCCATGCCGGGAGAGGCTGCTTTGTTCCTGACGTTGTGCTGCAGGGCCCAAGCACTGTGCCGGCCCATAGGGCAGGAGCAGAGCGTCGCTGCTTGTTCAGCCAGTGACTGGACGGTTGGAAGGCGCGCACTTCAGAAAGTGAATGACACCAAGGCCGAGCAGGGCCATGAAACAGCCTCATTTCCCTCTTGAGGGACATGAGGTTTCCGGACTGTGGGTGCCCCGCGTGGGACCCCAGCACCGCTGTCCTGGAGGACACTTACTTCGGCACAACGTGGTGTCTCCTAGTGCCTAGGCCTGCTGAGCGACTCCTGCTCTGTGAGGAGGAGGAGCGGGGACCGTCCGGAGAGCCCAGGCATCTTCCACCTTCTCCCACGGAGTCAGAGGAGGGTGAACCAGTGGAACCCCGGGGTCGGAAAAGCTTCCAGGAGCGATGGGCCGGCACTGGACACAACATCTGCGCAGGACTCGGTACGGCGGAAGGACGGAGGCTGTGGTGCCACCAAAGGACCCTGCGGCAACTTGAACATTTCCAGCCTAAGCACCTGACAGCCTGGCCCAGGGTCTGTGTTGGGGGCCACGATGCCCATACCCAGCGCCCTCTTTTGCCCAGAAGCCTGAACCCCAGACTGGGACCTGCAGGGCTGAGAGCCTTGTCACTGTGTGGAACAGCAGACGGGTGACAGGCAGCATCGGCTGAGCACCGCAGAGCATCCCTGGCCAGCCCCACTGTCCACAGCTGTGACCTCTTCCCCACCAGGCCTCCGAGAGCCACCCACCCACGCCTCAGTCGGCCTGTGTCCTCGCTGGACAGGACAGAAGCACTGCTAGGACCTGAGCTCAGTGATGCTTGGGCCTGCTCTGGAGGAATGGTTGCCCGCCCCAGGACGGAGAGGGCCACACGGGCTTGGGGACACTTCAGGGACTCATTGAGGGTTTCATTCCTACCCATTAAAGGAGGGATGGTGCTGCAGACAAGGAAAGGTACAAGATCATGGTGAAATGCGGGAAAGACCGGGTGAGGGAAAACGGAGACTCACAGCGGCAGGGAGGAAAACTGCAGATTTCAGGCCAGAGAGGCTCCCAGCCTTCAGCACAGCCCTGAACTTACAGTCAGGCAAATCACAAGTAGATACACAGCTACTGTGTTGAGCCTGGGACTCAACAAAATGAGCATGGCATCTGCACCCCTGCACCAGTCCTGGGTCTGTCCTTTTAAAAGGGCTCACAGCTTCTCAGTCTCATGGGCCCCACAGAGCTGACCACTGACCAGTGAACACAACCAGGAGAGGAGACAACAGTGTGGCCCCACAGAACAGTGCAGCCATCTCTGAGAGGAAAATGGTGTTTTCAGTAGAGAAGAGCCAAAAAGGGTGTGTGTATGTGTGTATAGTTCACTTCATATCCTGCACAGTAAGTTCGAGAGCTCACGTGTGTGGTGCTCTCGGCAGATGCATCCACAGATCTATCTGCCTCCCCTGGGCTCTGTGAAGACGAGGGCAGCACAAGTACAGGAGGGACTGCAGCAGCGTGAATGCTGGACTACGTTGGCACAGCCTGTCCCGAGCCGCCCCGGATGGGCCGTGGGAGCGAAGTGGTCTGGGTAAGAAGCTGAGAGGCTCCGGGACGACAGCACCAGTGGGCAGCGAGTGGCACCCTCTGGCCTCGGTCTGCACCTCGGTTCCTGGGTGAGGACACTCAGCAGTGCCTTCCTCCGATCCCTTCAATAGGCCAGGCTGCTGTGACAAGAGGTGCTGACCCGGCCCAGGCCCCACCCCCGGCTCCTTTGCCCTGGATTCTTACTGCCCTGCACATTTTGAACACCCTCCATGTTAGAAAACTCGCCCTGCTGTTTCTTCTGCAGCCAGGGCATGGGCACGTGACCCACCTCTCACACACGGCCTGGAAATGCAGCCGCCAGAGGAGGCAGCACAGCCCGACTCACTCCGGGGCTGAAGCCCACAGGTTTGGGGCACACAGTGAGGGGAGGCTCTGGTTTTTTCAGCGAGAGTGGCAAATGAGGTTGTTTCCTTTTTCTTCTTGCTCTAGAGCATTATCGTGGCCAGGGCTCTTCAGAGAACAGCAAGAGCTGGTGCCCACAGCTGGCAGCGGGAGCAGGGCCCCAGCCCTTCGAGCCCTGGACAGGCCTTTTCCTGCAAAGATGGACATTTCCCTTCCTCTTAGCAACCCTCCCTCTGCAGTGGCTGGAGGTCTTCCTCCTGCACAGACTCATGCGTGCTGGGGTGGGGTGTGCAGACCCCTGCCATGCACACAGAGGTGGACCCCCAGGAAGGCCCCTTTTTCTCTTCAGGAATGGTGTCCAAGGGGGAATTTGGGCACAGGGAGGAGATCTTTCAGTGCCTGGGGTTTTTAGATTGAGCCCATGGGTCTACATCCAGGCTCCTGGGCTTTCCGGGGCAGGCAGCGAGTCACAGAGCACACTGATTCCAAGGAGACGCAGGTGGGTCCTGCCCAGTACTGCCACAGCTGTGTGGGCTCCCATAGCAGTGCCTGCAGGGTGCTCCTGGGGGAATTATTAGGAATGGAGGTGTCTGGAGGGGTCCCAGAGGCTCTGATTCAGTGCCCAGAAGTGCTCCTCTTTAACAGGTCTGCAGGCAGTCCATGGCCTTGCCGCGGGGAGCAGTGCCAGGCCCACACCTCAAGCCTGGAGTACTGGGGTTGTAGCTGCTCATGTCCTGAGTTGCACAGATTTGGGGCTGCTGGTGATGGGCCCAGGAGTCAGCTCCTTGAGGAGGCCACTTTCAAGGACCCGTGCTCTGGAAGCCTAGGTTTCCGGGGGTGGGGGTCAGAAAGGAGGCGCCGCCAGGCACTGGAGCTGTGACTCTGGGCCCCTACCTGTCTGTTCTCATTTCTGGATCGCTACTGAACTACAAATAAGAGGGTAACTGCAGTTAAATCCCCACTTGGCACCAGGCGAACCCCTCCTGCCCTCATTACCCAAGCATTCTCTCCAGGTCCCAGGCCCCAGGCCCAGGCCATGCCCCGGTGTCCCCTTCAGAGCCGCCTCGAAACGTGGTCCAGAGCCCGATGAAGTTTCTAATAATACTGACCAACGATGTGTTAAATTGAGACACTTGTGGCTCGCGTGCTGGAAACCACACGATGGTTTAAAGGACCAGTGCTTACCTTTCTCTATCAATTTGCTGCTAAATTACTGCTTTTGGAGCAACTTATAGAAAAGTAATTCTTTATTTAAATTTTAATTTCAATCTTGTCACTTTAAATATATATTCAGATTCCAATCATATTACAGAGTATGATGATGTCTCAGGAAGGTAAACGATCCCGCCAGGAGCCCAGGAGGTGGGGAGTGTGTCGGAGGTGATGGGAGAGGCTGGGAGGGATGGGCGGACCCAGGGTGGGACTGCGGAGCTGGCCAAGCCCTGCCCCTGCCCTGCTAGCTCAGACGTTCTGTGCAGCCCCGCGAGGGCCATCCTGAAACGCTTTAACTTGCTACCGAGCACCTTCTGTTCCTGGCTCACCTGAGCTACGAGGGGCTCAGATGCGTGGGGCCGCCTGCCTGTCATCAGCCTAGCTGTTCCCGTTTATGGACCACCTCCCAAGAAATGCATGGCCATGAGCTGATTTCCTTCCACAAGGAATTCTCCATTCTTCTCATTTTACCAGCAAGAGTTAGAAGGGCCAGCAAAGCTCATTAAAACTTAGGACTTTAACCTGTGCCTATTCTATCTGTTAGTCCACTTTGTGTCACTATAACAAAATAACCAAGGCTTTCTGTGTTATAAAGAAAAGTTTCACTTAGCTCTCAGTTCTGAAGATTCAAGAGCATGGTCCCTACAATCTGCTCAGCTCTGAAGAGGATCTCATGTGGGTGGCATTGCAATGGCAGGGGTGCATGTAGAAGATGTCACAGGGAACGACAGGATGTGACAGCCAGGGGAGAGGCTGGGCTCCCTCCTCTGACAGCCCAGTCCCACATTCATCTACCCACAAGGGTATGCCCATCACCAGTCACCTTCTGCTGGGCTCACCTCTCACAGGCTCCTCCACCTTGACACTGCCACGCTGGACCAAGCTCTCAGTGTGTGCCTTTGGAGGGCTGATCCTGTCCGAGCCGCACATGCTCCTGGGGTTTTCAGAATTACCTGCAGATGGCCAGAACGTTTCCCTGCCCTGTCTTCAGGTTGTTCCTGCTGACTGACAGCCTTAGGGGGCTTTGCCATACTGAGGCTGCTTCTGATTACCCAGCGGGGTCTCCCACAGGAGCACTGGCCACAGCCCCTCCCTTCACCATATCCAGCCCACTGGGCCTCCTGCTCTGACTGACAGCACACTGGGGCCGGGAAGCCGGATCCAAGGTTCTGGCTTCTCTTCCAGTGCCTCCGACCCCAGCCCGAGTCACCGCTGATGCCTTTCCTCAGACCCTCCAGTGTGGCTGAGGCCAGGTCCTCAGCCTCAGACCAGGGCTGACAGCTGGACACCTACACCTGCCCCTAGGCTGGCCACATGGGCTGGCAACCCGCAGGTCCCCTCTCTGGCACTGGACTCTGTCCCTAGCTTCTTCCCTTTGGCTTTCCAACATGGGGGCTGAGAAACATCTTTGGCTACTTCACCTGCCATTCCAGAATCCACTCGCTTCTGGCCCTTCTTTCGTGGTTGCGCTTTCTGGGGCTGGGCGCGCTGGGTGTTCACCTCTGGCTCTCAGCCCTGGTGCCCGGTCCTCTCTCTGCTGCACGTCAGTGAGTCCAGCTCTCACGCCAACTCCAGCGGCTCGTCTCCTCCCTCTGCTCTCTGCCGGCTTCCTCTTCCTGGAAGCCCCCTTCTGTGTGTTTCTGCTTTTCTTAGTTCTCCACCATCCAGGGCCCTTCCCCAGCTGGTTTCTCCTACCCTGTTCTCAAAACTTGGCTCAGGCCCGTTCCCTCCCTCTCCCAGGCCTGCTTAGGGCCTCTCTTCTTTCACAATTTTTCTGATACGAAACACCTGCGTGGTAACCCTTGTCTTTGCCAGAATGCAGCTTTCTGTAGCATTCTGGAGGTACATTTGCTTTTTTCCCTTCCTGACATCAAAGGCAATTCCTTGGAGACTTTTATGCTATGGCTCAGCACAGATGGCCACCCTCCCAGATGGAAAGCACCCACGGACGGACGGGCCTGGCTTTTGTACCCTGCTCCTGAATGTGCCCTGTCCAGATCCCCAGCCCTTTCCCTCCAAGCCCCTCCCCACGCATGGGCCCTGTGGACAAAAGAAATGATAAATCTGGCAGAACCTTACAGCTCCAAGCTTTCAACTTTGCTCCAACAACTTTCAACCAAAAACTTCTTAGTCCTATTTCCAAGTAACTTTTCATCCATTACAAAACCTACAAAATTTTCAAAGAGGCTTTGAAATAAGATCATCAGAAAAAAAAAAAGCCCATCACAAACGAAAGTCTTTGAAAAGAAAGAGGCCCTTTCCTGTGCTGCAGCTCCCCTCTGATACGTTTTCCTTTCATTCTTTGGAAGGTGCAGGCAGGCCTGGCCCTCAGCAGACGCCTGTGATGTGCGAGATTGAGTGGCCCGGATGACACTCGGATGGGGGGCGCTGGGCAGCCGCCGCGGAGCCGGGCTGGCCTTTCATTCCCCTTCAGTCAGCTCCGAGGGTGCCCCCAACGGCCACGAGCGCCTTGTAGCCCCAGCCTGCTGCTTCCATTCACCTCAGCGCGGGTGAACGCGGCTTCCTGTCCAGCACCTCCACGGCCTTCGTTCTTGTCGCCGAGCGGGGCGGGTAGGGAGGCGCGGCCGGGGCAGTCCCTCCGTGGCCTTTCATGGGACATTTCCCAAAAGCTGTCCCCGCAGGCAGTGACTCTGGACCTCCCTCGCCCTCCCTAAATTCAGCTTCTGACTCGCAGCTGCACGTAAGACAACGCCCACTTCCGGGAGTCTTTGTTACGATCAGATTTGAGATCTGAATCCGGTGCGGGAAAGTCCTCTGTCCAGGATGATTCTGCTGAGCGTGGATGGGGATGCACTCGGGCTTGGTTCTCTGAATGAAATGCCTACCTGCTGACCCGGCCCAGCCCTCAGAGGCCCAACATGAACTCCGAGACAGGCTGCAGAGCCTGCCAGAGGGTCAGCAGGCTCTTCAGGAAGGCGTGGCCAGGGCCCACCTGCTCCACGCTCCTCCAGGGGACATTGGAGGACCCACTGAGCCCTTCTCCTGCACAGGGCCCGCCCTAGACAGGGGCATCCCCAGGCTGGTTCCCAGCCCCCTGTCTGCAGCTCTCCACAGTCCCTTCTCCCAGGACCCCCTGACCCACCTGTTCACCTCCCAACACCTTCTCCTTTCTGGCTGGGCCCTCAACAGAACATTATTGTTATTTTTTATCACGAACAAAGACCCAATGGGGAGAGGGGGCGGTCTGCGAATGACTCAGTGCCAACTCTGAGAGCTCAAGGCTAAGCAAACGTCTGTTAGAGGCCTAACAAGAGAAGGGACAGTGGCAGAGTCACTGAGTGGCAGGCAGGACAAAGAGACAACACACCACAAGTGTCTGGCGAGGAGGCGGCTTCTTCTCAGACACAGCAGCTCGGGTGAAGGAGCTGAAATAGTTTTATTACAAGGACTTCAAGACTCTCTGAAGCAAGTCAGGCTCTGAGTGTGCACCTCAGGACCCCAGCCCCCCTTCCACACAGTGTGAGGCTCACAGGGCTCGGTGGGACGGACTGGGCTCACCATGGAACATTCCGGAAGCATGCAAGGAGGGACTGAGTTTCCCTTCCTCAGCTGGCCGGTGCTTGCAGGCTCTGCTATCTGCCTGTTCAGTCTCTGTAATGACAGCTGCGTGCGGCCAGGCAGGTCCCTGGGGAGAGCCATTACCGCTCCATTCAGAATGGAGGCCAGGGCCGTGGTGCTGTCAAGGAAATGGCACCACTTAGCCCATCTTTTTAGGCTTTGGGAAACATGCTGGGCAGACGGCTTCTATCCACACGCAAGGAGGGCCCATGGGCAAGAGGGCCAGTGGTAAAATCTTTAAGAGTTTAGTGGTGAATGGGGCAGAAGAGGCAGAGCTTCCTGCAGTGGTCAGGCACACAGATGACAGACTGCTCTTCCTCGGGAGTGACACTGTGTCACCGGGCACCTGTGTGCCAGGATACCACACACGGGGTGAGTAGGGCAGTTTGAGCCTCTGGTCCTGTCCTGCGAGAGGATGGGCAACCGCTGTTCCAAGCCCTGGCCACCCATGGGGAGATGGCGTACAGGAAGGGGAAGGGTCCCGGACGAAGGCCTCCCACCAACACCCCTTCCTCAGCAGGGCCCGGGCTGCCTGCGCTCAGGTTTCACCTCTTCACGGCCGAGCACTGTGTTGCCTGGCTATCCTCGCCTGTCCACTGTGCGCTGGGCTCATGACCTTCAGCTGTATCATCGCTCATCCACCCACCCACCCACTCCATGCTTACTGGGAAGCTATCTTGCACTGGACACAGCCAGGAGCAGTCCGAGGCTCTGGTCCCCGTCACAATCACAACAGCTGATATCGATTGACCTTTAGGCTGAGAATTCTCTGAGCCCTCTGCCTGTCTTGCAGATGGCCAGCTGCTTCTGGTTCTGTGTTCTTATGGAAAAGACGGGGCACTAATTCCACTAGGAGGGCCCCACCCTGATGACTTCATCTAAACCTTACTTCATTGCCAAATCCCATCCCCTCTGAGTTGTGGGGGATGAAATTCAGTCTGTGGCACCCACACAGCATGCGGACAGGGGGTGCTCCCCACGCCATCTTTGTGGACCTGTCTGCCTGTGGTTTCTCTGGCTCCACCCTGTCCACCAAACCCCAGGGCTGTGTTTTGTGGAGATACCCACAGGCCTGATGGGCAAGCCAGTTAGCCCTGGCCTGAGCTGTCATTTTCGGATGGTTTGATTTCTTCCCTCCCCTCACAACATAATCTCCATGATCTTGAGTCTTTCCCGAATGCTGTTGAAAGCCTTGTTGTATTTATCTCCAGAGAATCTGCCGTGCCCCTGTGCAATTTTCCATTGTCATGGTTCATTTTAATCTCCTCTAAGGCTGTTGGCCACTCTCGTGTTCAGAAATAGCTTGTTCCACTTAATAAGAGCACTTAAATATGCAGACACGAGAAATTTCCTTTGCTTGCTCCTCAACATCACAGTAAGTGGAGTGAGTTACATGCCCTGCTCCATGCTGTGAGGCCAGGCACAGTCACGGGGAAGGTTTAAGGGCCTGGGAGGGGTCCGAGAACACCTGGGGAGAACCCAGCCCACCTGGTGCTCCTGTGTTTCACTGACAGCACCGTGGGTCCCTACAGTCACCTGCCTACTTTGCAGTGCTCAGAGCTCTGGCCTGGCGACCGGAAGTTCTGGATCTGGGGCCTGCTCCACCACTCACAAGGGCCTGGTGACCTCGCACAGGTCATTTTACCATTGTGAGCCCCTGCTTCCCTCCTTCCTCTGCAAAGCAGGCCCAGCAGTCTCTCCTTCGAGATGCAGGTTCCAGTGAGGAGTGGAATCCTGGCTGCTGTGCCAGGCAGGGGGCCTACCAAATGGCAGCGGCGGTTAGCATCAGGCCAGGCGTGAACACAGGGACTTAAGCCCTTTTGAGAAGGCCGTCGCACCACGCCAGACTAGATTGTTTCTTCTATGTCAGTTTCTTGGGACTGTGGTGGCCAGAGACTTCCCCAGGGGCTATGGCTTATCAGGAAAGGTTAGAGGAGTGGAAAGCAGGCTGGGTCCCCATTCATAAATCTGCATCTACCAGGAGTTCTGGGGCTCAGGCCCAGGACAAAGGTGGGACACCAGCGCCCCTGGTGGTGCTGGGAGGAATTGTAGGCCCAGGTAGAGAGGGGCAGTGCCCCAGGATCTCTGTAGTTTAGAGAAGCACAGTGAGGAAGCAGGAGTCCAGCTGACAGATGGACACTGGCACAGGACGGGACAGGGATCAGCTGGGCCCTGAATTAATCCCTGCTAAAACAGCCACTGCAGCCAGTTTCTGTCATGTACTGCTCCGGACCTCATCCTCTCAGTGAGTTTAGCTCCAGGTTGGGCTGGGGAAAGGCAGAGGACGGAGGACTCAGCACTCTGGTCCACAGTGCCCCAGGCGTGGGCACTGCAGGCAACCTTGGTGGTGGCCCTGAGGGTGCAGCTTGCCGGAACAATCCTCAGGCACTTGCCGGAGCTTGGGGCTCAGCTCCGGGGCCACCCTCACCCCAGGTAAAGCAGCCCCTTAACCCATTTTCACCTGGGCTGAGCACCAGCACCAGACTCCTGGGGAGCAGTTTATCGATCAGCCCCGTCGCGTTTCTGTCACCAGTGGAGGTGGGGGACTCCCAGCCCGGCCTTGTTCTCTGAAGCCTGCAGCTCTCCTGTATCTGCCTCCTGAGCTTGGCTCCAACCCTCCATCCATGCTACACAGCCCACTGGGGGGACGAGGCACACCTTCACGGGTGCACACATGTGCAGCGGACACACGCGCACACGCATTTGCTGCACATCACACCATGGCCCCACAGGGCCACAGCAGCTGCAGATCCCCTTTCTATCCCATGGAATCTGTTCTTCTCCAGTGGCTGCAAAACACAGGGTCCCCTATGGCCACTTTGCGCTTCCCCTCCCAGACACTTTTTTCTAAATCAGCTTCCAAGCTGACTCATTTCAAACAAGAAAACATCAACAAACACGATGCAGAGAAACAGATGGTAACAATTACAGGAGGGAGGAAACAGCCTGCTTACTCTACAAGGGGCAGGCAAACACCCTGACCCCAGACAGCGTTGTGCCCTGGCCCACTGCCGTGTAAACCTGGGCATGGGGCATGGGCATGGGTTTGTTCCCATCAGCAGGGTCAGGCCTGGAGGGGCCGTGGGCCGGAGCACCATGGGGCAGGTACAGTGGAACTGGGACGGCCTGCTCTGCAGGGGGAAAGGAAAGACGTTCCCAGGTGTCCCAGCCTCCTCACCTGATCCTGACCCCTCAGATGCCCGAGATCAGGGGGTGCTTCCTCCCCTGCACAGGGGTCCCACCTATGACCAGCCCTGCTACACTGCCACCTTCTAACGGTGCAGAAGCTTGTCTCCCACCAGACCCACAGTCCGACGGGGCTAAGGGCTTAGCTGGGAAGCCAGGCTGCTGGTTTAAGTCCAAGTTCTGCCACTTAGAGCTAGGGGGAGCTGGGGTGAACTAAGGGACCTCTTGGTGCTCCTCTTGCCTCACCCTGAAAATGGAGATAATTCAGGGACCCGTACTGCCTGACTGTGAATTAAGGTGGGCAGAGCACCCTCCTAAGGGCTGCTGTTACCCCTGCAGAGGGCTAACTTCCTGTCTGCCATTCCAGGAGGGGGTGCCGGGTCCTGAGGTCCAGGGGAGCTTGCTATGCCCTGCCCTCCTGGACCCACCGCGGTGTGGGGTTAGAGTAGGGCGGGATTCTGTCTCCCAGCTCGGCAGGCTGGAGCACAATCAGGCGAAATCGGGGACCTTCCAGGGAGCTCAGGGCTTGTGAGCGGAAAGCGGATCCCACCGGGCCTGTGGGTCCTGGGGAGCTGCCAGGAGGAGGAGGGGCTGGGTGCTGACTGCCAGGACATGCGGCGCGGCAGGAAAGGAGGGGTGGTGCAGTGGACGCGGTTCCTTCAGAGGGCAGAAAACGACTTCCGAGGAAGGGCCTCAGGGAAGCGGGCGGTGGTCGGAGCCCACAGCGCGGTCCTCTGCACGCGGAGGCTGCTGCGGGTCTCGCTCCTCACACGGCCAGGGTTCACAGCCGGCAGGCGCACGGGGCTCTCTTGTTCACCTGTTCTCTTCTCACACGCACCGGTGACCACAGTTGTCCCCGCACGGCGTCCCCACACGTCCACACTCCTGCGCTGTCTCACAGGGCACACCCGCGCCTCCCCACGCGCCCTCACAGGGGCCGACACCTGCTTCCCCCGCTGTGGGGGCAGAAGGGGAGGGAGGGGCGTGCTCGACCCCCTCCGCCGCCGGGGCTGGCCGCTCGTGTGTACCGCAGCTTGTCTGGAAACGCTCCAGCGCGGCTCCAGCAGCTCCCTCCGTTCGTTCATTTCGGAACACATGGCTTGCCCGGCACCCCTGCCTGCTGTCCTGGGCCGCTGCATCTCCCTGCTCTCGCTATGCGCCTGTCCCCGCCTGGGGCGTCTGTCCTGTTAGCACCAGGGTCTGTGTGCTCCTCTCCTGCTCTCCAGCTTCTCCTCCCCTGCAGCCCTCCTGAGCACCACAGAACACCATCCCTGGCCTCCGGAACTCATCCTTCACTCTGGGAACCTGGCTTTGCCCACGCTGGTAGAAGGCCAGAGGCTGTAGTGTCCTCCTGGCCCTCGCTTGTCCCTCTCGGGCACGGCTTCTGCTCTCCGGGTGCTGGTTCTCAGGGTTCCATCGGCCCCCTTCTGACGCATAAATGGGACCTGCTCCTGCCGCTGGCCTGCCTCACTGTCACCGCTGTCACCTTTACATTCAGACCCATGTACACAAATGCCTATGTGAGATCTCCGCTCGATGTTCTGCCTGCATCTAAGCTCAGCATGTCCCCAACGGGTGTCCCGAGCTCTGCCTTCCACCCTGTGTGCTCTGTCCCCAAGCTGTTCCCCCACCCCCAAGGCAGAAGCCCAGGGCTGCACCCTTCAGCCACTCTAGTGATGGCCACCTGCCTCTTTCTGCATGCGGCCCGATCTCCCTGCCCTCACATCTGCCCGCTCCTGGCTCTCTCCACAGTCATCTGCAGGCCCCACCCTAACCTGTTCTTTGTGTTGCAAAAATAATATTTCTAGAAGAATCATTTCCTATAGGAAATGGCTGCCCCTGCACCAGTTCGTGTTTCTAGTGTCTAATCTGTTCCATCATCACAGGTTGCCACCTTCATGGGCTCCACTGGGGCCTGCTTTTCTGTACTCAGGGATCTGCCGCCGGAGCCTCGGCCTCCAGAGGAGCCACAGCCATGGCCCACACGAGTGACTCCATCTCCTGATCTGTCCTCGGCAATCCCTCAGCACTGTGGCACTAGACTCCCGAGAGCACCACCACCCTCACAGCAGCCCCGACCCAGGCTGAGGGAATGAGCCTTGGAGGCCCTGCCGATGTCCCCAAGGGAGAATCAGGCCAAGATCCTCACCTGCTGGCTGGGTCTTTTGCAAGACAGCCCCTTTCACAGGCCAAATGTCGGTCCTTCCTCCCTGGGGACCAGGCTTGGGACACTCTGGTCCCTCCTGCAAGCCAGACAGACCCAAGCCCCGGGAAGGGCAGCCTGTGTGCTGCGAGGGGAAGGTTCCTGCCTCAGCCCCCTGCTCCTTGCTCCTTTCTTTCACCCCTCTGTTCACCTCTTGCTGGAAGGTAAGGAAACCTGAATGAAATATTTTTAAAATTTACCGAGTCAGGCACGGTGGTGAATGCCCGTAAAAATCCCAGCTGCTTGGGAGAAGGATAGCAAGTTCAAGACCAGCCTGGGCCACTTAGACCCTGTAACAAAATGAAAGAATAAAAACAGCTGGGAATGTAGGTCTCTGGCAGAGCCTCTGGCTGCAATTCCCAGCCAGCAGGTGAGGATCTTGGCCTGATTCTCACGTGGTCCGTGGTTTTTGATTTTCTCAGCAGAGAAGAATGGGTGCAGAGAATGCCCTGGCCTCCTTGTGAACACTTTGGGATTGAGCGCACCCCTCCTCTCACCGAGGACACAGCCCATGTGGTCAAGTTGTGGGTTTAGGAAGGAGTTCAACATTTCAGTGGCTGCCTCCGCCGATGCAGTCTGTATGCTATGAATTCAAGGTCTGCAGTCGGTGAGCCGCAGGTCCAGCAGCAGAGGTGGCAGGGCAGATCCTGTCCAAGTCCGAGGGCCTGAGGCCCTGGAGAGCTGTGGGTATAAACGCCAGTCTGAAAGCTCGCAGCCTGGAAACCCAAGGAGAGCTGGTGTTTCTGCGGAGTGGAGGGGTGGGCCAGCTCCCGGCTCCAGTTCTGCAGGAGGAGCCCCCTTTGCTGGCAGGAGGGGGGCTCCTGCCTAGGAGGGCAACCTGCTTTGCCCCGTGACCAGTTCGCACACGTCGCTGTCCCAGACACACCCAGAGTTCTCTCTCTAGCCCCATCACAACTCCGACAACCATATTGCCTCTCGTTGCAATTTGTATTTGAATCTGTGCTCTGGGTAGAGAGAATTCAAGCAGGGGGTGGGGCGGGGGAGTCAAAACAATAAGAATACTAGCGGAGCTAGAGGATTCCTTCCATGATTATGGAACTTTTTTCCTCTGGCTCTTTCTTTCCAATAAACACTGCCCACTCCTGGGAGATGCGGTGTCTGCCTCTTCCCCGCCCCCAGGCAAATAAAAGAAATAACACTGCTCCCCAGGCGCATGTGCTCCCACACCTCGGCATATGCTCCACCTAGCTCGCTTCGGAACTGTTAAAACTGCAGTGGGCAGCGGCTTCCTGGGACCCCACCCCAGGGCTCCTCTGCCTTCCTCAGCCCAGCGTTCTCCACTGCTGCTGTAAGCATACCCGCATTGAAAACGTTCCAGTGGAAGTTTCTAGATTCCTAAACAATAGATTCAAGACATCTTTAATACTCTCTGAAGAAGCAATATATCACAGGAAAAGCTGTAACCTTTACTATTGCTGATGTTATCCAGGCCGCCGGCTGATTAGGAAGGTAACTGCTGCCGATTCGCATTCTGCCCGGCTGCGGCCGGAGGGGCCAGGCTGGGCCGTCCACCCTCCCTCTGCACCCCAGCGAGCGAGGAAGGTGCTGCATCTCCGAGCATTTGCCTAATGCTCTTTTATATAACCTGAAGAGTCACAGGGCTCAAAGGCAGTGTTTTCCAAGAAACAGCCTTCTCCTATTAACACAACATCCCTGAAAATAATACTGCCTGTCTCTAAAGCAATAACAGGTTCTGCACGGAATGCATTTTCCTGCTTTTTCTCTCCAACAGAGACGCAAGGAAGGAGTTGTGGCCGCGCCTGTGAAAGCCTTCGAGACAGAGGGAAAGCGCGGCCAACGAACGTCACAGTGACCCAAAGTCAGCCAATGTGCATGTGGAGGGCCCAGGGACCGCTCCCCAGGGAAGCCTCCCCAGGGTCTGCAGCAGAGGCAGATACTTGGTTTTGCCAGGTTGTTTACCCTCATTTCTTTCTGAAGGTGAATGCGATGGGCAATCCAAGTGAGCTGACAGGAGGAGACAAAGGGTGGAAAATGGAAACCTCGTCACACTGCTGGGGTTTTCTTTTCAGGAGTCTGAGGCTGTGTGTGACCCCAGGAAAAGGGCCAGAGTCACAACTACTGGGGAAAAGCATGGGAACCCTTCCTCAGGAGCTGTGTGTCCTTGGGAGGGCTGCTAGACTTCTCTGGACCTGCTTCCTGATGGCGATCTTACCGTTCACAGGGTGGGTGGGAATCACAGATACCAAAGCCACATTTCGGGGGCTGGCACGGATTTGGCTTCTCCAAAAAAGGATAACTTTTATTATTCTAGAAAATGTCTCTGTGAATTGTCTGATGACTGAAACTGGATTTCATTTTCATAAAATCTTGATTTTAAAAAAGCCCAAGGGCACCTGTTTTCTTTATCCAGCAGAACAGAGTGTGGCAATGACAATATTTGGAGATTCTCTAAATTTCTCACTTTTCAACTCACATTGCAGTGTTTGTTTTCCCCCTTTTATCTTTCCAGTTGCTCCCCAACCCCAAAAGATTAGTTTTTTTTTTTTTGGTACCGGGGATCAAACTTGGGCCCTTGTGCTTGCAAGTTCCACTGAGCCAAATCCCTGTCCCTGAAAGGTTAGTTTGTAAAATTAAAGTTACAAGGCTCCAGCTCCTTGGCAGGCTTCCTGCTGCTGGGCCAAAGAGCAGAAGTGTGAGCTTCCTGCGGGCTCCAGGAGGAGGAATATGGGATTCGGCCACAGAACTGACCATCCCTGCAAGCCCAGCGAGGCCATTCTTGCTCAAGGCGACTGCTGGCCCACAGGATCCCTGAGGAGGTGTGGAGGCCACTAAGCCCAGAAGACCAGAGGCCACAAGGAGCCCAATTCCCAAGGGAGAGGCAGCAGGGTCCTGCAGCATCCTGGTGCTGGGGGCAGAATGTTTGCTGATGGAGGACAGAAGTCACCAGCAGCTCGTATGGCACAGGGAGGGCCGGTGACTCTGCAGTACCCACAGGCCGGTGCTGCGGGACCACATGGGTGTGGTCATTTTAATCCAATGTCCTGAGTGCGAGCCGTGTCCGCATAGGGATCCCAATGAGCAGTAACTGAGCTGCTGCAAAGGCGGGGCTTGCGTGTGGGCTTGAAGGATGTGAAGCCACCTCGACTGACCGACCGGAATCATGTTTTCCGGCCTCCTCCCGCGAGGATAGTCCTTCCTCAGGTCACTGCCACAGCAAAGGCAGCAGAGACCCACGGATGTTCCTCTGGGCAGACAGGCGGTGGCTCTCTGCGGTGTTCTCATCCGGGACATGGAGCCACAGTGCCCAGCTGCTGCAGCACCTGAGAAGGCCTGGCGCACTGCCAGGTGCCTGCCAGGTGCCTGCCAGGAACTGACTGGCTGGGACAGGAGGGAGAGCTGGGCTGATGAGGGAGTGTGGCTTCCAGGGACACTCAGGGCGGAGCAAACAGGGTGGCCAGGGACCTGTAGCCTGAGCTGATTTTGAAGGAAGCTGTTTCAGTGGGCGCACAGCTGGTGGGGCTGCCTGGGCCAGGCACCTTCGTACCCTGGTGCCTGCACCTAGCCAACGCTGGAGCCTGCGGTGTCCTGTGACACTTTGAGACGCCCCTTTTATGTCCTCTGTTCAAATATCACCTCAGGAAGTTCTTTACCAACCTTGCTATTTAAAATCCCCACCTAGCACCCCTTACCTGTTGCCACTGCACCTACATTAGGTATGTGATTCCAAAGACTGTCCATCCTCCAGATTTTGTGCATAATATTCCATAACTGTCCATTAAGCCATATTTATTTATTGTATTTTCAAATCTTCTATACCTTTACTTATTATTTGCTTGTTTGGTTATTTAGTAACTGTGTTAAAAGTTTTCCACGCTGGATTTAAAATTTTTTCCTGTAGTTCTCTCAGTCGTTGCTTTATATATTTTGAGGCTGTGCTCTATGTTCTTAGATGCATGCAATTATATTTTCCAGGTTAACTGAGGTGGGTTGTGAAAGATGATTATGAAACATGCTTTAAAACTCTAGTTTTGCTCTTTGTTTTAAAGTCAATTTTCTCTGACATTAATGCAGCTACATCCAACTTTTTTTGGCATGATATATCTTTTTTTCTATCTTTCTACTTTTAATGTTTCTGCATCATTTTTCTTTAACGTGTTTTTTTCTAAATAGCATAGTTAGAATTGAAAAATTCAGTCTGAGAAACTGACTTCTAGATAGTATAGACACTTCAATTAGGTTTAAATTGGTCATGGTAGTATCTTCTGTTTGTCTCATTTGCTCTCTCTCTCTCTCTGCCTTCTTTTGGATTAATTATTTTGTATCATTTCATTGTAATATCCACAGATGTTACAGCTCTCATTTTTCACTTAATTGAAATCTAATAATACTTATGCTTGCCTTCTTGTCAATTCAAAGGCCTTAAAATGATTTAACTTCATTTACTCTTTATCCCAGTTCTATGTCACTTTTGTATCATTTTATTCTATATTTGTTGTGGCATAAGAGAGCATTTTCAGCTGCTTTATAACAATCAATTTTCTTTCAGATATGAACTTATTTTTACATTTCTATGGTTCATTCCTTGCTAAAACTCCATTTCCTCTCAAATTAGTTTCCTTCTGCTTTAAAAACACCTGTTAGCATTTACTTTATTGTAGACAAATTATCTCAGTATTTGAATGTCTTCTTTTTAAAAATCACACTTATATTCTTTGTCCTAAGAGTATTTTTACAGGGCGTAACATTCTAAACTGGTAATTTCTTGCAGACTTTAAAGATGACATTCCATTGTCTTCTGATGTCCAATGTTCCTGTTGAGAAGTCAGTTGCATGTCTAGTTATTGAACCTTTAAAAGTAATTATTTCCTTCTGCTTTTTAGATTTTTCTCTGGTTTTAGTTTTCAACAGTTTTAGTATGAGTGGCCTGGTGTGGATTTTTTGAAAACCCTGCTTGGAGTTTTAGTGCTTCCTAAATATGTGACCTGATCTCTTTTAACAGTTTAGAAATGTTGAATTGAAATATTGCTTCTTACTCATTTTCTCTGGAATTCTAATTATAGATATTTTGGATCTTTTCATACTAACTCCTGTGTCTCTTTCTTTCCTTTCCATATTTTTTTTTCTTTTCTCTCTGTACTTAATGCTGGATGTTTTTCTTATCAATTTTTTGAGTTTATAATTTTCTTTTCAGTTACAGCTGTTAAATTCTTCACTGAGTTTCTTAGTTTGGAGTGTTATGAAATTATCCACATTTGGTTCTTTAAAGAAATGTATTTTTTAGATTCTCAGCTGAAAACTAAATTTTGTCTGTTGGCATAGTCATTTAAAATACTTATTTAAAAAAAAACTAATAACTTCAATATATCTCAGGCCCTACTGATCTGTTTTTATTTTCTGTTGTTTCTGGGGATGCTTGTTAATGTGATCTCCTGTGTCTTGTCTTTATCTTTGCTGTATTCCAGATTCTGTCTTTTTGCACTACTTTTAGAAATAATTTGAAGACTAGCATGATGATATCTTCCCTCTGAGACTGTTTATTTGCTTCTGTGGGGCACCTGGGCACAGTAGCACTATGGGAGCACCTGAGCCCTTAACTCAAGATGATTTGAAACAGAGATGCAGCTCCAGAGAGAGCCTAGGTATGGCCTCCACAGGGGTCACCGTAAGCACTTGCCCCCCGCCCCTCCTGACTCTGGATTCCCTTTGGGGCTCTCTAACTCTGTACAGCCTGGTGTTAAGAATCCTTTTCTTGAAGGGAGGGCAGGGGTAAGGGGAAAAAATGAGAATCAAGACTTGTCATGTAGAGGTACAAGATCCCAACAATGAATGTAACTGTACTGTATCCCTAAAATGTACCAATAAACTCAATTAAAGCTGAAAAAAAAAAAGAATCCTTTTCTTCTCTCAGCTGTCTCTTCAGAGATGGAAAATAATTCAAAGGGAAAATTGGCTGTAAACATGAGGCTAACCTCCATGGGCCTCTTCCCTTCCCCAGACCTTGGTCTGATAACATTTCATTATCTCGTTAGCTCTCCAGTGCCTTCACGATGATGGTCTTCAGCAGAAGGCTTGGCCTGGATTTTCCAGTTGACCATTTCAAACATGAAACTCACTAGCATCTATCACCATCTAACCTACTACATACTTTTGTTACTTATTTTCATTGTTGTCTCTCCATGCACTAGAATGTAAGCCCCACAAGGGTAGGGAGTTTTGTCTGCCTTATCTACTATTCTTTCCAAAGCACGTGAAAGTGTACCTGGCGCATACCAGGTGCTCAGTAAATAGCTGGCGAATGAATACAGGGATATATTGTATGACTGCAAAGCTGCAAAGATTTAGGCAACAAGTGGGAATTGGCATTTCTACTTTTGTAGAGGCAGATGCGGTTCAGAAAGGAAGGTGTCTTGTGCCAAGTCTGCAGCGAGATGGGAGACAGGACCTGGGGCTTCTGTGCAGCACTGCCCAGCACCTGCCTCCATTCCACAGGGCTCCTTTCCTGTCCTAGGACCAAGCCTGAGTGATGACAAGGAACGACCTGCTATCTGCTAACTGATGAAAGGGAGAATTTCGGGATCAGAAGCCACCGAAGTCCCACAGGGTAGATGCAAGCAGGCAGCCGAGGGGAAACGAAATGGACATTTCTCTGTTTTCAAACTAGTTGCTTCATGCAGTGTATTCTGTAACCTCCTAAGCTCCAAATTACGAACTGTATTCTGGGAGAAATAAGAAGATATCCATGAAACTGCTCAGAAAGCAGCAGGTTCTCCAGAACAGCTGGCTCAGGAGGTAACAAGATAGGGAGCTGGGACATCAGCTGGCTCTACAGGCCACACCAGAAGAAAGGTGTCAAGGTGTAGTTCAGCACTGGGAGGACAGCATGAGCCAGGCCAAGGGCCCAGCAAACCGAGGGACAGCATCTCCTCAGCCCCAGCCCAGGCAGCCCCCGACCACTAATATCCAGCTAGAAGGGAGGAAGAAAGGGTCTTGCCATGGTTTGCATGACTGTGCCCTGAAGGCCCATGCGGTAAAGGCCAAGTTTCTAGGGTGGTACCACTGGAAGGTGTGTGGACTTTAGGGGTGGAGTCCTTAGGTCATTGGGGATGTGCCCTTGAAGGCCATGGTGGGACCCCTGCCCTTCCTCTTTTGCTTCCTGACCACAAAGTAAGCAGTTTGCTGTGTGACAGACTCCCTGTCATTGCCAGCTGGCATCCCCGCCACAGGCCCCAAGCAGTGGGTCTTTCTGATCACGGACTGGCACCTCTAAAACCGTAAGTCAGAACAAACCTTTTGTCTTCCCAAGTGAATTACTTCAGAGATTCTGTTACAGTCCTGGAAAGCTGACTAACCAGGCTGCCTGGGCAGAGAGATGACCAGCAAGGGATGGGGGCTGTCCACTGCTTGTGGTCCTCCTAGATGCATTAGTCACACGAGCAGCTCATTGCTCAGCCCTCACTTCCTTGCCAGACCTGCTACCCCCAGGTCGCTCAGTGTAGTCATTTGGACAGTGGGCTCTGGATTCAGACAGCGGGCTGAGCTTAAATCAAACAGGAGTCTGAGTCACATTTGCCACTTAATTAATGGCACAGTCTTGGGCTCCTGTTACTGCTCTCTGTTTTCTCACCCGTAAAATGAGGCTCATAGACAACCATCTCACAGGTTTTGTTTAAAGACCGACCCAAATAAACACGCCAAGTGCTTGCACTCCGTCCCAGAACGTGGTCAAAGCTTCCCAACTATTTGTCGTCTTCATTGTCATTATCTGTCCTGAATGTCTCGAATTGTCCCATTTCCCTTTTCCCCAAGATTTCCAGGCTGGCACCATCACAGCTCCCTGCACCCGGCTCCACACTGGTGCTCGTTTCCCATCCCTTCACCGCACAACCGGCCAGAGACAAATTCTATCCCAAGAGAAGCCTTCCCTGTCCTCGGGATGTGACCACACCTGTCTCTCCAGCTCTTCCCTGACAGCTCCTGTCTCCGGGGAAAAGACTGAACTACTTTCCAGTCCTGAGCTTGGTTTCATCCCTCAGCCTCTCCAGGGAACTCTCTCTCTTCCACTGTCCATTTTCATCTGGATATTTCCCACCTAGCTCCAGGTTTCTTCTTAACCAAATCTCCACGGGGAGAGCTACCTCATAGCATGCAGCACCCACCAACACCACTGCTGTGACAGAGCATCTGTCTGTGACCCCCAAGACCACGAAAGTGGGCACTGTTTAACTTACTACCTCATCTCCAGCGTCTACCATACTGCCCGGCATATTCAAGACCCTTAACGCATGTATGTCGAACAAATGAGTGACTGCTTTATTGGTATCACAGGAACAGGTCCATAGAATCTCAGACAAAATAGAACCCGGAGACTGACTTCAACTCCCAGTTGTAGAATCTTCTGGAACCAGTGCTCATATTAACTTCCTTTGTAATTAGTCTCTTTCCATTATTTCCATTCCCAGCACAAGGTTCTGGTTCTCTAAAAATCTGTAAATATTTTGGTTGCTAATTGCTTATCTGCACCTTAATCACACAGTGGTTCTATTATTATTAATGTTATTGTTATTACGAATGGTGATAAATAAAACAGAGCATACAAGAATTTGCAGGGAAAAAAACCAACTGCATGATTTAGAATTTTTAATTAATAATCAGTTGGGGTTGGTACTGAGCGCTCTGTGTGAGAATGGATAATCCTCAGTGCCTCCCCCAATGGGTTTGGTATCTAACTGCTCCATATTGAAAGTCACATCCTAAGGGCCCACAGCACTTAGAAAATCACCAATGCTCCAGCTATCTGGCTCTCATCAGCATCGCTTTCTCCAAATGAATGCATTTCAATTAAAGGACAAATTTACCAGAGTCAAAGTGAGGTGTGTATTTTGTGAATTATAGCTCTAACTTTGAATAAAACAAAACAGCAAACATTTTCTGAGCTCCTATGATATCCCAGGCATGGAAGATAAGAAAAAGAGGAAGAGGACCAGGCTTCCTTCACGGAGGCCACAGTCTTGCTGGGGAAGAAAGAGCCACGAAAACGGAAGCCTCCCACTGTGATTCACATGGTAGGCGAGACACACAGGGTGTGGGGCTCCTGGTACAGACAGGAAGCTAGAGATCCATCCAGGAGAAAGCAAAGCAAAAAGACTAAAACCTCACAAGCAGGTACTGCTGCTCTAATGTTTACTGACACTTTACTCCCTTCTGTATACGGTAACATCTTCCAAGTGATTTCTGTGTCGTGGCTTTTTCTCCCTGTCACCTCAGGAGTAGAGATGGAGTTTACTGCTTTTGTGTGGACACCAGAAGGTGACAATTTGGGCCAATTACTGAGAAGCTTGGGGTTAGAGTATCATCCTGACTGCCTCCCTCCCTCCCTCTCCCGGATCAATTCAAGGTACCTGGAAAGGGACAAGGATGTGAGAATCTAAATTGACCAAACAGACAAATTGGGAGAATGGCAGTTCACATTACAACACAGCCTGGCTCACCAAGAAGCAGACCCAGAGCCCCCTAAGCGACGAGGTACCAGGTATATGTACGATAAGGTATGATGTGATTTTATTTCATTTCATTTTTTATTATTATTTATTTTTTGGTACCAGGGATCAAACTCGGGACCTTGTGCTTATGAGGCAGGCGGCAGAACCACTGAGCTAACTCTCTGGCTATGACGTGATGTTGGACGTTCAAGGACAGTAACTTTTCCAGTTGGTCCAAGACTCAGAATTGAAATGGATCGCAGGCAGTCTCCCGCCTCCTTTTGTATGCTGCTCTGCACGTGTCAATCTTGGTAGGTCTGCAGGGGGCAGAGGGAAGAGATGCTACTGTGGGGTCAGCGTGACCTTCATTGAAATCTCTGACCTATCTCAGACTTGGTTGTGCTTTGGGCAGTTTGCTGGTCCTAGCTGAGTCGCCATCTTCTCATCTGTAGAGTGGCAGAGTCCTGCTAGGTTCTGAAAGTTTGTGTCCTCAAAACTGATGTCAAAACTTAATCCCCAAGGTGACTGGGTCAGGTGGGGCATTTGGATGGTGATTCTGTCATGAGGGTGGAAACCTTGGGATGGCAATAATGCTCTTACAAGGGGCTCAAGAAGCCAGAATGCTCACTTCCCCAGGCCAGAACACAGGCAGGTGCTATCTATGAACCAAGAGGCAGTCCTCCCTAAATGCCGAACCTGCCAGCGTCTTGACCCCCGACTTCGCAGCTTCCAGAATGTGAGAAAGTTCTGTTATTTAGAAGTTGCCCAGCTGATAGTATTTCCTTGTAGCAGCCGGAAGGGACTGAGACAAGCCCCCATCTACTTCTGGGGTCTCTAGGGTCCTAGGGTCCTGTCTGCCCCTGGCTGTGAGCTCAGCAGGGTTTCGGTTTCCTGCCCTGCTCCCTGGCATGCCTACAGCACCTGCTCTCTGGCCACCCAGAGCCCTGTAAGAGACTCTCCCTCTGCCCCTCTGCTCTTGGTTTTGGTGCAGCAGTGCTAAAACCAAATCATATCGAGCAGTGAGTGATTTGTTGCCTCAGGAGGTTAAAACTGCTAATTGCATTTAATAAGGAAAGGAATTTCATAAAGCAAAACTTTAATTGTTAAATTGGTCAGGGTGAACACAGAAGTTTGGGCGGTTCCCTTAAGAACTCTCAGGCAGCGCCTCACACTGTGCCACAGACCCACTGGCAGAACAGACAAACTTCTAACAGCAAGGCAGTGGCAGAGGCAGTGCGGGAAGGGCAGAACCGAAATCACGGCAGGCGACCCCAACACAGGATGCCAGAGACCCTGCACCTCCCGCACAGCAGCCAGAAGGCCCAGCATCCTGAGCACCTCCTGGGTGCCAGGCAGCTGCTCCCACAGCCCCTCTGCAGGGTCTCAGGGGTGACCTGAGTCAGTCTATCCTACTCTTTCCTCCCCTCCATTCCCAAGCTGACAGCCCCACAGCCCTTCTCATTTCCCCGTCTTGGGGCGTCCGGCGGAGGGGACAACAGCTCAGCAGGCTGCGGCTCTGCTCAGGTGAGGGCAGGAGACTGGGCTGGGGTGGGAGCTCACATCAGCCAAAGTGTGGAGAGGAGGCCGCAGTGGGGCAGAAGGGAGACGAGCCAGGTGTCCAGAGGGGCCCCGGACTTCAGGGGGTGGGTGGAGCGACAGTGTCTAAGGCCGTCTTTCTGTTCTCACCCCGCCTCTTGCTCACACTCACGTGAAGAACTAATACTACCCAGTGACCTGGCCTTTCTGTTTTGCAGATGGGCAGCCCGTGCTCCTGGGGCCTGGGACCTCAGGCACGCTCAGTGTCGGAACCAGAAGGAAGAGTGCCCGGTGTCCACCTCCAGGGCTCCTGCTGCTGCCTGGAAGGGACACTGTCCCCCAGGGCATTGGCTACTTTGATCGTGGCGGTTCTTTCCTCCGGTGACACTCATGCCCCAGTGGGACCACTTATCAGCGTGGCCTGTTACCAGCTGCGTCTGCCGCAGTTTTGGAGAGAGAGCGGGCATTATCATCCAGCTAGACAACGGTCCTTTGTGCAGATCCCTGTGCTAGGCAGCAACAGGGTCCCCTCTGGGGCTGCCCCAGACCTGGGGTTCTGATGACCAGGTCCTTGTCAGTCCTGTCCTGTAGGTACCCAGACCCAAGCCTGCAGAACTGACCACCTCACCACAAATCCTCTGGGCACAGTACCTCAGGGACCAGGCAGGGCCATGCTGGGGGGCAGAGCAGCTCCCGTCCTGGACACCATGATGAGCAGAGTGTGATGCCCTTTCCTTCCGGACAGTGTGTACAGCCGCATCGGGGCCTGACGGTGAGATACTGGGGCTCCTGTCCAGCGGCTGCTCCCCTCACCTGCAATAGAGTGGCTATGGAAGACCTTCAAGCTCCTGCAGTTCTGGGTCTGGGATTTTTATTCTGAGACACAGTGCTCAGGTTCAGCCAGAGGTTCTGAGAATTCAGGGCCCAGGGCCAAGCGGATCATCAGAGCTCAGTCCCTGTGTTGCTGTGGGAACCCAGACCCCTCTGGAGAAGGGCGTCCACCCAGGCGTGAGAGGTGAACGGGCTGCAGGCCAGGTCGCCTCCCACAGGCTGGCCATTCCCCATGATTCCAGGATCCTGAGAGCTGTGCCCAGGTTACCTCTTCCCTGGAACCTGCTTCCTCAAGCCCTGGAGAAGGGGTCACTGCCCAGAGCGG
This sequence comes from Fukomys damarensis, assembly GCF_012274545.1. Classification (NCBI taxonomy): domain Eukaryota; kingdom Metazoa; phylum Chordata; class Mammalia; order Rodentia; family Bathyergidae; genus Fukomys; species Fukomys damarensis. The sequence goes on along the minus strand of NW_022900914.1, from coordinate 5,441,529 downwards.
TGTCACTGTCCTGACCTGAGACCTCACCCCGGCTGCCCTCCACTGGGCCAGGCCCAGGATCTGCTGTCCTCACACTCACTGACTTATTCATGGCTGCCATGTTTTTCCTAGAAAATTAGAGGGCTCCAGGGGCGGTGAAGCTGCTGGCAAATCCAAGCTGGCCCAGGCTGGGAGGCCCCTCTGCTTCTTCTTGGCCTCTCGGAGTCAATGGGGTGCCTCCTCCCTTGACCCTGGTGGGTCTGGGCAGCACCTGAGACCCAGCCTCATGCTGTTTCTTTCTTCCACCCAGAAGCGAAAGGACCCTGGGCTGGGGACTTAGCTGAGTGACAACCATGCCTGCCTGGCAGGCACAAGGTCCTCAGTTTGATTCCCATGGCAGGGGGAGGAAGTCAAAGCACCCAGCATGCAATAAATACTTTCACTTGGGACAGCAGCTCGGAGCTGTCCCTCGCCTGTGAGGGACTTTTATTTGCTTTTAAGCCTTGGTCATGGCTTCCCTGGCTGCCCTTGTGCCTCCTAAAAGGTACCCCTGACCTCACACAGGATCCAGGCAGCAGGAGGAGCCTCTCAGTGGGGGTGGACGCGCTGAGTCAGGGCAGCCTTTGGGGCTGACCAGGACAGAATGTTTCAAGGAGGCTCTGTGTACGGCCAGCACTGTTACTAAGAAAAGCCCGAGGAGAAAGACTGCACATGCCTGCCTTGCACAGGCCCTGGGGCTGGAGGGGGCGCGGTGACTCAGGAGATGTCGGGACAGTGACATCAGGCCTCACTGACTGGCCAAATGGGCTGTCGCCTGGCTCATCAGGATGAAAAGGCCCTGAGTGCCATTTCCCAGCAAGCCTCTGGGTCACTGCTCTTTGGGTCACCCCCGGGACCCTTGCTATCGCCCCTACCCCTACGTAAGGTATCCCCAGGGTGTTGACTATGTGGCCATTGGAATCTGCCCCTGCCTGCCTCAGCCCTTGCCTTTTGCCTCCCTCTGGCTCCGCGGCCTAAGAGCTTTCTTTACTGCCTGATGTGGAAGCAGCAGCTGTGAAGGGAGCCCCACCTGTATCTCAGACATGGGGGCTCAGCATGTAGGTGACACGGCTCTGTGAGAGGGCTACAGTGCAGACAAATGACTTGCTAGGCTGTGGGCGGGGATCCCCGGTCTCACTAGGTGGGCTGCTCCGCCAGCGCAGCAAGCTAGGCTGAGAACCCGGCACCCACAGGTGACGTGGCCAGTGGGAGAGGGGCACTCATGCTTCTCCCTGGGCTTCTCCGAGCTAAGCGTGCCCCCAGCCCCACTCTGCCCTGGACTCACCTAGAGGAACCTGCTCTTTGTTCCAACACTGAAGACTTTGGAAGGAAATCACAGCGAGGTAGGGAAGGCAGCTCCGCTCCCACTGATGGACTGGTCCTGAATTCCCTCTGGGGACCCCAGGTGGTCCCCACTGGGTCTGCTTTCACCTTAGGCAGGCAACTGGGGGTCGCCTGCATTCACAAGCACGCTTGCTGGGAGGGGAGGCTGGACACGCGTGCAGTTCGCTCCAGGTAGGGATTCTGCTCCCATCCTGGCATAAATGGCTCCATCTTCTCTGATGACCATCAGCAAATAATGCACACAAATTCCTATAAACGCACACACCCACAGCACAGCCTCCAACACAGGCATTTTCCTATCAAGGGTGGTTTCCTCACATCCAAAGCCCATTTAAAATGCATTTTATCAGCCAAGCAAATCTTGTACCCTCTCACGCTGAGCCCCAGTGGTCAGGAGGGAAGGCATTCCTGAGGGCTTTTCCCTTTGACACTTTTATGTTCTGCTTTTGGTGTGGGGGTGTTTGTGGGTCAGCACAGCTCCGTGAATGGCCAGGAGCCCAGACTGGCAGGTGTGCGTGTGCGTGTGTCACGTAGACTAACTTGAACTCCAGACGATTTGAGCATTTGCTAACTGTAGACTAACTTCTCTAGGCCTCAGTGTTCTCATCTGTAAAACGGGAATAACATCTACAGCATAGGCCTGTTGTAAGTCTTAAATAAGACAGTGCCGAGTGGTTTGGAGGCACTGCTGGTGCTCAGTGTGGCCATGGCAGTGGCTTCTGCCCTCTGTCTGACTCTGTGACAAGACGTGATCAGCAGTGGAGGGTGGACTTCTGCAGGGAGAGGTCCATGGGAGCAGGCCTGTTGGGTCCCAGTCCTCCCCAGAGCTCCTCTCTGGGCAGGACACTCCTTTCCAGGACATCCCACCTAGGAAGGGTTCCACTTGTCTCATTTGTGGTCACGGGAGGCAATGTACCACAGCGGAGAGAACTGTGCAAACAGCGGAGCTGGTCCCCTCCACAGGGAGGCCTGGAACTGTCTCACAAATGTGCACTGGGCCAGAGCTTCTGTTACACCCCCATGTGCAGGTCAGAAGAGTCCTTCAGCCTCCAACCCTTCTGTTCTTTCTCCACCCCCTGCTGTACTGATAATGTTATCCAGTCCAGGCCGGTCTTGGTAGTTCTGCTTTCCCCTTAGACCCATCCTAGAAGAGAATGCTGTTATCCCGCCTGCCCATGATTCATTTCGCCGAATCCCCCTCCATCTGGAGGCTTATACAGTTGTTGAAAAGTTGTCACTATAACCTACTGTCACTGCAACCTTTTATGATCCAGCCTACATTTTCATGTCAAAAATTTATCTTACTGGCCTCACAGCTCTTACCTCCAATTATTTCAGTGTTGCCGACCTCCAGCTTGGGCTGAATTCCAGCTAATACGTGAGGACAAATCTCCTCTTCAGCCCTACTCTGGACTCACACTCCCTTCTGATAAACTGGGTGCACCCCCCATTAGGCACCGGTATGAGCTCAGTGCCTGTGGGGTCCACGCTGCAGGAGGCTGAGGAGGGAGACGCGGGGAGCTACGGCTCTCTAGACCCGCAGTTCTCCAGGAAGCACAGACCAGGGACACAGTTAGTGCCCAGGTACCTGCAGGGGCCGAGATCATGCTTCCTGGATTTGCAATCACAAGACAGTGCGACAATGCCCCGGGTCACAGAATGGGAAACACCAGAGGAGAGGCACATGCACTGTCTTGGCTCTTGTTGGGATGGGGTCTTGCTGTGCTGCCCAGGCTGGCCACGAACTCCTGGGCTCCAGTGATCCTCCTGCCACAGCCTCTGAAGTTGCTGGGACTCCGGGCACTCACCATGGAGACTGTTTTATTTCCTGCATGCTACTGAGAGGGAGTTCCAACACACTCGCTTGTAATGCCTTTCATTCTCATTTTTCCAAACATATACGTGTGTGTCCACACATGTACACACATACCTAAGTGTATAGATACTTATACATAATCTAAACCAATTATGACATGTTAAATATAAAAATTTATATAGAACATAAAAGGCTATATTTTAATATATTAAATATATAATTTATTATGTATGTCATATATATATTTAGTACTTTAGGAGTCAGTGATAACTGAAAAGGCAGCTAAAGAAACAGACATTTCACTGGCTGTGATGGCGCACACCTATACTCCCAGCACTCAGGAGGCTGAGGTACGAGGATTGTGAATTCAAGGCCAGCTTGGATTATACAGTGAGACCCTGTCTCAAACTCAGAAAGAAGGAGCCTTTCCTTCCACAGCTTTTCTTCTTGTTACTGATAGGAAAAGCCCTCGCTTCCTTAGCTGGCGAGCTCCCTGACATTTTCTACAGCTCTGTGCGGGGGCGATTTTATTTTCTCCACTTACCAGAGAAGGAAACCAGGGCCAGGCCGTGGGCATCTCGGGCCTTGGACCACAACCCAGTCCCACCTTCCTGCCACCATCTTCTGATGACTGTGCACCTTTCCTCTTATCCTGCTGGTCTCCGAGGACGGGGCCACCCTGCTTGCCTGCCCCGGCGTTGCTGCTCAGTCAGGAGCACTCCTGGAACAGGAACCCAGGGCTTCCCTGTGACCCCGCTCCCCACAGGCCGGCGGGTGGTGACCGCCCCTGCCAGGCCGGCCTTGCCCACCCTGCGCCCGTGCTGTTTCCTCCTCATCCTGCAGGTGCGGGTCCTGCAGGCTATCTTCAAACCTGACTTCAAGATTGCCCAGGGCGAGCTCCGGGTACTGAGAAAAAGCAGGACGCAGCGAGCCTCGGCCTCTGCTGCCGACCTCCCCGTGGCTCCTGAGGCGGCGCCACAAATGGGCGCGCTGCAAGGCAGGCGGCAAGTAGCGCGTTCTGTCCCTGGGTCTGGCGGTGCGAACGGGTGGCGGCTCCCACGGGCCATCTCTGGCCACAGGGGGCGCTGTGCATCAGGGAAGGCGCGCACAAGCAGGCCCGAGTGTGTGCTTTGCGCACATCAAGGCCGAGTGTGCTCGCGCAACAAAGGCCGTCTGAATTTTCATTTTTGACGCAGGCAAGCACAAGGATGTAAAGTCTCGCACCATGTCTGGCGGTAGGAAAGACCTGGGTCCTTGTCAGGTCACTTTCTTTGCAAGCGATCTTGGAAAACGAACTTCACGAACGCTCAGTTTTTCGTCTTAAAACTGGGTCAATAACATCTGTCCCCCCATCGTCCGCGCTGCTCCTATGGCCCCCTCTCACGTGCTCAGCCCCGTGACTGCTGCTACCTGTGACCCCTATTTCCACACGCGTCTCCTGCAGAGCGGCCCGGCCTCAGCCCTTGCTGACTTTCTGGCTCCTCCAAGCCCTGCAGAACAAGGAGTCCTGCAGCGCTCCTGCTGGGACCAGGTCTGGCTGGAGACTGCTGTGCCCACGCCCGCACCTTCCCAGAGTGGGGAGCAGGCAGGGAGGGGAAGGAGACGCATCCCACTTCCTGCCCCAGACAGCGCATCCCGGCCGTGTGGAATCTTGCAGATCTTGTTTTAGACCTGGGTGAATGGACACACAGTGAGTTTGCAACATTGCCAGAGGGGTCCCAGGGCTTTCCCCCTTCCTGTGTGGCCTCTATCTGGCTCAGACACAAACTCCTCCGGGCGTTTGAGCCCCGCCCCTGCCGTATGCAGCCTCAAGCCCGCGGTGCTCAGCTGGGTACCCTTTACTCCTGCCAGGCCATCTCGCTGCCCCGGGCCCCTCTGTCTGCTCTTCCCAATCCCTGCCGGTTAAACCTCCTTCAGGGCAGCCGCCATGTTTGCTGGGGCAGGAAATTAGAGGCCTTATCCTGTTCCCTGACCTTCTCTGCCTCCTTCTGTCTCTGGGGCCAGATCGCGGGGTCCCTGAGGGCAGGTCTGGGCGATCAATGATTCCCTCACCAGAGTGGAGTAGGAGGCTTCTTCCATCTGGACCTCAACCTCCTCATCTATGGAGAAAATGGGGAAGAGATACCAAATGTACCTTTTTATGAGGAAGCTTCCTTGAGGAGTTTTTAGGTCCACGGATCACATTTCAGGAGGACCCAACCTCCCCAATCAGGTCCCTGTACAAAGCTGCCAAGTGGTCCGGGTCTATATTTCACTTTTCAGTTTGGTCAGCAGAGACTTTGCCATTCGCCCTGTTCGGCTCCGTACACTGCCCTGAGTTTTCTGGTGTCCCTGGGCACTTCTCTGACTGGTGCCACCCAGAAGCACCTTTACTTTAGTGCCAGGAGTGAACAGGGAGGAAATGTGAAAAGTGGGTAAAGGGTGTTCCAGGGGCCTCCTCGTGGGGGAGCCTGTTTCTGAGGTGAAGAAGAGATGTGTACACAGGAGACAGCTTTGGCTCACATCGGCATTGTCCTGTAGAGAGAGAGGCTGGGGAGCAGCGCTGAGCTAAAGGGGCACACTCCGCGCCAGTGTGCTTCCTGCTAACACAATCTCATCCCCATTATGGGGAGGGACGACGCAGTGTGAGGTCTATTTTCTGTTCAAGTGTTCACCACGCTGTGTGCAGGCCAGGACCTAAGACCTCTGAGTTGTGCAGGGCCTGGCAGAGAACTCAACCCAACCCTGCAGAATTCAGTTGGTGTCATTTAAATCTCTCCCTTGAAGCTGCTCATAGCCCTTAGGGTGCAGAATGTGCATGACGCAGGTATGAAGATTCAAAGGGATGGGAGGCAGCTGCTTGGCTGGGTGCACGTGGGGCCTCAGGCTGTGTGTGAGGCTGCCAGCCTGCACCCCACTGGTGGGCAAGGGCGCCCTCGGAGACGCAGCGCAGTTCAGACCACCAGCGGCTGCTGCTCTGTGGCAACCTCAAACAGCTGTGTCACGGGAAGTGTGAGAACATCTGCCTTCCCCTGTGGAGGATGAAGCCAGCCCTGGGGTGGCCAGGGAGGGCTACACGGAGGTAGGGGACAGTGAGCTACAGAGAGGGAGTCACCACTTAGGGTGGGGTGCTCAGTGTGCAGACCCAGCAACCACCCTAGGGGAGAGGAGGAAGGAGATTCCGGGGGATCCTGTGAGGTTGGATGACTCCAGCAGACCTGGACAAGGGACTTGGATGTGCTGAGGGACTGTTGTGGTTGTGTCTGTCCCACCAAACCCTCATGTGGTCATAGGTGGGTTTCTCAAAGGTGGCTGGATCTACAGTGTGTGATGCTGGGATTAAGGGTGTGAGTCCTAAATCAGCCGCTGACTGGTTAGGCACCACCCTCATCCCATAGCCTAGATGACATATAAAAGGGGTGTCAAGAAGCTGCTAAGGTCCCTTGCTACCTTCTGCCCGCCACAAACTGTTTCTTCTCTGCAGTGCCAGTCTGCTACGCTACCCCACCTTGGAGCCAGCCGATTATGGACTGAAACCTCTACAAGCTGTGAGCTAAATAAACCTTTCCTCTTTTGACTTTGGGTGTTAGGTATTTTGTCTCAGAGAGGAGAAAAGTAACTATGACAGGAACTCAAGCCATCAGGTCTCTGTCTCCTCCACCTCCCGCACAGTCTTGCCCACGAGCCTGGGGGCCACTGCCCTACTTTCTCCTTCTCTGCTTTCTGCCCCCTCCCCAGCTGGCTGTCCCCCTGTCCACTTCTGGCCCCAGGCCAGGGCACAGGCACTAGGTCCTGCCATGGAGCTGGAGTGTCCAAAGGAAGCAAAAGGGCCTACCCTCGGGTCTGCAACACTAGGATGTCAGCCCGTCCCTTGCAGTGCAGTAGTCTCGGCCTCAGTTGGCAGGCAGGGACCTCAGTCTGTTCATCTGTAAAGGCGCTGGCTTTGGTGGGGCTCTGTGGGATATGAGTGGGCGGCATCTGAAAGCAAGTGGTAGCTTGAAGAGGAGTATTTGCTTCTCGTGGCTCCTTCTCCAACTCCTGAGCCCAGGTTCTCTCTGGGCGTCCCCGGCAGGGAGGGACCCAAAGTTAGGAGACGAGATCACAGCAAGAGACTGACAGAGAAAGTCCACCAACATGTTCTGAGAACTCCGTCTTTGTTGTGGTAAACGATGACTTTAATTTACAAAGCAGACGAATACTAAATCTTCATGAAATTAAAAACTATATTATTTATGTGAGTGAAACGGAAAATGTTCTGTAGCTAGCAGCTTTTGGAGGAGTAGGAACACTAAAATAATTAAAACCACTCGTGCTTCAGTAATAAATAATGATAATAAATAAATGTCCTGACCTTAAGCAAAAATATAAAATTAAAACCCATTTGGTATGCAAATTCATTCAAGAAGCCAGCACGTCTTCCAGTCCAAGACGAGGCAGAATGGCAGGAGTGTTCACTACATGAATTTTGAAAGGAAAATCAAAGAACAACAGAATTGTGTGTGTATTGACTCATTATTCTACTTTCATTCCATCTAATGCTGTGTGGAGCCTGGAGGCTGGGACATTAATTTCCTGCCTTTTCTGTTTCACCAATTCCTCGTGGAGACCAGGAGAAAGAACTTCAGTCCTGGAGGCTGAAATCAGCAGAAAATGGCAGAAGAGGAGAACCGAAACCCAGGAAGGCAATTTTCATCGTGTTTACAGAAAGACGATGGAAAGAAGTCAGCACTGGCTGGCTCTGCGTAGGTTGGGGTGGGCTCTTGAGTGTTTGGAATACAAATGATCCAGGGGGAATGAAATGTCCCTGGTCTTGGGTCCAGGTGGGAGTCAGTCCAGGGCAGGAAGTCTGCGGATGGCCCTGACTGTCGGAAAACACCGATCTGTGCCAGATGGTATGCCCCCATCCGGACAGCCAAGTGTCTGGCTTTACCGTGAACTCACTGTGTGTTCCATGAAGGCTGGGGCTCCCCGGGGGCCCCCTCAATAAGGCCAGTCTGATGGACGCAGGGTAAAATGTCCAGTGGTAAAACCAGACACTGCCATTGCTACTGTCCAGTAAACTGGGCAGCACCCCCTGCCTCTCCCCTCCCTCCCAGGGCTGCGGCACCAGCTCTCGTTTCAGTCTGGAGGCTGCCCTGTGCGACGACTGGCAGGGAAATGGGGGCAGCAGAGCCCACAGTGAGGAGGTGGTAGGAGCAGTCAGAGCCCCGCTCCCAGCCTGAGCTTCTGCGTAGTTAAGGGAAGGAGGAGCTCCTACAAAGTGAGCTGAGGCAGTCTGGGGTTTAGATGCTAGAGGATGGGAAGATGAGAGCAAGCTCCCCGGACAACTCAGCTCCTGATCCCAGAGTCCCTGCGGGGTCACACGTCCTTCTAACACCTTCCTGCAGGTGTGTGGGGAGAGGGCCCCAGAGGAAATATGGCCCTATGCTCTGTGACCCAAGGGGACACGAGGCGGCCAGCACCCTGAGGAAACAGGGTCTCAGAGACAGCGGAAGACCTGAGCCCCCACCGAGAATCCGACCCAGGTCTCTAGGGTCTGAACGGCCGAATGGCTCCTGTCATAGAAGGTTGGTTGTCAAACCCTGGGGCCAAGGGCAGATTTTCCCCATGCTGGAAAGCACCAAACAGTCAGCAAGCCACCAGAGGAGGCACCCAGTGGGTGGAGGTGTCCCCTTCCCAGCCTGCTGGACCTTCTCCAGCACAGCACTCCCATGACCATGGGCAGTCCCCCTCCCACCAGAAATCTGTCATCCCCTCCAATTCTGCGGGGTGTTAAATGTTCACACCTGCTTTAAACTCTGTCTGACTCCATGGTGGACCCAAAGATAAAGACAGCCCTGAGTGCTGAGCAGAGAACAACAAAGCCCCTGGGAAGACCAGCAGGGTTGCTGGGAAAAGTCTTAATCTACAAAATGGAAGCTGGACATGGGGAGGCTGAGGCAGGAGGATGGCAACTTTGAGTCCAGCCTGGGCAACTCAGTGACTTAGAGAGATCCTGTGTCAATAAAAAATTAAAAATGGGCTGGGAATGTAGATTAGTTCAAAGGTCCTGGGATCCATCCTTAGTATTGCAAAAAACAAAAACAAATGATAACAGAAAAAACAACAAAAAAAACCCATTACAAAACTAAATGATGGAAATCGTACAAAGGCTTTCAGATTAAGAGCAGTTCTGGGACCACCTCACTGGATATGGATGTGGGGACATCATGTTGGGTGGGTGGACCTGGGCTCAGCCTTGACTGTGGAGGGCAAGGACAAGGGTCAGGGGTGACCCAGGTTGGGACAGGGGGCTGTGACATGCCTAGAGGAGGCTGAGCCAAAGAGCCACATGGGGCCTGAACAGGGGGGTGCAGGGACACCTTTGTGTAGGACAGGGCAATATCGATTCTGCCCAAAGCAGGCTGTGAAGACTGAACCCCACAACTGACTTGTTTATAGGAGTCTGGCTGAAGCCTATGTGCTGACGTCAGAGTAACTCGAACCCAAATTCCATTCCTACAACTAAAACCTTCAGACTAGAAGAACAACGTTCTAATTATAGCCATATATCTTGTCTATTCTGTTCCTAATTTGAGAATGCTTTGTCTTGTCCTTTATGAGCCTTGCTTACATTCATTTCCATAGAAACCACATGACTGTGCATCCTTGCATGTAGTTCTGCCCTTGCACATAGCTCACCTTTGCTCCAATTGCTTACCAATAAAAACCAATGGCTTGGACTGGCCAGAGACTTTGTCAGTTGCACTGGCATTGGTTGTCCTGATGTTCTGCTTTCTGATTCCCTTAATTCTGTCTGTTAGGTTTTTTCTCAGGCCTGCACTGTACACTGAGTAGGAGACTGGAGCCAACTACAGAGGTTTCCAGTAACATTTCAGAGGTCTCCCACAGTCTGGCAGGGGGTGGCTGCTGTGAGGAGGACCCCAGAAGAGCCAGCCTGGAGAGGTGAGGTATGAACAAGGACCCCCAGCTCTGCCCTCGCCCCTTTCAGTCTACACAGAGTGGCTGGAACCAGCTTGGTACGCTGCCGTTGGCGCTGTGACCGCAGTGTCACCTGAGTGATGGTGTCAGGAGGTGGTGCCCTAGGTGGGTGACAAGGTCAGCAGGGCAGAGCACGGGACCCTTACCGAGGAGGCCTGAGGGAGCCTCTGCCGTCTGCCCTTCCACGGAGTGAGGGTGCAGGGAGGAGTCGCCGACCTGGAAGGAGGGATGGGGTTGGTCCTCGCCAGCCACTAATCTCCTAGCACCTCAGTCTTGGGCTTCCAGACTCCAGAACTGTGAGCAACAAATTCATGCTGCTTATAAAAGACGCCTCACCTCCTGCAAATCTTTGCTCAAACTGCACCGAAGCGCACTTACAACTCCAGAGCATCCCACTGTCCACCCAGCAGTGTCTGACTTGTCTCCTGGCTTTATCTCTGGGGGCCTCCCCCTTGGACATGTCCTTCCTCATCTGTCTCCATCCACTAGCTCTGTGGCAGCAGATACCTTCGCTCCAAGTCCTGCTCTGATTTGAGCCTTAGTTCACAGAAGGTGCGGAGTAAACATTTGCTTATGTAGTGAATGAATGAAGTCTCTATTGAATAAAGGACCTGGTTTGAAACTAACATGGGGCCTGGCTCTCCCAGCCTGGCTCGGGGCCTGGGCCACTGAAAGCACCAGGGAGGCCCGGTCAGTTGGTAGCCTTTCCATGGATGTAGTGGGACTCTGGACACGCCTGCCCGTCAGGCCTCTGTGACTGTATGGTGAGGGGTCTGAATAGACAACCTCCCTTCACAAGGGCTGGCTGGGTCCTCCCAGGATGCCAGCTGTGTGTTTTTACAAGTTGTTACAACACGGCAGGAACCAGAATGGATGTTGATAGCTGTTCAGTGAACAGCTTATACAGCTGTACCTGGCAGCCTCACTTGCCCTGCATTTAACAACAGATACCAGCATCTACTTTAAAGGCTTAAATCTGGGAAGACTACTCAGAGAACTGTTCCGGGTAACTGGAGTGCTGGATTTAGCTTCTGGACTGTGTCATATCCAGATGGCTGCTTGAGTCGGCCCATCTCTGCTCAACTCAAAGTTTCCTCTAAGGCAGAGGGGAAAAGCCTGCTTCCTTAAGGTCCCAAACAGGCCTTCGGTCTGCGGACCCCGGTGCTGCGGCCAGCAGGGGTGGCAGGAGGTCTCCCTTGTGGCCTGGGGCCAGGGATGCTCATCTTGGACTGTAAACATCACTGAGTTCCCCAGCTCCACACAGCACAATGGCCGAGTGGGTGGACTCCAGAGTGGCCCCAGTCCTGGGGGCGCCCACTGGTGCAGGCTGCCTCTGTCTGGGCCTCCTGTTAACAGAGCAGCTATGAGGCCTGGCTTCCCTTTCACTTGCACTGTGCTTCCTGGCAAAACAAACAGCAGAATGGGTGCTCCCTTCACCAGGAGAGCTGTGGGCCAGGCCCAAGCCCAGGAGAGGGGTGCACAAGTCACCAGGGTGCCTTCTGCCTTGATTCAGTGATCTGATGACATTAAATGCAACATATATTTATGGAGCAACGTACACTCATCAAGGCTGGCTGGGCCGACGGGAGGGAGGGATGCAGAAGATACATCCTGGCATTGGGAACCACGCGTGCTGTGTCACCAGGGACAGCCACCCTGGGAGGGCCTGCGGCGCGCTGCACAGGTAGGACACCAGAGGGACGATGCCCGAAGGCATCCACTCCTGGAGTGGCCTCTGTAGCCCAGGGATGGTTCCACAGGGACAGTTCCCCTGGGGCTGGGGTGCTCTGGGTTCCGGCCTGCCAGTGTCTTTGGTCTGTCTGTCTGTCCTCTTCTGCCTCCAGTGCCTCTTCCGGTGGAGCCTGGAGCAAGCCCACCCCCCAGTCTCAGTGCAGGAAGGGTCCTGGAAGCTGGTGAAGAATGCAAATCTAGACCTCAGCCCTGGACACCCAGGGTCAAGGGAGGCTTTGGAGTGAGCCTGCCTGTGCCTTAGGAGGCAGGAGTCGGGGCCACAGGTTGCAGAGCACCGTACTGGATGTGCATTCTTTGGGGCAGAGGCGGGAGAAGTCTGTCTGGGCTTGGAGGAAAAGCCACACGGGGAAGCAGGCTGGCGGTGGCCACAGCTCTTGTCTCCTGGCTAAGGGAGTTGAATGAGAGTCCTGGGAGGCACGGGTGGGAGCGGTGCAGCAGCGGTGAGGCTTCTCCCCAGAGGCCAGGGTGCTTTCCCGCGGGCAGAGGGAGAGGCACGGGTCTCTCCACGGCCGCCTCTGGAGGCCCACGTGGCCATCACCCCGACCCTCTCAGCACACGGCTGGGGAGGAGCGGGTCTTGCCACACTGGAGGTGCAGGCAAGGGCATCGGAATGCTCAGGGCACAGAGGCAACGGGAGGGGGACCAGCACACAGGCTGTTCCTCCCTGAGCCTCTTAATTATCAGTCAGGAAAAACAAAATCACGTTTCCAGTCAGGACGCAGGGAGGAGCAGGGAGGAGCAGGGAGGAGCAGGGAGGAGCAGGGAGGAGCAGGACCACACAGACTTTAGACTGGACACAGGGCGCAGAGGAGCAGGGAGGAGCAGGGAGGAGCAGGGAGGAGCAGGGAGGAGCAGGACCACACAGACTTTAGACTGGACACAGATCGGCTTAGCCGTCAGGTTTTAGGGTGATAAAGGAATCTGATGGAGAAGTGGCGCCTCCTTTCCCCAGAGCCCGGAGTAAACTGGAATATGGGTGACACGTACGCGGTGGGGGACACAGCGCAGGTAGAATTCTGCCAGCATTGTGAAATATTCATGAGACTCGGGACCGGGCCCGACTGTTAACACCGCGCGGGTTCCCTCCAGTGCAGAGGCAAATGGGCGCGAGGCGCTGTCATCTGTCCTTTTGATCTACCCAAATCCCACCAGAGAGGCAAGGGGGGCAGGGAGGCGGGACGCTGGGGACCACGCCCTCCTGGTGGCTGACACCCCCACCTCGAGGCTGGAGTGGGGGCGAACAGTGAGTTTCTTCAGAGCGCGAGGCAGAATCACTGATCCCCCAAGTCTTCCTCCATCCAGAGTGATTAGTGGGGGCCTTGGGGTCCGACTCCACCCCATTTCCCTCCTTTGTGATCGCAGTGTCTTTACATACGCAAACCTCCGCGTGCAGCACAGGCAAAAAGCAAAATGTCTCAAAAGAGTAAATCGGCTTTCTAAAGAAAATAAGGAGGAAAAGAGGGAAATGAACTCGAGGCTTCCCTGGGTGAGAGCGTCTTCTGAGCTTTTCCACACACCGAGGGAGAGCACGGTGCAAAACTGCCTCAATGTACTGGCGCGTCTAATTAAAAGGAGTGACATGAAAGGCCTTTTCTTTCTGCTTTCGGTTTTGCTTCTTTCTGTGCAGGGATCAAAAGTATAACAACGTGAGGACAAAGAGTTATATCCGCAAACAATGAGAAGCAGCGTAACCGCGACCGAATTCATGGTTTTCAATCTTTCTGCACAACGGACGTGGCCGAAGTGTGCTGTGTCGGGACCAGGTCTCAGAGAGGAAGGAGATTCAGCAGCATCCGGGGGCAGAGAGGCAGTTAGGCCCCTAGAGGCAGCGTCGCAGTGTGCTAAGGCAGAGGTGACGCGGCCAGAGGCCCAGGGAGCCCGAGCACAGGGCTTCTCCCTCACCACACGGGCCTGAGTGGACACTTCCCACGGTCACGGCTTCCCCTTTAGTTGGAAGCGAAGAATGAGAGTGACCGCCCGAGTTTCCTTCTGAGGAGACGAGAAAGTTCCGGAATGAAGTAGTGGTGTTGCCGCACAATCTCGAGAATGTTCTGAATGGGCCGAGTTTCATGCTTTACAGTGGTGAATTTTCTTGTATACTTCAACATATATATATGATTTTTAAACAAGGGTTTTCTAAAGTTATCCTGCATTTGAGCTTTGCTTTCACTTCAAGGCCCTCACATCATCCCGGGCTGGGGAGGAGTGCCCAGAGAGGTGAGCCTTCCTGAACCCCCGCTCGCCCTGTTTCTGCGGGGCCCTGGCTCTGGCCGGGCTGAAACATCGCAGATGGAGTAACCCCATAGTCACATCACAGCCGTCCCCTCTGAAGGCCACCAGGTACCGCCGCACCCAACAGCACATTCCCCGAGCTTTTCCTGGTTTAATTTTAAACGCTTCCCTGTGGCAGAGCCACCGAAGAGCTGCTCCTCTCTGAGAAGGGGCTGCTTCTGCTCAGAAGTTCATTTCCGGGAGGGCGGCTGGTAGGCTTGGCGCCGGCTCCTTCCTGCCACCCCTCAAAGCCTCCTGAAACCTCCCTCTTGCTTCCAGTTACATATGGGTCCCTCCTCTTGGTGAGGGAGTTCACCACGCCAAGAATCTGGAGGCTGGCAGGGGAGGGGTGGGGGCTGGGGAAGACAGGAGGCGATGGAGCAGAGCTTCCCTCGGGTTTGGCAGAGCCCTAAGCCAGATCCTTGCCTGGGATTTGAACTTGGCCTCCCAGCCTTGGACTCCCATGGGAGCCTGCCCCTTCTGGTGACCGCAAATGTGAACTTCACCTCTGCAGCCGGCAGCAGCCACCCATCTGCTAATGCACAGGCCAGGCTGAGGCCTGGTGCACACCAGTGACCCAGAAGTAGGTCTAATCCTCTCTTCTAAATGTGCTTAATGCCATCGATAATCTTGTCACATAAATCTCCCAGTTAGCAGTGAGCTGCAGCTATCACCGAGACTCCGAGAGTCTTGCAAGAAGAGATCCCACCTCCTGTCTGATACCGACTTCGGCTGCCCTGCTGCCCAGCAGTCTCTGAACTTTGCAGGTCCTGGAAGCAGCTGTGCATTGCTTAGGCCATCCGGGCACCCTCCCTCCTGCCCGTGCGGGCTCTTGTGCGTCCTCAGGTGGCTCCTTGGTGGCATTGGGTACCATGCCTGGCCCATGCCTGCTGGTTCCTATCCTGGTTCCTGTCCTTGTCACTGGGTGTAACCTTCTTTTGGAGCCCGGGGAGCCCTCTGGCCTCCATGTGTTGAGTCTGAGGAGGACTCGCTCCAGCAGGGCAGCAGAGGGTTATAGAGAAGCCCAGCACCGCAGGGGCTCTCAAGCTCAAACACTTCCTCCCTCCAAAGAAAGAAGAAATTAAACCCAAGGCCTTGTCACTCCAACATGCCCATGTGAACACGGCTGACCTAGCTCTTCCCCGGCAGACCTCCCTGCGTGTCACCCAGTGTCCTGCGTTCTAAGCCCCACACAGGGGGCAAATCTGGGAAGGGAGTGCCTCTCACCAAGGGTGACAGCTACTGAATAAATACCTTCTGAGCAGCACTGGCGCCTGCCCAGTATGGCACTGGGTTGCCAGCAACAGCTGGGTAAACAGCGGGCTGGGATCTGATTCCGTGCCCAGACTCCGGGAGAGCACAGCGGGCCGGAGGCTGGCTGGAGCCTGCGGGACCTGTCTTCTGAGACAGGCCCCGGCCCTGGCTGACCTTTGGGCACAGGCTCCTCCAGAGGAGCATGGTGTGCCAACCCTCTGCTGCACTGGGTCTCGGGAGGGCTCCTTCTGGAAGCAGGGTCAGGTGACCTGTGGCAAGGAGCAGTCTGCTGGGCAGAGATGAGTCCACGAGTGTGCCACACTTTCCTCCTTTTAAGTCCAGAGAAACAGAGGCAGAGAAGGCAGCAAAAACAATTTTCTTCTGGCGGAACAATGAGAAGAGGGGAGTGGTCAGTGGGGAAGCTTGAATTCGGTGGTCTGAAGTCAAGAATTTGCCTGCCAGCTCCCTGGGTATGGTCAAGTGCCCTCTGCGAGGGGACTGACTGGCACTGAGCTCCATTCCCTTCTCCTTCAGCTGCAGTAGGGTCCACTTCACGGATGGCTTTGCCCCTCAGTCCTTGGTTTGTGCCAGGTGTGGACAGGAAGCACCAACCCTTTACCTTCCCAGGAGAGGCTCTATGGGTGGGTGGGTGGGGACGCAGGAGCTGTGGACTTCCTGCCTTACCTGCCCTTTCAAGGTTTTCCAAATTGGAGTCCTCATGTGCCGGGAAGCAGGCGGACGGACATTAGGAAGCTCATAGACACCTGTCCAGCACAGAGGCCAAGGCGTGACCATGTCTCACGGTGACACAGCAGAGCGGTTGTTGTCAGGTCAGCTGCTCCAGGATGAAACCCTTGGGCCCTCGTGGAGGAGCCGCTAGGCTGGGATACTTTCACAGGGTGTGTGTGTCCTAGGGCTGCCGTACAAATGGCCACAAGCTGGGTGGCTGAAAGGACGGAAGTTTGTTCTTTCTTAGTTCTGGGCCCAGAGGTCCTAAATGCCTGGGGGAGAATCCTTTGTGGCTTCTGGTGGCCCGGCCCACGCCTGGCTTGTCACACCTCTTGTCCTGTCTCCACCTCTGTCTTCACAGGGTCTCTTCCGAGGCTTCGAGCTTCCTCCGCTTTCTCTTAGAAAGACTGTCATTGGACTTAGGTCCCACCTTAATTCAGGATAATCGCATCTTGAGAACTTTACCGTAACCATATCTGCCTATGCCTTGCTTCCAAACAAGGTCATATTTAGAAGTTCCAGGTGGACATTTTTGGGGGGAGGCGGTTCCTATGTAACCTACCACATGGAGATTGCTCCAAAAGTAACACCCTGCTTTCTCAGTAACTCGAGTGTTTTAAAGAATCCATGGGTTCCTTGGGAAGTGGCCTCTCCTAAAGTACAGCCTGAATTCCTAACCTGGATGGGATGGAGGGAGTTGGAAATCTTAGGAAGTTCACAGACGAGTCAAGGGCAGAACTGGAACACAGATCCTAGACTGCCCAAGCGTGTCTCCAGTCTACAAACCTGGCTCCTGGAATCCTGGAAGGCCGACGTGTCCCGGGAAGCTGCTCCGACCCTCTTGGCCCAGGCAACATCATCCTGAGCTTGTGGGGACCTTGGGCTCATGCACCCTCCAACTCCCGGCTCATTGCTGGTGCTCAGAAATGTTAAATAACAATAATAATAATAACACATCTGCATGTGACACTTTAACAGCCAATCTGTCATTTTCCTACTTTATTTCTGAGATTTTAAGAACAGTGCCCTTCCTGCACAGAACATCAGGGTGCATTTATATTAAAAAATGAAACTAATTAAAATGTTTGAAAACCATAAACCATCTCATCATAAAACAGCAGCAGTCTTACTTTTCCAGTCTAAAAGGATTTTTCTTCCTCATTTTGTGGCCTGTACCACTGTGCTAAGTCACGGAAGGGGAGGCTGGGGGTGGGGAGCCCCGGGGTTTCCAGGCCCTGGCCTGGCACCTGAGGGTGGTGAGGAAGGG
This sequence comes from Fukomys damarensis, assembly GCF_012274545.1. NCBI lineage: Eukaryota > Metazoa > Chordata > Mammalia > Rodentia > Bathyergidae > Fukomys > Fukomys damarensis. The sequence goes on along the minus strand of NW_022900914.1, from coordinate 5,424,118 downwards.
ACTCACATGGAGGGGCTGGAGAACAAGCTGCCCGGAGGGAGGAAGCTCAAGCCACTTCAAGGGCTTCTCAGAGGTGGATCTGGGTGGGGACACCAGGCTAAGGAACAGCCCTGAGGTTCCCTGCTAGGTGTGCTGCTGAGGCCCAACTGGATCTGCACCCCACATCAACTGACGGGCCGTTCTCCCCTTGGGAAGCTGCCTTTGCAGAAGTCCAACCCAAACCACAGGGCCATGGCCACCTTCCAAGTCAACAAAATATGAGAATTTGTTGAATGAAAGGAATCCAAGGCTGTGGGCAGGGGCTGGGCAGTGAGACCAGAAGGGAGGACCAGTTGAGCCAAAGTGGACTTGAGCTACTCCACAGCAAGTGCAAGAGGCGTCTGACATCACCTGAAGAATTCAGAGGCACCAGTGAGAAATCACTGTTCGAAAGCTACGCTTTCCGTGGTTCCAATGTGGGTCCATCTGAACGGATCACATCCTTCCCTGTACCGTGACTGCCATCACCAGCACTTCCTGTTGCCCAATCCTGGGCTAGATTTTTTAAACTTGGAATGTCTTTGCTTTCTGTATCACCCCTGTGGGGAGGTGCTGCTGTCTCTGTTTTATAGCTAAAGGCAGCGAGGCCGCAGAACGTCCACACAGCTCCCCGGTGACACCAGCCCCAGGCTGCCTGGCCTGGCCCGTGCTCTGCCTTGCATGGTGCTGTGGGGTCACACGGGCCCTGGCCAGACCTGCCTCTGCCAAGGTTGGGGTGCGCAGCTGATGTCTGGCGGGCATGTAGGGCATGACAGGCTGCAGAGGCGAGAGACGAGGTCTGGGGAGGCGCAGAGGTGAGATCACCGAGGGCCTGAAGTCATTTCACCCTCCGTGAAGATATGGAGTGACTGCGCATTTCAAAAACACTCTGGATGAGAGAGTGGGCAGAAGGGAGGCAGGGAGGGGATGGGGCCGCAGTGCCGCCGTGGAAGGAAACGCGGAGGGGAGGGGTGGACCCCACGATATCCTAAGGTGGTTCGTAGAGACCGGAGGGCACGGTGGGGAGCCGCTGCCTTCTGGCTTGCACAGCTGGGGGATGGTGGCCTGGACCCAGGGCAGCCAGGCCGGGGAAAAACGCGGAGGGGGGGGGTGGACCCCAGGATATCCTAAGGTGGTTCGTAGAGACCGGAGGGCACGGTGGGGAGCCGCTGCCTTCTGGCTTGCACAGCTGGGGGATGGTGGCCTGGACCCAGGGCAGCCGCGCAGGGGAGGAGCCGGTGTGGGCTGAGGATGCACAGCCCGGTTCTGGCCGTGTCACCGGAGCTCCTGGCAGATGCTAAGGGCAGACATCCAGGGAGAGGAATCCGGAGCCAGGGACACAGGCTTTGGGGGAGTCGATCTGAGTTCAAATCCTGTTTCCTCTCATGAGCTGCGGTGAGGACCAGTTCCCAGGTTTCCTGAGAGTCAGTTTCCTCATGGGTAAATAGGCTTACCCTGTGGGGTTGTTGGAAGAACTCAGGTGCCTGGCCCTCCAGAAAACAGTTACAAAACAGAAATAACAACAAAGAAACAAATATGACTGCAGCTACTCATAACCAGAATGCGGACCGGAGCCCAGGACTGACATTCCAGGCACAGGTTCTAGATTTAAAACGGTGAGAGAGTCGAGGTTTTCTTATTTCAGTGGAAGCAGGGCTATTGCTTTGCAAAATACCTTACTTTGGGCTTCTAATCAGTGAGCCACAGTGTGCATTTCAACCCACATTTAGTTTATTTGTAGACAACTGATCACTATCACTACGATGCCACACAAAAAACCAGAGGTGGTCACGGAAAGGTTCTGAAATGCGAATATGCCACGGTGGAAAAGCGGAATACAATTTTCAAAAGTGTACAGCTATTCTTTGGTAAAGCAAGTGGATTTCCATGACTACAACTTCTACCCACAATTCAATTTGGTAATTCAACACATATTTACTGAGCACAAAACAGGCAAGCGTGTGCTGCTAGCAATTCAAAGCCCGAGAAGACAAGGTCTTTTGTCTCAAGGACCTGCATTCTGGAGGGAGACAGACAAATAGAGAGGAGAAGGCCACTCCAGGAGGGCTGCGGTCACAACAGTAACCGGCCATCCTTATAGAACACGTCCTAGACTCTAGACACTGCTGTAGGCGGTCCGCATTATTAGCCGGCTTAATCTCCCTCACTACTGAAGGTGCGATTAGCCGATCTTATAGAAGAGGAACTAAGGCCCCGAGAGGGTAAGTCACTTGCTAATGATCACACATCTAGAAAGCGGAAGAGTCGGGACTTGCCTGCTTGGTCCTTGATCCTCATACCACCACTGTGCCAGCAAAGGTGTGCCAAGCCCTTAACGCCTGGTGGGCACTGGCATCCTGTCTCGGATGGATGGATGTGGTGGATTAGCCAGCAGAACGCTTCACTCTGAGAAAAGAAAGCCCTCAGCCTGACTGCCTCAGACTCTGTCTACTTACAAGGTGACACCAGGGTCTGACCTGGGGAGGAGGCACAGTGGGGCTCCCTGTGATGCTCTGAGCTGCCTCCCAGCCCCGAGGTCAGGATGGCCAGCCAGCAGGCCTCACCTGGGAGCTCCCGGAGGTGGGTGTGGTGAAGCTGCCGCCGCCTGGCCTGGGCAGGAGCAGGGGGCCTTGGGGCCAAGGTGAGAGTGACAGCTGTGAGAAGGTGCTGCTGACTTCCTGGCCTCTAAACCTGCAGTTCCAGGGACGGGAAGCCGGGGATACAGAGCATGCAGACGTGGAAGATTAAAAACAAACAACCCAGTCACCCAGTGTTGCATGAGAGTTCTTGATCCTGCCCGGAGGACGCGCAGTGTGGTGGTGCCCGTTTTGTGGAGCTCCCAGACCTGCCGGTGCAGCCCTTCTCCACGGCCACACCGGATCCACAGGGCCCACCAGCCTGGAGGAGGAGGGCGCGCTGGGCCTCAGCAGCGGACAGTCCCCAGTCCCAGCACCACTTTCTTCCCCAGTCATTAGGAGAAACAGGGCATGGCACAGTGTAATCTAATTCACAACGCCTTTGCAAGGCCTTTCTAACACGACATTCACAACGTTCCCTTCTAATCTCAGCAGACGACAAGCTGCCACTATCGAACTCCCATTAATATGACTTATGGGCACAATATAATTTCCCCGTATCCTCTCCTCAGCCTAATATTGTGAGCGAATAAAAGCCACACCCTCAGCACACTCCCAACAGGAGAGGGGATATGGGGAAGGCAGTAGGTCGTCTGCCAGGGAGCCGTTCCCAGTGGGTTGGGGTGGGATTTCGGAGCCTGGAAGGGGCCATCTTTGCAGATTCAGATGGAATGCCAAGGTGCGGACAGTTCTGCCCATGCCAGGGGCCCGAGTCTGCACCTCCCCAGCATCCTGCTGAGGCCCCGGGCCGGTGTCACAGAAGCACCAAGAGGGCTAACAGGAAGCAGCACTTGGAGCGACGGCTGGCTCACAGCGAGCCCTTGGTAAAGCTGGTGACGATGACAGGATGATGCTGCTGGCGAAGCCCAGACGCCCCTCGGCCCAGGCTGCCCGCAGACCTAGCTGGCTTCCTAGGGTGGCTGTCAAGAACACCGGTTGCCATGCTCGCTGCGCCAGGGAGGACACAGTCCAGGCCACACAGCACCATTAGCACCCAGCCCTGCATACACGACAGCTGAGGCCTCCCCTGCGCCCAGGGGCTGGGGAAGCTGAGAAGCTGACCACAGAAGGGACGGGAGCCGAGGGCCTTTCTCCCCCAGTCGGCCCCACGGGGAGGCATCCAGGGCCTCCGCAGTGACATCGAGAGCGCCCCCAGGGCTAGCGCTCGCCTGCCCCTCCCCAGGTCCTCCCGTGTCCAGCAAGCACAGAAGGTCTGTGGAAAGCGGCACTGTCCCTGCCCGGCCTCCACTTCTGTCACTGTGATCGGCACCGCCCTTGCTCCGAGAAGAGGCAGTTCTTTTATTCCAAATCTTTCATCCTTTTTTCCTCTTTTCCTTATTTCCTTTCTTCTTTCCTCCCCACCCCCTGTGCTTTCTTTTTTTGAGATGCTTTTGTCTTGCTGTTTTGCCCAGGCCGATCTTGAACTCCTGGGCTCAAGCGTCCCCCCCGCCTCAATCTCCAGGGCTTAACACAGGAAACTTCTGGATCATGCCAGCTCTCCTAAATTCACATACAGATGTTACTTCTCTCTGTCTCCGGTGGGATGTTTACGTTTTATTTATATATTTTTATCTGTGGTAAAACATATACAGCATACGGATTTGCCATTTTCACCATTTTTAAGTATACAGTTCAGCAGTATTCATTTTAGTGACAACGCCACCCAACAACCAATACTATCTGTTTCCAAAACTTGTTTATCACCACAGACAGAAATTCTAGCCATGAAGCAATAACTTCCCATTCCCCACTCTGGTCTCTGCTAATTTACAGTCTGTCTCTATGAACGAAGGCATTTATGTTTATGCAGTACATCTGCCTGGCTGTTTCATTCATACCTCACACCACCCAGTGGAGTGAGCATTCTTGAACGCAGTTTCTAGGTGAGGGAGATGAGCCTAGACAAACTGGGGTGTCCTGCCTGAGGTCACTCGGCGGGTCAGGTGTGCAGAAGGGTCCTGATCTCAGTCTCCTGAACCCAATTTAGGATGTTTCTCGATACCCTTAGCAGTCTCTCAGATACGGCCTCTCCTTTTCTGTCCCAGGAAGACTCTGCCCCTAGCAGCCAGGGAGCTGGAGGCAAAAGCCATAACCACAGTGACTGTTTCCTTCTTCTTCCTGGTCCCGCAAAGAGGTGCACAGGGAAGCCAGAGGCAAGCAGGGCTGCTTGTACCCTGGCAAGCAATGGCACCGCTGCACCCACTTCCCAGCCCAGGCTGAAATCTACCCAGGATGACTGAGGGTAACCAAGAGGGAGGTGCTTCCTGGAACTAGGTTGGTCCAAGCCCACCCTGGCTTTTTCTGTGGACAGTGATCATCTGGGCTGACACCAAAAACAGCAGCCAGCCTGGCGCTGTTTCTTGGAGCAAAATGTGAACGCAAGGCTCAACGTCTTCAGGATTTTCTTCAGACGGGTGGCCTGCTTGCACCGCCCATGTGGGCTTCCTGCTAAGGAGAACTGCAGCTAGGTTTCCTGGAGGCGCGTGGTTGGACCATACCATCCGACACACCTTCTAGTCCTCACATGCATCGTTTCAAACCATGGGGGAGCCTGGAGCAGGGTCCTCAGGAGATTTTGCAAGAAGTTTGCATGTGGGGGGAAGATGGTCATCTAATGTTTGTCCATCTAATTGCTCCCTCAACAGATTTTCCTGTGGCTGCTCTGAGCTGGGCCTCCACAGAGCTCTACATGGCTACTCTGGAGCAAGACAGCTGGGGCTTGGTGGGTGATCCTGGGCAAGGTGCTTAGCTTGTCTTGTCTCAAGTGAAGGTATGATAACAACAGGAAACAGAGCTATCTCTGGCCCCCTGAGGACAAAAGAAGGCAGGAGTAGGGGCCGAGAGGACAGGAAACTTAACTTGAGACACTTCCCTTAAGGGTCCGTGGCAGCCAGCACTCTACGGCGAGGGAGGCAGGGAGCCTGTGCTTGGGCTCTGGACACCCAGAGTGCACCTTGCTTCAACCCTGGCACCTTGGTGCTGGAGGGTACACAGCATTCACCCAGCTGCTCCAGGAAGCAGAGAGGAAGGTGGGAAAGAGAGGATTTAACTACTGTCAGTGGAGAGGTGTGATGCAGCACACTGAGTGCCCACGATGTTCTGTCCACTTGCTTTGCTTAGCTCTCAGGGCTCTTTAGCTACCAGAGGAAAAAAAAAAAAAACTAGGTTTCTGGCTGATGCATTCCAGAGAGGTACATTCACAAATGCAAATTATCGTTGCAGTACTAGCTGGGACTGCGGCCTCAGGGGCTCGTGGATTTCTCCTAATACCTTCATTTTAGGGCAGGTAATGGACTGTTGAAACTGACTGGCAGTCTGCTCAGCTACAACAGCTCCTCTGTGGGCTGTGCTTTGGGAGGAAGGGCTCGGGCCAGTTTGGCCATCTGTATGATGCTAGTTAGTGAATTAGGGAAGAGCTAGTCTGGGATCAGAGGGCATTTTCCCTGCAGACACTACGTGGGGTTGCTGCTGAACACATGATGGCAAGGTGTTACAGCTTTTGGGTTTATTTCCCCAGGTTGTTTTTTAGCGTTACAGGCAGTTCCCTTCTTAACAAATGGGTTTGGTTCTGAAAGTTCATTTGTAATTTGGCTGTTTAGATTTCGGAATGTACTTTTCCTATAAAGAATGTTACAAATGGTGATGAGACTTCCAGGCTAGTTCTCCAAAGCCTATTTAACCCATAATATAGCACAAATACTGTCCTTTCACAATGAAAAAAGAAATTTAATTGCAACATGAGTAATTAAAAGAAACAGGGAAAACCAGTCCAACCGAATAAGTAAATTTATGTTGATCTTGAATGATGCATTTTTCAGAAAACTAACATAATTTAAAAAGAGGCCCTTTTGAGGGCTTTTGGGGAACGGCATGGGATTTATCCCATCAGGGAGAAAGAGCATCAGACCATCAAAATCCGTGGCTTCTGAACACCTGTGCCATTTCTCGATTTCAGGCTCCTTGAAAAGTCTTCCTGTCAAAATTTATGTTCCCATGTGGATTCACACAGGGAGAATTCTCTGGTCAGAGCCCACGGAGGGGTCTCCTCGGGTGACAGGACTCTGAACAGCAGGTCTGTGCCTGTCTTTGTAAGGGGCCCCCCAGCCTCAGAGCCATCCTGGCTAGCAGTGGGTCTGGAAGGTGAACGCACCTTCGAGGGTCCCTGGGGCCAGCTGCCTTGTGCAGGGAATATGTGCAACACTGGGGCGTGTAAGCCACAAGTGTCCGTGGGGATCCCTACACCAGGCTGTGTGGCCAGGGGATCTGGTTGGTCCCGTCCTTCTGTCTGGGCTGGAAGCTGAAGGGGGAGAAACTCCAGCTCAGTACACCTGTGGGAAACGGGACCATAATTCTCACCAGCCTTAGATGGCTGCCCTTTCAAACATGTGGCATTGAATAGTAATCCATTTTATAACAAACCACAGCCACAAAGAACGAGAAACTAGAGACATTTATAGCTAAATGGATGCACAGTGAGGCCATACTCTTAAGTGAAATAAATAGGGCACCGTGTTTAAATACCGAATAGTTTCTCTGGTGTGAGAAACTGAAAGTGTAAATAAGAATCAAAATGTATAACTGATAATGTGAAATAGGAAGAAAAGGTCTAAAGGAGTAGGGGAAGCGGGAGGGGTAGGGGAAAGGTAAGGAAGGCAAAGAAAAAAATATGAGAAAAGGAAAAATGGAAACAAAGTCTCTGTAAATAGGGAAGGGTGAAGTGGGTAAAGGGAGGGCTAGGAATGGGGAAAAATAAGAACCAAGATAAGTCATGTAAGGGTGCGAGATCCCAATGATGACTGTAACTGTACTGTATATCTAAAATGTACCAATAAACTCAATGAGAATAAAAATTGTTTAAAGATGTGACCCTGTGGCATATTCTATTAAGAGACAGGGTCTACACACGCTTAAATGTCATATGGTTCTTCTTATATGACAAACCCAAATTATAAATAAAGAGCAAATAAAAGAAAATAGGAAGTAAGGAGATAGATCTTTCTAGAATGGGAAGGGGATCAAGAGATGGAGGGAGGGGAAGAGAGAAGGGAGGAAGACGTGTCCTGCATGCTCACCAGCTCCCCACAAGGCACGGAAACCCCAGGTACTGCGAACACGGACTAAGTGTGTGTCCTCGGCTAGTTCTCTAAAGCCTGAAGTTCAAATTCCCTTTACTGCCTGCTTTAGCCAATGGGATTTGAGCAAAATGCCTCAGGTTGCTTGGAGAAGCAGCTGTGCCCTGGCCTTGCCTCCTTCTGTGGAGAGGACCCCGGGCCGCCAGAGCGGGGTTCACAGGTCCCATGGGAAACCAGCACCATGGCCCAGGGCCGGCCAACCGCAGCTGTGCAAGAGACGTGACCCCCGGTCCATCAACCACAGATGCGTGAGAGAGTGGGCCATGACCGGAAGCAGCCAGCTGACCCACCGAGCTGCGATGGCTGAGGTCACAGAGTTTGGGGGCAGCTGCGATGCAGCAAAGCTAACTCGTGCACCCAGCTGGCTCCGGCCAGCGATGCCTCCTGATGTCTTCACTTTGTAATTCTTAGCTTCCCTCTGTCCAGATTATGACTTATCTTATAAATGTGGCAAAATACATAAACACTTCTCCTCTTTTCTCCACCTTAATCAGAAATTGAAGTCTGAGTCACTCAGATACATCTTCTTGAAACTGTAGGCTTTGAAACGGGTGCTTTGGAAATGTGACGTCTTCCAATTCTGCACACACGTTGTGACGGACAGATGGGTCTGAAGTCAATGAAGACACAGTCCAAGCCGTAACCACGACTTCAGGTGTGGGTAAAAGCCGTTAGCTCAGTGCTAACGTGTGCAAGGTGTCTCACAATGCCTTATAAGGGGCCAATAATTTATCACCAGGGAAATAAAAAATACGTGTTCTTGGAGCAAGCCGCAGTCTTCTGGAGAAAATCACTTGCAGGCTGGAAATTCACTATAAAAGGGGTTTGAGCCATTCTCCCAACTGAGCTCCCTCAGCAGTCTTTGAGTTTTAATGTGAACACAAGAGGAACAGGAGGTGTAAGCAAAGCTCCTTTATCCATCCACAGAGCTCAGAACCAGTCACAAACCCCACGTCGGGTTGCCCTGGGCTCTGTGGTCACTCACATGGGCTCAAAGAGCTCTAGATCGTCCCCCAAGGGGTGTGTTCCTGGGGTGCACGGGAAAGATCGCATTCCTGATGACAAATATCCAGCCTGACACCTCCAGATGCTCACAGATGTCAACCCTCTGTGCATTTGGCCTTCAAAGCACGGAGTTTCTCAGCCCTGTTCGGCTCCCCTCGGGCCTCTGACATAGGCCACGTTGACTGCACCCCAGCCAGATTTGTTTTCTTAGCTCGGAGGGACAGCGGTAATGTTTCAGGCTGACCACGAGGAGGAAAAGCCCCAATCCATTTCACAGGCCTTGGCGAGTACTCTGTCAGCCCATTCTTTCAGGAATGAAATTACATTTTATGAAGCCATCCCTTTTCTGTTTCATCTGCCAAGCAGGTTTGCTGAGAATAATTTAAATTTCATGCAGCAGCAACTGTGGCCACTGGTGCCTCCCTGCCACCCCACAAACAGACCCAGTGGTGGAGTCGCACCTCTGTCTCAGGGGCGGCCGGTGGGGACTTAGGCGGAGCGTTGCCCGCATTCCTCCGCTACAGCAGAGAGGGACAGGGCTGTTCAGGGAGCCTCTCTTCAGCTCAGCAGCACCACTCTGGAGCTGGTCCCCCACACGCGTAGATCCTTGGATAAACTCAACCTCTAGTTTAACTCTCTTCTCTCCATTTTTTCTTCTTTTCTTTAGTACTGGGGATTGAATCCAGGGCCTTTACACTGAGCTACATCCCCAACCTTTTAATTTTGAGACACGGTGTTGCTAAGTTGCTGAATTGCCTAGGTTGGGCTCAAACCTGCCATCCACCATACCTCTCAGCCTCCCAGAATGCTGGGATTATAGGAATGCAACATTCACCTGGCTAATTTAATCCCTGAAAATTATTAACTTTGAGTACTTACCAAGTAGCAGATATGGTTTTAGGTTTTTCTGCACATCTTGATCTAAATAACCCTTACAAGGAGGATATTATTGCTATTCCCATTTTACAGACAAAGAAGCTGAGGTTTAACTCATAAGCCGTGGGATGAGGATCCAGTCCTAGTCCTGTCTGACTCTAGAACTTAAAACTCTCAGTACCTGTTGAGCTGATGGAATCATTGGCTTAAATTTCCTTCCTGTACCAGGACACAGAAATGTGTCCATTCCCTGGCCTGAAATTTGGAGTGTGCTGTCTGTCACCCAAGAGAATGAAAGGTGGGAGTTCCAGTGATTCTTCTATAATCATGGTTTCTCCAGGCCTGCATGCTGCCCGGTAGCGACGGATAGAGAGAGCTGGCCCTGCAACTTCCGGTCTCTCTCTGGGCGGCCTTGTAAGTAGGGAAGCTCCATTTTCTCTGGGCTTCGCTGCTCTTACCTGCAGAATTCAGGTTTAATGGATATGTCCCTCAGCGGAACTCTTGTCCGGAGAGCAAAGAGGGCATGTGGACGGGAGGGGAAGGTTAGCCTGCTAAGGCCCCCAGGTGTCTCAGCAGCCAGCAGCCTGGGATTGTCCAACTGGCATTACATCAAAAGATTCCAGAAATCTTTAGGCCACAGGCAGATAAATGAAGAAACAAACATTACCTCAGGCCCGAGGGCAGCAGTGACAGAAAGAATTATCATCACCTTGCTAAGGGCCTCTGGGAGCACAGCCAGCCCTCCCCTTGCAGAGAGCTGTGACCCTCAGCACTGGCCCACAGAAGCAGACTGTAGCCTGGGAATGAGCCTGTGACCAGGCCCATGGGCAGGAGGATGGCAATGTCCTACAGCCTGTGACACTAGTCCTGCTCCCTGCCTAGTCACGTGGGAGGCTCCAGGGGCTGACAGCACTGACCGTGTACCTGGGCCAGCTTCCCTGGCCCACTCTGAGCTCCTACAGTGGTCCTGGCCCACACATGGCACTACAGCCTTCACCACAGATGCCAGGCTGGTCCCTTCCTGCGGCTCTAACATGCCCCAGGGCAGGAGGAGCACCCTGCTCTGGCCCAGCTTTTACCCAGCAACTTCCCTTGCTCAGCTTCCTTTAGCCTGGGCCTCATTTGGTGTCCCTGCTGGTCCTTCCTCTGAGGAAAAGGTCTCATGGCTGACAGAGGCTTCTGATCCATGTCCTCTACTCCCTGGCTTCCGGGTGTGCCGCTCTGGCTTCCCTCCGGGGTCTGCGAGCTGCCCTCTCCTTGTCCCTTTCCTCCCAGCATTCTCTTGCTTCCAGGTCACCTTGAGTCCTAGCAACTTCAACACACCTTCCTTCCCTGCCTGCCTAGGGCCAGCTCCCGTTCCTCAGGCAAAACTGACCGTTGCACCTTGGTAAGGTTAGAACCGAACAACTGTTCTCACTGGGGGTAGCCTTATCTTGTGGGCCACACCAGGAGATGGAGGCCGTAGGGTGACCACAGTACCTAGACAGGACTCACACCTGGCGCCAGGTCCTTCCTGTCCTGGGCAATTCACATGTTTCTTCTTACACAGTCCTACAATACACAGTTCTACAACACTTTCAGTAGGCAGGGATCGCCACCTGTTCTCATTTCACAGAACTGAGGTCCAGAGAGGTTGGGCAACATGACCAGTGTCACTCAGCATGCAAGCAGTTGATTGAAATTAAAAGCCAGTCTACCTCCAAGTCTGCTTTTATCCCCTCACCAAGCCACCTCGCCTGGAGGAGAAGAAACATTCTGGGTCACCATGTTATACTGTCCTGGCCTCAGGTCCATGAGACCCTGGCCTGTGAGCACCATGAGGGCAAGAGCCAGCCCTTGGCCACTTAGTGAACAGCCAGGTGGTTGACCAGGGAAACCATCACTGCCTGGGCTTGGGCTGCCTGCTTGCGGAATGGTCCAGGTGGGCAGCAGCTCGGCTAGAAGGACAGGAGGCGCCACGGCCCACACTGAACAGCAGTGGCCCAGGTAAGAGCTGCGCTGAGGGCAGCTGCTGCCTCCCCTCCCCTGTGGACCCCATTCTCCTGAGCACCCCAGGAACCCAGGGCCTGACCAGGCACAAACCAGCCCTGCAGGTACCAAGCTGGGCTGGAGACGACCACACAGGAGAAGGAATTTGCCTCCTCTGTCGTCACGTGGCTGGGCACTGGATGTCCTTAGAAGCCCCGACTCTTGCCCTCTCTGTTTCTCCTGGCCCCGGGCTCAGCCCTTGTCCCAGCTGTTGTTTTCTGTCTGAGGCAGTGGGTTGGGGCCTGGCCAGTCAGGGATGGGGAATACCGAGCTAGGAGCAAATTGGAAGACATGTGGCAGGGCCGGCACCTGCAGAGAGCTGTTGGCACTGCCCTGGTCCCAGAGCACCCAGTGCCGTCCCTGACGAGCACCCCTTCTGAGGACAGAACCAGTGGGTGGGCCCTTGGGGCGCAGCCCCTCCCCATCTGCAGCCCGGCTGTTGGCTCCACAGGCTGCCATCTCCAGATGGCCAACAGCTGCCCACGCAGAGTGCCTGCCAGATGTGGCCACCATGCCGGGCCGGCTCTCCTGGGCAGAGGTCACCCATTAGGAGCAGGCCGGGGCTGGTGCCCAGGGAGGAATGCTTTTGGCTGGCCCGGGGGGCAGTGTGCCCAAATAATCCTTCATCTCCTCTCCCGTCTGACATTCCTTTCCTCCCTGCCTCGGTGGGGAGGGTGTTTTCATAACAGGAAAATAAAATCAATAAGGCACTGCACCAAGATGTCAGCATGCTGCGCCGGCCTCCAATTGCTCCATTGTCTGGGCCTCCGCCGGGCCCTGCAGCCAGCAGCTCTCTCCGTTATTAATGGGAAGCAGGGCTGAAAGGGGGTTCGGGAAGTCGCAGAGACAAAGGCCCGCACACCTGGAGCGCCGGCCATCCGCCACCACAGCCACGCACAATGGCGGCCCCGGGCCTCCCGCCTTATATTTCTCCTGCAACTTTTATAAAAGCCGGGGGGAAAAAAGGCCAGACACACACACACGCACACGCACGCATGCACATACGTGTGTGCAGGCCCTGAGAGGGCTCCGGGGAAGCAGCTCTGATGGCTGGCAGAGGTGAAGGCCTGTGGAGCCCTGCCCGGCCGAGGGGCGGGAGGGATGAATGGGCTTCCAGCCTGGGCCCTGCTGACCCTGCTTAGGGCCCTGAGCAGCACCCAATAAGGGGACCAGCTCAGCCTGAAGCCGGGCAAGGGGCTCGGCCATGTTCACGCTCACATTCCGTTTAGCACACAGACTGGCTTCTGTGGCCATTCCTGCAGGCGGAGCTGGTTCTTCCAGGAAAGACAGACCGACGGAGCGAGAGGCCCGAAGCCCACTGCGGGATGGCGGACCGGAGGGAGCGGGAATAACATTGTGTCTGGGGGCTCAGTGGGACAGGTGCAGTGAGAGCCCTGCCTCCCAGGCGTGGGTGGCTCGGGGAGGCCCTGGGTGGGCTCACCACCCGATGGCTCCCCCTGTGGGTCCACGCCCGGCTGAAGTACCCCAGCCACTGAAGGACTGGCAGGTCCCAGTCTACGGTTTGGAAACCTTGTTACCAGTCTGGGGTTTTGTTGTTATTTTACTCACTAAACCGCCTTTACTCAGCATGGCACAGGACTGTAGCAGCCGCTGCACCTCCTTTAAGCTAGGCACAGACGCTTCACAGCAACACGCCCAGGGCCTTCCCCAGAAACGGTTTGTGGGTTCTCGCCAGGGAGGCCACTGCTCCGGGGAACGAGCGCTCGGGAGGCCCCGTGCGGCCTGGGGTGGGAGGCAGGGAGGCAGGGCTCCCTGTGTCGGGCTGCTGCCCAGAGGGGACACCGGGTCCTACCTTGGTGGTGACGGCAGACGCGGAACTGGCCACAAGGCTGGTGATGGCC
>NW_022900914.1:5313517-5409997 GCF_012274545.1 Fukomys damarensis | reverse complement strand
GGCGGTGCCGCCCCCGGCTCCCGAGGTGACGCTGCAGGCGCTGGCGGTGCCATGGGTGCCGTTGACGCTCCACTCACGGCGGTCCCAGCCGACCCGGTAATCTCTCTCGAAGCGGCTGTGGTGCCGGGACATCTCGGTGGGCCGAGGCGGCTTCTCGCAGGGAAACAGAGCCCGGACCTGCCGGCACAGAGCGGAGAGGAGGGAGTTTAGACAAACAGCAGCCCACTCGGGCGCGCGTCGCAGCCAGGAGCAGCAGCATCCGTGCAGCCCCTGCCCCGGGTGAACTCATGGCTCCGGATCATGGGCTCACTGCAGGTTCGCAGCGAGCCCCTGAGCCGGGATCATTCAAAGCCCGACTTCACAGGCGAGGAGGAAATGATTTCTCCAGGGTCAGGTGGCAAAGTGTCTCAGGCAAGATTTGAACCCAGTCACAGCTGAAAGTCACACACGCTCTGTCCAGCTGTGTCACCCTGCCTGAATGATGTGGACATGGATGTTTTAATGATGGTAGGGATTTCATCGTTTGCTTCCCCATTGTGAGAAAAAAGTCTGTGGACCCCTCCGGCTGCGCTTTCCTCAAGCACCAGCAACGTGACTGACATCTGTAAACCCGCTGTATAGAGGACAAAGCTCTTGACAGAAATCTCATTTGCTCCTTACAGAACCTGGGAGGTGTTGGGTATGGCTGTCCCCAAGTACAGACAAGGGAACTCACTGAGAATAAGTGATCCCTGGGATCAGGGAGCTAAAAGTAAGGAGACCAGGATGCTCAGCCTTCGCACCCTAGCTCAGTGCTTCTGCAAGGCGTCAGCCTCCAGGAGCTGAGTTCTCCTGCATTGCCCCAGCCCTGTGACTCAGTCCTGGCCCCCAGGAACCTGTGCACGCTGGCCTCGGTTCACCAGACTGTCTCCCACGCTGCATCCTGAGTCCTCGAACAGAAGGCCCTTTGGCGTTGTCATGGAGACCTAGACACCACGGTACTGGAGAGGCCTTCTGAATGCATCTTGCACAGCATTCCCGTGCCTTGGCTGCTCCTGCCCGGGCAGGGCCCAAGGCCAGCCCCGTAAGGAAGGCAGGAAGGACCCAGGGCAGGAGGTTTTAGTTGCAGAGGGCACAGAGAGGACAGGGGGAGAGATGAGGCCATGACAATGCTGGGGCAGAAGCGGGCAGCTTTGGGGAGGGTCTGTCCTGCACCTTGTGCCCCCAGCCTGGCTGTGGTCTCGGCACACTTTGGTTTCTTTGGCCCTGTTCCCCTTTTCCGCTCTTTTCCAGGCTGGGATATGAGCTCCTGGCTCCTTTGCTGTTCTACCTGTCGATCCCTGGAGCTGCAGGCCAGTGGGTGGATAGGACATTTGCTTTTTAGTTTCTGTAAACCTGACTTCTCCCCTGGCCTTTGCACATCCCGCAGTGTCCTGGAGCAGGAGCCTGCGCTCATGTACTACCTGTGTGGCTGGCTGGGCTTTGGGAGCCACTGACCGCTCTGCTAGGACTATGGGGTGGACCTGAGTCCCCCACCACCTCACGCAGCAAGGTGAGCATCGCTTCTAAAGCCGGATGTGGATCCCTGTTAGTCCGTCATTATATTTCTTGACTCATATGTGCCACAAAAATTCTGTTACAAACAGCTGTTCAGTATTACGTGGTTAAAAAAACAGACACGAACTCCCCCTTGACTACCCCTCCTTTACTCTTGCCACAGAGGTTATGTTCTACTCTTAGCTCCACGCCTCCTCCTGTTCACTCTGGAACCTGCTCCCACCTTGCTCTGTCTCTAGAAAGCCCCTCCGGGGAGATCATTCAAACCGAGGTCGTGGATGCCGCACTTGTCAGTCGGTGCCCCTGTCCCTGTGGCTCCCTCCCGTGACACAGCCCATCTTTCTCTCTCCGGAGCCCTCCTCTGCAGTTCTGTGGCCCCGTTTGTTCCCAGCCGTTAGAGCTGGCACTCTTGGGGTCTCGCGTCTCCTTCTCTCCCCTCACTCTATATCCTCCCTGCATGAGCACACTTGGCAGAACCTCTTACCTGTGACGCTCAGGGCCCACTCCTGGCCCTTATCTTTCCTATGCACCTGCAGCCTGCCCTGCACCTTTACCTGGCTGCTTCTCAGCTACTCAAACAATGAGGTACATGTTCTTTTGCCCAAACACCCATCCCCAGGAATTCCATCTGAGAGAGAGAGGGAGGGATTGCCCTGTTTCTCCATGTGCACCCCCATACCCACAGTGTGGTCCCAGATCCCAGTGTCCCAGCAGCCCTCAGCTGTGCCCTGCATCTGTATAGACTATTGTTGCTCTCACTGGCGACCCCAACTCATCTTCCTGTCCCCAGTCTTGCCCTTCTTATCCATTCTCCAACCCACTGTCTCATTTTTTAAAAGCACAGATGGTGATACTTTGCTTGCCCACGCTCACATCCCATCCCTCAGAATAAGGTCTTAACTCTCCTGGTGGCCTAGGAGATACTGGAGGGCCTGGGCTGGCTCATTTCCCAGCATCCCCTCACTTGTCCCTCCTCACTGGTTCCAGATGCCTGTGGAAGCTGTGTCCTCTGCTAGGGGCCCAAGCCCATGCTGCTCCTTTGCTGGGAACGGCTTTGACTCCCCACCCGGCTGAGGCCAGTGCTCTGTGACTCAGCTCAGCGCAGTCTTCTGGGAGGCAGCACTGACCTGGCCCCTCTGGGTCCAGTGAGAGCCCCTCCTTCCACCCACTGAGCTGCGCCTAGCGCTACGCTAACATTCATGGCTGCTGCATATTCGCCACTGTTCATAAGCTCCAGAACTTACTGTCTCTGCCACCCAGCACCCAGCACCATGCCAACTCAGAAGGGTGCCCAGTACACGTGTTTGTTCAAGCTTGTTTATCGTTTCTTACTTGTTGAATACTTCTAGAAGAGAAAAACATTTATATGAAAAGGAGGGCCTCATTCCAGGGACCTTGAGGTTTCTGATCAGTGGTTCCTCACAGGCACTGAATAAGCTGTCCTACCTTCCTGGAGGTCAGACTTGAGCCTCCAGGATGGCTCCAGAAGGAGGATCTCAACAAGTGTAGGGTCGACTCTCTCAGCCTGGCCTCTTGTCTCTCAAGCGTCACATCCTCAGACAGGAAGCCCTCTCCTGCCACCACTGCTGTTAGGCTGGGATCCTGGCACACAGGAGTGGAGAGGTGCTGGAGACAGCTTCCAGACCTGGCCTGGTAAAACATCTTCTATGACCCTGCACTTCCTTCAGTTGCCAGGCCGTATCGCTGGTTGGCACAGCTGCCCCTGGGAGAGGCTGGCCCACCCACATCATGTGCATGCTTGGGACATAAGCACTGCTCAGGCTGAGTCTGGCAACCTATTTGTTACCTCAGCACAGCCTCGCTCGGACTGACGGATACACTCAGTCAGCCCCACACTTCTATAAAACAGCACAGATTGCCTATTGTCAAGAACATGTCTCCCACCAGCTGGCGAGGCTGGGAGGCCTGCAGGTCGGGCTGGGAACCTGAACACTGGAACGTGAGTAGGTGGACCAGTGTGCTTGCGATCCAGGGGTCAGGCTGGAACCAGCACAGCCTCCGCGCTGGTTGACTGAGCACAGCTCCCGGAGCCCACCAGCCTTCACCTTGCTCAGTCTCAGTGCCTTTGAGAAAAGCCAGCCGGGCAATCTGCACTCCCACATCCCCAGCCCACTGCCATCTCTTCCTGCCTCCTTCAAATGCCAGAGAGGAGGTGGCGACTCGGGCAGCTGGAGGCCACACAATCCTGTTTGAGTCTCATTAAGTGTATTCAAAACAAAGGTCAACTATTTGCATGCCAGCGGTCGGGTCAGACTTCATGCCTCAGTTTAATTTCCCCTTTCAAACAAATGAAAGAAATGTGTTGCACAGTTTACTCTGAGTGAGACGGCAGAGTGCCAGCTCCAGAGGTGGTAGCTTAAGTATTTCCTGCTAGGCATGGAGCCAGTGTGTCACAGAGGGCCCTGCATGCATGCACGTGTGCCCCTGGCTGTGCTGCAGGAGGCACAAGCAATATACGTGCACTGGGAGGCGGAGGAGGAGGAGGCGGCGGCGGCAGCGGTGGTGGCCCTGCATGGATGAGGCCCTCCCAACCAGACTGGTCACGCAGTTGTAGACAACACAGAAACACGCTTCCTTGTCGAGGTGAGCACCTCTGCCTGGCAGCCTGCCTCTGAGCTGGTGCAGCCTGGATGGGGCCCTGCACCAGGAAGGGAGGCAGCGGAGTGGCAGCCGCCCCTTGGTGTGGCGGGGACAGCCACAGTCCGGGGTTGCACCAGCCGGCTGGTGCCTTGCGAGTGCCTGTCTACGTGACAGCTGTGTGGATGAAGAAAAAGCTCGGGGGTGTAGAGAATCTTGCATTGGAGGATGGAGGCAGCTCACACCACGGGATGGGGTTGGGATGTTCGTGCTGCTTCCTCACTCCTGAGAAGAGGGACAGGCTAACCTGGAAGGCCACTCAGAGACAGGTGCTTTACATGCAAAACTTGGCTCTGGACTCCAGGATGCAGCTTGCAGTGAAGCCATTTCCTCTGAACTGCTCCTGGGGAAGCTGGACTGGGAGAGAGGAGGGAAGGGTGGGATCCCCTCTTTTGCTTGCCTGAAGCCTCACATCTGTGGACCCTGCCAGTCCACAGCAGGTGTGTGCTCCTTTGTCTTACACGCTCATTTTCACAGCAGCCTGCGTGCAAACATCCAGGCTGCGGCTTCTCAGGGTCAGGTCTGGATTCACCCAGTGGGGGAAGCCAGGTCAGGTCTGCAATTCTCCACTCCCTCGGGCAGCAGGGAGGGGAAAGAGCCACCTGACAGTACGGGCACAAATGTGAGGAATGGGGGCCCACACTTCACCCTGCCACACTCCCCAAGGGCAGAAGTACTCTGAAGGTTCAGGCATTGGCCTTGCTGCACCCCGGCCCCCAGTTCAGAGCTACCTGTGGATGCCTCAACATCTTCAGATACATCCCCAAACCATGTGACAAAGCCTCCAGCGCCCTCACAAGTCAGTGCCCTACTGACCAGCTCTGGGGGAGACTGTGGCGAGAATCCAACTCACTAAGGTTGGATGATCTGTCAGAAGTGTCATGGAGGCCACCACAGGGGTGTGTCCATCAGCATGGTGGACCTCTGTGGGAGGGGCTTCTTTCCCTCTGCTACTCACTCCTGAGGGATGAGGTGCAGGCTCTCTGGGGGGCTCACGCACTCCCCAAATGTCTTCCGCTGGCAGGGTCCCCGACTGGGCACCTCACGAAGGTCCTTCCCTCAGGTGCCCAATCATTAGGTATGGACAGCAGTCGGGGCTTCTCTGCCCGGCTGAGTCCTCGCTGTGGCCCTGGGACTTGCGGGGATGGAGAAGGGGCCGGCTGCCCCAGAGGCTCTTCCGGTTCCTTCGGAGGAGACAGCTGGTGTTAATGAGCATCAAGCTGAGAAGACAAAGCCTTGGCCCTGACTCCTTGGCTTCCTAAAGCCTGCGGTAGCAGCTGCCCCTCACCACCACTGGTCCCTCATGTGCCTTCCACTCCCCTTCATCACAGAACAGGGTGACCAACCCTACTGGTCCCCAAGCCCAAGCAATCTCTCCTGTGCCTCTGTCCACCTCCTGGAGCCCCACAGGGGGCCTGTGTCACCACCCCACGGCCCGTCCGCCTTGAGGAGCTCCTCCCTGCAGCTCTTCCGGCTGAGGGAAGGCCCGGTACCAGTGGCCTGTGGCCAGTCAGAGAGAAGGACCAGCTGACGTCCAGGCTCAACCCTGGCGTCTGGGCCATGTCTGTAATTTTTTACCAGCTGGTGATGGGGCTCCCTTCCTGGACACTTGCAGCAGGCCTGCTGCACAGATTTGCCTGGAAAACCTTCAACATGAATAATTCATCAGTAAATGAAGAATTACCACGTGCCACAGCAAGTCTGTGTGGTCCATGTGGAGCCGGAGCCCGGAGGGAGGGGCTGTGGCACTGGCCCCAGAATCTCTTCTCAGGAAGAGGGGCTGTGCCCACCTCAGCTGCGGGCAGGGTGACCATGGCCTGTGTCCAGCGACACCGCGTGTCTGGATGCCGGTGGTGGCCCGCAGGCATTAACATGCATGGAGTGTGCACACTGCACGCAGGATCACAGGTGGCTAATGACCCTTTCCCAGTTCTTATCATTAAGACATGCTGAAGGAGTGGGCTGCCGGCTGTGCGGGCCCCGGAGGCGTGATTAATCCACAGGAAGACAGGGGAGCCGCACCGCCTCCTGACGGGGGAGCCGAGGTGGCTGGCTGAGGGATGAGCCGCGGATGTCCGGCCCGATTGGAAAATGGATGATTGCCTCATTTGGGAGAGATGTGCTGCCAAGCTGATTGGAACAGCCTGTGCCCATCTTTATTATTTTCCTTTCCCCCTCTGCATCTTTCCGCCTTTCTTCTGGAACAGCAGCCAGAGCACCATTTTGGCAAATGCACCACCGAGGAAGGCTCCCTCAGTGCCTCTGCAGGAGTGGCCTGGCCACCTCGCCGTGGCTGCAGGTGGGAGCTGGGGATGCCCCTGGGGATGCTGCTCTGCGTCCTTGGCTGGTGTAGCCCACATCACTGGGGGGCTGGGGTGGCCCCACGCTGGCCCTCCCGTAGGAGGGGAGCCGCTGACCAGTCCCTTCACCCTGGAGCCAGGCCGGCCTGTGCCTCAAGCCTGTTCCACGCCCCGTGTGAATTCCACCCTTTCCCTAAGTCAGGGCTCCTTCCGCCTCTACTGATGGGGCGTGGGGCTGGCTCAGGGGACACTTGCCAGCCGGAAGAGCTCTCTCCACAGCACAGGGCGGAGCGGAGGCGAGACAGGTGGCTGGGGCTGGGATTCCCAGGAGGCTGACCCCGGGGGCCCACCTGTACTCCTGCAGCCTGGACAGGGTGGCCTTCCTCCTGGCCCTGCATACCACCTTAAAGGTGAGGTATTCCTAGGGAAAGGCAGGGGTCAGCACCCCACATGGGCACATGGGGGCCTGTGGAGATGTCCCCTGGGATGGGCCCCAAGATCATATATCTGTTGGGCCAGCAGAAGCCAAGGAAGCACTGGGGTGTCATGGGCTGGCGTCAGCCTCCCCGTCCCTCTTTGCAGGATGAATAACCTGAGGGGTGGCTCCATTTTTAGTTTCTTTCCTTAAAATGTCAAGGCCCAGGTAAATGAAACATGGCATTGTTTTCACAGGCTATTTCCGGTCTCCTCCCAGCCATGAGGGACATTGTGGGACCTCCTCTCCTCTGGCTGTCCCTGGCCACCTCACCACCAGGCCCTACCCAGTGAGGCCTTTTGGCTTAGTAGCCAGAAGGTTCCAGCAAGACCTGGGGTCTGGACCCACATGAGCAGCCTCCCCCAGGCCCACCAGGCTAGGGGAAGAGGAGAATCAGGGAGGCCACAAATCCTCTTAGAAACGACAGCCATGACCGCTGACCTCTGCTTCCATTCCTAGACCCCAGGTGGCATGAATCTTGGTAACAGAGGGCTTTGGGTTATTGTATTTATGTTTAAAGAAGACAGGAGCCAGCTGTCTCCAAGGTCAGCTAAGCCTGCAGTTTCCTAGGCCTCAGCCTGACTAAAGCTCACAAAGCTTTGAGGGAGACAGCCTGGGGGAGCTGGGTTGTCCCTCAGCAGTGGAGGGTGCAAACAGCCCCAGGACACGGGAAGGGACCCCGTGTTAACATCCTTATGGGGCTGCACCTCTTACTCTTTTTCAAGGGTTCTATTTTTTTTTTCTTGGTACGGGGATCGAACTTGGGTCCTTGCGCTTGCAAAGCAGGCGGCAGAACCAGTGAGCTAAATGCCTAGCCCTCAAGGGTCCAATTTTTAAAAAACTGCTTTACGGAGGTAAGACTGATGTGCAAAGAGCTGTAGACATTTAACGTCCACAACTTGATGTGTTTGGAGATAGATGTGCACCCCGGAAGCCTTCAGACCTCCACCACTATCCATGCCACACTGTATCTCCCAAAGCTCCTCTGTCTCCTTCCTTTTCCCTTCTGTGGTAAAAGCACTTAAAGGAGGAGGTGCGGTCAAAGGTGCAAACACTCAGTTATGTGAAAGAAATAAGATCTGGAGAGCTTTGGAATAGGGTTCCGGTGAATGCTGGGTGTTTGGGGAACCCTTGTGGGAAGTCGTTCTTACCACACAGCTCCTTTCAAAGCCACCACACCATCTGCTTCATAGGATCCCGGGGTCACAGTCAGAGATCCATCCATCCTCCCTCCTCCAAGTGTGGTCTGAGGGCTAGCAGCACCCCAACACCTGCTAGCTGGACATTGCAATCTCAGGCTCACCCACGCCCAGCAAGTCAGAGCCTGCATTTTTAACAGGTTTGATCACACCAGTCTAAGCACAGCTGCATTAGCAGGTCCGGCAGGACTCTGCCCTAGGACCAGGCAGCCCAACATATGCGTGGCCCTGGGGCACAGAGGTATTTTTGGGAAAACCCATATTCCATGATTACAGGGCTTAATACATGACCTAAAATGACAAATGCTCAAAATGCTTTTCTGATGATAGGTTTTTGGAAAAATGCCACCGATTCCTTTTCTCTCACAAAAAGCAATCTCCCTGTCTTAGAAAGGTGGTAGGTATCTGGTGCCCATTTAGATGAACAATATTAAAAGAACAAGCCTCCCAGTTCCCTCCCTTCGCGTGTGCACCTTTGCTTCCAGAAATTCTCATTGTGGGTTTTGAGGTAGTGAATTTTTTTTTTTCCCTTCAAAAAAGCACACATGATCCAGAGACCTCTCTGAATTCAGGACTAATTGACAAGGCATTTGTGTGACGGCTCCTGGTGTAAATCATTATAATGGTGATAATGAAAAAAAAGATATTGGAAATGACAGTTGGCCACATAATATCCACATAAACTGAGGGAAGAGGGGAGGCACGTACAAATTAGGGGCTCGTTAAACAAGGGGACCAAGGAGGGAGCGAGATGCGTTCGGCTTGATTTCTTAGATGAGGATTAACCAGAGTTATTGTTACAAATAACCATGCTGGCTCCTCCTGGTTCCTTGTTCTTGGGGATCCATGGAAGGTGGAAACCCTGAAGTCAGACCCCCGTTTCCCTTCAGGTCTGCAAACCCATGGATGGGAACGAAGTCTTTGGACCTGGATCGCAATTTCTTCCTCCTGCAAGGGGGCCTCCCATGAGTGCAGAGCAGCCTCTCCAGCAGCCCTGATTATTCCGAATCTTACAGAATTGACTAATTCAACGAGCTCTCTCGCTTCACAAGAAATTGTGCTCATCAGTGACCCAAGCTGATGGATGAATCCTACTCAGTGCCTGGAGCCAGACCCAGCAGCGAGAGTTGCAAAGAAGAAAGACTGATGCTCACTCTCTATTTGGCTGCCAAAACTGCTCTTGCAATTTGCTTTCTTCTAGACAAGAGTCTATTCAAAAGTCTATTTGGAAACATTAGGGAACGACCGTCACATGGCCGGCAGATCACACTGCCAGTGACAGGATATTATCTTCCTTGGGAGAGGCTCGACTGCTCTTTTATTTCATCGAGTAACTAGCGTCTGGGCTGATGGCTGCAGAATTGCTCCGAGTGCTGGGGACATTAAAATCCCTGTCCAGAGCAAATGTGGAACCGACAGCCACTTCCGCACGCAGGATTTGTGGAACCTTCCCAGGCACTTTTCTTGTCTCATCTCTGGTGGGACCTGTGGCCCTCCTGCTTATCTGACTTCCGCCCTGGGAAATCAGGACAGCAGCTTCCACGTCTGGGGCTCCACTTCCACGAGTCAGGACTTGGTGTCATGCTTCCCTGCCAGGCAAGTCCTTAGACGTGTCCCCGGGTTAACACATGTTCGCCCTTGGCTGGCCAAATCACACTGAAAGCTCCGACTGCCCCCTTCCCTGTTATGCCCAGCTCAGTGGGAGACATGGGGGCATCAGCAAGAGCAGGGAGCCCTGGCTTCTGCCTCCAGGGAGAGGGCAGCTCAGGAGGTGCACAGGTCGAAGGTAGGAACTGTCCTGTGGATGCAGGCAGGGAGCAGCCAGCGAACGCTGGGGCAGGTAGGGGGCTTGGGTGGCCTTGGGGACCTAGGACCGCGTGCTGGGGGCTCTGCCATTTATTTTAGAGAAGAGCTTGCACAGTTCAGGCCTGTGAGGGGGGCAGCAGGGGAGGAATGCGCGGGGTGGCCAGGCACTGCCTGCCTGGCATAGTCTGTGGACATGTCTCCTCTCCACAGTGAAAGGCCCCCCCAAAGGCTGTCACTTTGGCTTGGGCACCTCACTGCTGGCTGGGGCTTCCTGCGGGGTCAGCAAGGAGTCCAGGCGAGGGGTGTCCAGGCCTCATGGGAGGCACTTGTGTCCCCCGTCCTGGCCACTGACCTCTTGATTTGCCCATCCTGCTGCTGACCTCAGTGCCACTGCCAGACTTCTCTGAGGCCACAGAGCCTTCTTTGTCTCCGTGTTGAGAACTGCCACCCCCTATCTTGATATACTTGCTGCAGATTTTCATTGTCTTGATTCTATGTCCGTGTTTTTAATTTAATTAAAAAAATTTAAAAAGCAGCCCAGACCAGAGGGCGGCCTGTTGCGAGGTTGTGTGCTTTATCACCACCCAAGCATGCAAACGAGGCAGGCTCTGTTGACAAGTTCACATCTCCAGTGTGGAGCTGGCTGTTTGAACAGCTTGTGTGCAGTAATTGAAACATAGATTTTTGTTGCCTTTCTGTTTATTTTTAGATTAACCAAGCAGGGATACTTTGCTTCCAGGCTGCCACTTCCACCCCTGTTGGGCAGCCTGGCACCACCGGCCCTGCGCCTGCTAGCAGGAACCAGGGCCACGTCCCCTGGGGTCATCCCCTCCCGGCCTGGCCTGCACCTGACACTGTGCAGGGTGACCTTCACCATGACTTCCAGGGCCTCCAACAGGGAAGCTGAGGACTGCAGGACTCCCACGCGTTCCTGCCGTTTCCAGGCCTCTGTCTTGCTGGACTGGCTGGGCAGCTCTGAGAGGCAGGCTGGGCAGGGATCAATTACTGCTTGCACTGCAGGACTCTCCGATGCCCAGAGCATTGGGGCAGAGGTGAACTAGAACCCGGGGCTTCCATTCCCAATGGCTTAGAGAGGATTCAGGCAAGGCCAGTTCTCTATTTCAGACCTTTTAAAATAATTACATTTAGGTAGTACACGTTACAACGGGTAGGGGTTGAACAGCCCCAGGTGCGATGGTAATCAACAATGCTCCTTTTTCTCTTGCTGCGCACACACTGCTGGTCATCCGGGTCCTCCTCTCTCCAGGACCTCAGGTGCCAGAGCTGCTTCCAGTCGCACCACTGTGGCAATGAAAGAGGGTCGCACACACTGCAAAGTTTTCACTTGGAAGGGACACGTGTCCTCCCTTATGTCATCGGCCAAAGTGAGCCAGGTGGCTGCCTTAACTTTGAAGCGGGGGGAGTAGGTCCATTCATGTGCCTAGGAGGAGAATGGTTTAGGGGAGTAGATAGTATGTGGGGGAGCAGATCCAGGCTGGCCCAGTCTCCTCCTCTGAGCCCTGCAGCACTTTCCTCCTCAGCCTCAGCACCTCCCTTCACATCCTGATCGCTTTCTTGGACCGCACTGGCTGGCAGCAACTGGAAGCTGTTCATCTTTCATCCCCAGGACTTGGTGCATAGCAGGAGTCCTCTGAGGCTCCCTGAGTGGGCTGTCCTGAGAGAGGGGTGTGTGACGGAGGATGTGGCCCTGCACAGGTCCCAGATGCCGTTCCCTCCCATCGGAGCTCCCCTCTACCTGGGCTCCCGCTGCACCCCCTGCTCCTACAAGTCCCCCGGTCACCCAGTCATCACCTCCGGCCCCCAGGCCCTGCACTGCTCTTTCTTACCACAAAGCCTATGAGATGAGGGCCTGTCTGTTCAGCAGCTGCACTTGGTGGGACATCAGCAGTGACCAGAATTCTTTTTTTCCTTACTTCTCTTTTCTCAATTCACTCTCTCTGACTCAAACTTCTCTGGGCTGACTTTTGGGTGCCGTTTCTATCGTGATCGCTGCTGCTGTAACTATTGCTGCCCTGCTATTTCCACGGACACCAACAGGATATTCACTAAGTGCAGCTGTCTGTGTGTCAGCCTTCATCCTCAGAGACAGCCTAGGAGAGAGGCACTTCTATTAAACTGAGGCACGGAGGGCCCTGTGAGGCCACACAGCCAGGTCCACTGAGGGCAGGCGGTTTGATGCTGAGGCAGGGAGCCCCTTTCCCAGGAGGGAGGGAGGAACCTGGGCAGGGGCTCCTGGCCCTTCTCTGCTCAGCCCGTTATTTCCTGTAGTCAGTCTCCAGACTTCTTCAATGGAGGGGCCCTGTGCTGGGCTGCCCAGCTCCGCCTTTCAATGGTGGGAGTGGGAACCTTTTATGCCAAGCCTTGGGCCTCACTTGGGTCTCCCTGTAACAGGAACAACCTCGCTGGACTTCCTGTTATATGTCAGTCCTTCAGCTCTGTCCTCATTTTCTCCAGGAAGCCCTCCCAGTGAGTCCACGTTACTTTGCTGCCCTGCCCTTTGGTGCTTGTTCCTTCTAGCAGGCTGACCTGTGCCTGATCACACACCAAGCTCTGGAAACACAGCACTGGCCAAGCTCACCAGCTCCCGGGGTGGAAGCTCCACTTCCACCCACAGCCACCTGTCGCTGCAGACCCTGGCTACCCAGAGCTCAGGGTCTCCTGAGGGCAAGAGACTGGGATCCCGGAGGACAAACGGGGATGACAGGGTCAGGCCCCTGTGTGGGTACTGGAGAGCTATGCATAGGCCCAATCTCAGCTGCAGCAGCCCCCTGGAAGAGAGGAGACGACCATCTGTCCTGGCTCAGCCCAGCCCCATCTGCAGGCACAAGCAGTCCATTCACATGGGCGGGCCCGGCAGTGGCCCAAGAGCAGCGCTGACCCCAGTGTCTGGGGCTCCACAAAGACACGCAGAGTCTGGCCTCGGACGGGTGTCCAGATAAAACTGCTCCCTGCTGAGGCTGGGAACCTTGGTGTCAGATGCCAGCCTGTCAGGAAGACTTTCTGGAGCTAGATGCAGGGAGCTCAGTGTTCCTCCCACTAGAGGAGAGGACTGGCCACACGGGAAGTGTCCTGTTCCCCGGAGCAGCATGTCAGGGTCCACTTGCCTGCTGCCTCCAGGGCCTCCCACCTACAAGGCAGTGCCTGGCGAATCCCACTGTGACACAGGACGGAGATGCTACCAACCCCTTCGGGTCTCCACATCTCCGAGCCCATGCTCCTGACCTTCGACCCTTTCTGTTGTGCTGAGCCTTCCTTTCCCAGCTGCAGGGGAGGCCATGGGTGGAGAGACGAGGTGCACTTATCAACTGCTCGTGGCTACTTGCCTTTCTGAAAGCGCCGGAAATCAGACGAGCCAGAGCCGCCTCCACTTTACAGAGGAGTAAGCGGCAGTGCCCTGTGCTCAGCTGTGACGTGGGGGCTGCGTCCACACTGCAGCTCCCATCCCTGCCAGCCCGGTGGACCTGCACCTCCAGCGTGCAGGCTTCTCAGTTTCCAGCTGACCGGCTGCGGAGCGTCACCTCCAGACGCCAGCCACGTCTCCCATTTCTGGCCACCCGGGTCTGAGCCTTGCCACCTCTCACTGGATCCTGCAGAGCCTCCTGACTCATCTCCCGTCCTCCTTGTCCTCTTGCAGAGGATTCTCCATCCGGCAGTTAGCATGATCTGGGAAAACCCAAGTTAGGTCGCCTCACTCAAGGCCTGCGAGGAACCAGGCCTGCCTGCCTTGACTCCGCTCACTAACTGTGCCCCGGCACGTGGCCTCCTTGCAGCTCTCTGGCGCCGTGGGCCTCTCCTGCCTGGGACCCCTGCATGTGCTAATTCTCTGCTGCTATCCCTGTGGTTTGTGTTCTCATTTTCTTCAGGTTTTGTTCTTAATCATCCCCTTCTCTGTGAAGCCTTCGCTGACCACCCTATTTTAACACAGCAACCTCTTTCCCCGCTGTGTCTCGCATAGCCCTTTCCCTTCCACAAGGCCGCCTGATCTGCTCAGGTGCTGGCTTTCATGTGGGGAGGGTGTTATACATACTGGTTCCTCGAGTCCCATACTGACTCAGGCAGCTATGATGACAGCTATCTCTGTCTTCCACGTGAGGAGACCGAGGCACAGATAGGCCCGACAACTTGCCCAAGTCACCCAGCGAGAGTGGTGGAGCCGTGATTGAGACAGGCAATTCGGCTTTCCAGCCCTGGGGTCAGCCACCGCAGTCCCAGACCACTAGTGTGTTCCCTGCTGTGTCTCAGCTCGGACAGCCCCAGCCTCTGGAGGGCTCAGCAGACAAAGAATGAATGAATGAACAGAAAAATTAAATAAATGAAAGCAGCTATGCCTCAGCAGCATGACTCCCTGGGCCAGCCTGTCCTGCCCTCTGAAGAGAGGAGCAAGGATCATGGCGGTGAAAGGAACAGGTTCTCCCTGAGTCCTAAAGAGGTTCTTTTTGTCTATCGCCCGGGGAACGGCACAGTTCATGGATGGACAAAACATCTCCCTCTGAATGGTGGCTCCCCCTCTGTACCCCACAGGTCCCGGGGGAGCGGGGTGGCCTGGGTGCCACCGTCACTAGCACGGGTGGGCACTCGATGGGCTCCTGCATCCTCAAGCACCCCATCCACGAAGCAGCAGCACTCAGAGGACGCAGCCTGCTCTCCCAAGTGCACGTCCCTGTGCAGTCCCTTCGAGGAAAATTACTCAGGCGGCTATTTATTAAAATGCAACTGCTCCCGAGGAGCCTTTCAGCAGTGGAAACACCAAAGCACTCTGAAGCTCCAGCGGCCCCAGAACCAGTGAAGCGGCTCCGAGGCACTATCTGACTTTTAATCTGCTGTTCTTTCCCCATCTGGAAGGTCTAATGAAATGTTACACTGCGAGGAACACGGAAATGAGGAACTTCGGAGGTGAGGGACATATATTTAATTTCTTGCCTTGGTCTGTTATTTGCATAAACCTCAAGGGAATAACCAGCAGGGGAAAGAGAAAAAAGTAACAATATCGCCCTGTCTGCTGGGGGCCAGAGTCCTGCTTGGAGAATGACTGCATTTCACACTGAACCTTAGAAGCAGCTCAGGAACAACATGGTGCTGTTGTCTTGGAGGCAGAGGCCCCCAGAGCTCCCGGGACAGGGTCCTCCTCCAGAGCGGGACAACACGCTCCAGCATCCCTCTGTTCTCCCCGGAGCTGTGTTCTTGCCAGGGTGCAGAAGGTGTGTGCAGATGATTTGGGTCCCTCCAGGCCCGCCCGGGTAGCACACTGGGGAGGAGGACGAGGGCCAGGTGGCTGGGACACAGCATGGAAGAGGCTCTGGCCCCTTCTGTCTGACTAAGAGTGCATAGGTGTTTCCCAGGGCCCACACCTAACTGTGACCTGACCAAGAAAGAAGCTTCCAGTGGACAAAGCTGCTGCAGTTCGGGGCTGTTTGCTCTTGCAGTTATCCTGGCTGTGACACAGGCAACCTTTCAGCAGAGGAATCACAGGCTCAGAGTTGGAAGTGACTTGCCTAATGTCACAAAGAGGTTGGAGCCAAACCAGCAGGTACTGCATGAAGGTTAACTAGACCTGGTTCCTCCCTGAGAGGTCCCCAGGGCATGGCCTGGGCATCCGTTCTGAGGCCACCTTCCAAGTTCACCTCCTTAGGGATTGGTCCCTTCCCTGCCCCCTCATCCCAGGAGAAAGTCAGGACAGAAGCTAGACGCTGGCTCCCTGAGGACCGCACCTTCCAAAAGCTGACAAGCCCTGAGGACACACATTCCCTGCAGGAAAGGTCAAGTCCAGAGAGCAAGAGACTCAGCAAGGCCCCCGGCAGCGCAACCCTGAGAGTGGCCACCCCATCACAGCACATGGGCACTGGGCGACAGAGCCAGCGATGCCAAGGAGGGGCTGGGAGAAGCCAACAGGCTGGTCCTACGCACACGGCACTCTCTCATCCTCACACACTGCCCCCAGCGTCCAATCTTCCAGCCGGGCAGGTCTAATGGGACTGAAATAAGTCCCCTAAATGCCTCACTCATTTTGTTCCTTAATAAATCCTCACACAGAGAAAGACACAATTAAAGCCAGGATGGAAAAAGGACTAACCAGGAAAGAAATTAAAGCAAAACAAAAAGAAACACTGCCACCTCCCTGGTTGCCTGCCTGAGTCCCTTGCTTGTTTTAATGCTGCCTCCCAAGGCCACCAGAGTGACAACGACAATACAACAACAGGCGACCCACACCCCAGCACCTCCCAGGAGTGCTGATTACCTCCCAGGATTAATTCTTCAACTTGCTACATGGTTCAGCAGCCATACCACCATGGCCACTGCCAGTAACAAGAGCTTTTGGAAAGACGACATGACTACTCTTTCCTGGATCTGGACTGAGGGCCAACATCCACAAATCCTCTCCCTCAGAAAGGCACTGGCCCCACAGCTGTCCTCTGGGAGCACCAATTATGTGGTTTCGTTGGCTTGAGCTTTTTTTGTTGTTGTGTAAGAAGGTTTTCAACCGCAAGAGGATGGAGTAAGAATGGTGAAACCCAGGGGTAGGTCTGCTGCATAACCCACAATCCCCCACCCTGGCTGGCCAGCTGCGAGTCCACCTAAAGCAGACACTCGCAGGCCTCAGAAGCAGAGGTGACTTGGCCAAGTGCTGCCCTCAAGGATCCGGCTGTCTGGTAGTCCTGGACCGTAAGATGGTGCCCAATGCCTGGCTTCTGCTGGGGGAAACAGCCCCTTGAGCTCTGGGGCCTGGTTCTCCACTCCTGCCTTTTCCACAGCTAGGTAGATAATTACCCGTCTTTCTGTCCGTCCTCTCATCCACCTACCCACCCACGGGTTCACTTCTCATCCATTAACACAGCTAGGACGTGTTGAGCATCAGATTGGATCCTTTGCCAGGCATTCAGAAGAAACTGAGAAAGGTCCCAACAGAATCCAGTCATGAAATCCATGCTGTCTGACTTCTCCCTTCCTCTTTCATTGAGAAATGAGAATCTTTCTTCATGTGGAGCCCGTGAGACAAGGTTTGGGAGTTCTGACCATCAGAGTGAGCAACAGACCAAGCCAGGTGAGTCAGTGTGTTCTATTCCCCTGGTCTTAACTAGTGATTCTGCTTCAGGACCCAAACAGACACAGATTGCCGAGGTCAGATATGTGAACTCAAAACCTCCTTCCTCTAGCATCACAAACCGGAAGGACGTTAAGGCTGGGACCACTCCCAGAAGAAGCTGTCCACAGAGCAGAGGGTGGTGCCAGCCACCAGGAGAAGGTGAGCGGTGCCAGGAGTCCTGCTTCACTGAACTACAGAGCCTAGCTGTGCTGATGCTACTGTGAACCTCTGTGACGAGAGTGGACCCTTTTTTCTCTTCCATTACTGTAGTTTCATACTTTTCTCATTGCTGAGACAAAATAGCCACTACCCCAAGTTAAAGGAGGAAAGCTTTATTTGGCACAGTTTGCAGAGGCTTCATTTCGAAGTCAGCTGGCTCCAAGGCAGGGTGCTGTGGCCAAGAGACATCGCAGAGGAGAAAGAGTTCATGGCGGAGGAGGGCAGCAGAAGGCACCCAGCCACGAAGTAGCAACCAGCAAGTGACAAGTGACCAGCCTCCCCCTGTCCCTTCTATCTTGAAAGAGCCCCATCTATGACTGCAGGAGGCTTTGCAGGGATAACTAGACAAGCCACGACACCTCCCAACTATGGCACCCCAAAGGGTTCCATGTTCCAGTATTATCCCAGAGAAGCACAAGTTCTGTGCTGCTGGAGATGAGGTTTGGGATGTAAGGACACATCTTACTCATCTGCTTCAGAGCTTTAGAGAGGGAAAGAGAGACACTCAGGATGGAAGCGGCACGACCATGGTGTGTGGTAGGATTTTCTGTGATGATGGGCAGGCACGCTTTATAACCCGTGAGATTCAATATGGTGCCATAGTCCACGAAGATGGAGCCCTTGAGAACTAACCAGTCGGTGTGACCAAGGAACTGAATTTAAAGTTTTAAGAACTTTTGATTAGTTTAAATAGTACATCTGGTTAGTGGCTACTGTCCTGGCCAGTGCAAGTATGGAGCAAGACCCCCGAGAAGAAGAGAGAGCCCTTCTGAGGGGTTCAGGGTGGGTGTGAGGACCGAGTCTATAGAGTGGGAAGCTGGAAACAGACACTGGGAACCACTGGAGCACATTCCTGAGGAGGGGCTGAGCAGGGTCTGCAGCTGGCAAGAGACCCAGGCAAGCTGGCAGGGTGAAGTCCGGGGAGGAAGGCGCACAGCCAGCTCTCAGGGCCGGGGGTTTGGTGTGACCGTCCATGGACATCAGGACTGCTGGGCAGGATGTGGGTTTCAGAAGAAAATGGAGGATCTTGTTTTTGGGGGGATGGAAATTGTGGGGAGGCCTGAAGCCTGGAGACATGAGCTTTCGGAGTCACTGGAGTTTAGGCAGGAAGCGCTCCAACTAAAGACAAAGCACAGCAGGGCTGGAACTGTGGAGAGCAGAGGCAGGATAACAAGGAACAGGAAAGGTGAGGAGGATGCTTGGAGGGGGAGGCAGGGATGGTGCGGCACCTTCGGCCTCTGCCAGGATTGCTAGCCAAAGCCTCCTTTTCCTCATGTACAGACATGCTTTCGAGGTAAGTGAAATTTATTTCTTTCCACGTCCAATCTTAAAGAACAAAGCATTTCAGCCATTTAAAAGGTATGATATTCTAAAGTCCACTGAGAACAGAACGCGGAACAGAATTAAATGCAACAGAGATACAGCACCCCGGCAGTGAAGCGGCATTATCCGCCCTGGGGTTCAGTGTCCCCACCCAGGCTGCTCCACTTTCTGGGGGAACATGCTGGGTTTTGGGGTTTTGCAGCTGCCTCGCCTCCGCTGATGACTTCTGCTAAGGTGGAAATGGTTGTTCCCCTCCGCTTTGATCTGCCTGTGCTGTTGCCTAGGTGGTGGAGTCTCCCAGGTCCCGGTGTCTTTCCTGTGGGACTGGATTAGCGTTGCCAGAGCAGGCGGTGGGATGGCCGTTCTGCTCCTTCTGCTCTGCGGCTTCTGCGCGGGCCTCCTCACCCCTCTGTGTGTCCCCATGCTACGACACAGGACGAGGCTTTCACCCGAAGCCCAGAAGAGGCCGGCACTATGCTTTTGGATTTTCCAGCCTCCAGAACCGTGGGCCCAAATAAACCTCTTTATCTGTTTCCTCGTCTGTTTAGTTAGAGCAATAGAAATTATACTAGGATGAGGTTTCGGTGAAGGTTTTTGTTGTTGTTACCCTTTTCACCTCTTCTCCCTTTCCCTCGCTAGATGACTAATTTGCAAGGTTTGCTTTGAATTTTGAACCTGGATCACCAGTCACAGTCCGTTTGTATTTTCTAAATGGCGATTCTGAGTTAGAGGCTGGAGGATGGATGATGAAGGAACAGGGTTTGGGGTGCACGCATGTGTGCTTCCCACTGTGCGGCCAGCCTCTCAGGGGTGCTGCCTGCTCTTTCCTCCGCCTGAGCCACCCTCACCTCACAAATCGAGGAGCAGTGCAGCTGCGATTGCCACTTCTGGCCTGCAACAGAGAGCCCGGGCCCCGGGTAGCAGGGAGCCGACCAAGGGGCACAGGTGGCTTCCTTGTTGAGAGTCAAGGCTAAGTGCTTTCACCTAACTTGTCAGAGACACAAAATGCAGGACAGGAGTGGAGCAAGAAGATGTGATGGGAAAACGGGGATTCCGGCTCTGAAAGGCCACTCACGCGGTCTCTGCAGAGAGCAGAGGTTAAGCCTCCTTTTATCTCGAAGTGTGCTCCCGAGTCCAGCAGGAGCAGCAGCGAGGTTTCGGAGCTGGTTAGGGACGCCATATTCTGCTTCCCCAGCTTTAGTGCTGTTTCGGTGGCCCAGTGACTCCTCAGCTGTGTCAGGAGGGACCGGGGCAGAGCTGCCAGGACTGGTGGTGTGAATTTGGCTGATTCCTGGTCTATCACATGGTTACCACTCTGGGGTGCTGGGTGTGTGTGTGTGTCTGTGCATGTGTGTGTGTGATTGTGTTCCAGAGCAAGTTTCATGGAGTCCATGCTTTTGCCCGCTGCAGGAATGGAGAAGTGACTTGTTCTCCCGAAAGGTCTTTAAATGCTCTTCCCTTCACAACAGTGCACAGAAGAATGGGGGTAAAGCAGATCCCACCTGCGAAGCCCTCGTGTCCAGAGAGGAGTGAGCAGCAGGGTGGTGGCAGCAGCAGTGGAAAAATGAACCCCAGGGCAACGCACGGGTGACTGAGAGACTCAAGGGTAAATGGTGACCCCCTGAAGCGGGCTAGTGGGGGGCAATGCCCCATCCCTGTGGAGAGCAGGGATGCACAGAGAAATGCTAGGCGCAGGGTGGTCTTTTCCAGGACGCCAGGGGAAGGTGAGGAGTGTGGATGTACGTACGTGCGCGCACACTCTTTTTCGCCATTTCCTTAGGCAGGAGAAACTCGAGGCTGTGTCAGGACGTTCCTGCCCCTGCTGTGTGGAGTGTGGTTTGTGTGTATTTCCACTGACCTCAGGTGAACAGTGCGGTGACCTCTCTCACAGTACAGGCTCAGGCATTTTCCACCAAGCCTCTGTCCTCAAACCAGCCCCATGGCCACAAGCCTTTACGGAATGATATTGGAACTCAAAATTCTGGTTTTGTTTTGCAGACACCCAGGCCACAGCCCCCTTCCTCCTGTAGCCCCCAAGGCCTCCTCTGTTCTGAGGTGGCCAAGTGTGGGGAGTTGAGGGCCAAAGGTTACGCCATTCTGAGAGCCCATCAGACATCAGTCGTGGGCCCAAGCGGAGGTGGGCGAGGTGGCCTCCAGCAGGCCCTGCACCGGTGCCTGCCGGGCCGCCTCCCGCTGGGACAAGCGCCCGCTCATCACTCCGAATCACAGGCCACGCGCCAACTTGCCCAGACACACGTGCTACGCTGTTCACAGAACGTGCTGTAGTTTCTGAGGCTCGGAGCCCCTGGGGTCTTGAGGACCCTGATTATGATGCCGGAGGTTGCCGGAGTGATAAAGTAAAAATCACCCCTCTCTTGTCAGTCTGAGGCCTCGAGCTGCCTGAATGGATCAACAAAAGCAGATGGAGTTAACTGGGGTAGTGGCTGTGCACCTCCATCTGGACAGCAGGACCCTGGGCATTCAGGAAGGACGCTGGCCGTTCTGAATGGGGCGCTGCTGTCATTTGGGGAGGGGCTGGCAGGCAGGGACGGCCTGTTCCCTACACCTTTGCTTTCAGTATCACAAACCAAATCTTCAGCCAGGCAATGGCTCTGACCAAGAGCTGTTGAAATTTAAAGGGATCAGAAAGCAGGCCCTGGCTTTAGATTTTTACTGAACCAATGTATATATAGCACAAAATCGACCACCCTGGCCATCTTAAGTGTTCAGTCCAGTGGCATTAAGCAGTTCTTAGTATTGTGGGACCATCGACGCCATCCACCTTCCCACTCCTCACTCATTGAACAAGAGCCCCTCCCTTGATGTCTGAACAGCAGCTTATTCTGCTTTTCCTCTCTGGGATCTGAAGTCCCTACACACCTCATGCAAAGTGGGATCACGCACCGCCTGCCCTTGCGCGCCCGGCTGTCTTCAAGGGCTGCCGATGTTGCACTCACGATTGCAAGTGTAACGTTGTGTGGTGTGTGAGGCCCGCCTGGGTCAGTCCACTCGTCTCCCCGAGGACACTCATCAGCAGCGTGCGTAATGCTGCTGGGAACAAGGCGCACGAGTCTGTGTAGAGGGCTCCTGGGTTTTACATGAGTGTGAAGTTTCCCCTTCGGGTTTGAGGCAGACTCTCCCTACAACTGCTTGATTCGTCTGTGTGGGGGCAAGCACGGGAAGGCACCCAGGTATGGAGCCCCAGCTTGGGACTTCAAGGGTTACTGCTCTCCAAACTCGGAGGCTGTTCTATTCTTTTGCTGTGGAGCAATCCTGTGACACACACAGCAGAGGTGAGACCAGGAAGACCAGAACAGGCCTGTGACCACCCTGTCTGCTCGGGCCACGTCTGCTTTTGGGAACCAGTCTTACAGTAGCATCATTTCCACAAAGTAACTGTTCAGATCTGGAGCACACGGTTCAGTGAATTCTGATGAACATTTGTACCTGCCTTATCTTTACCCTAAACGGGACCCAGACTGTTTCCACCAGCCAGAAGGTTCTTTTGGGCCTGGCTTCATTTCTGCAGCTGCTCTTGCAGTCAGCACCAACAGGCTGAGGGGCTAAAGAGGCCTGGTGGGGGGAAGGGGTTCTAAGCTGTGAAATCCAAGATGCTATCGGCTCTAAGTTACCACAAAAGCCACTTAAAATTTGTTTCCTCTCTAGTTCTATAACTGATTAGCCACCTGCAGAAGCCTGGCAAGGTTAAGTTTAGAAGCAGTGGGCCGGAGACGTAGCTCAGAGGTACCAAGCCTGCCTAGCAAGTACAAGGTCCTGAGTTCAATTCCAAGTACTGGGGCGGCAGGGGAGATCTGCAGAAGGAGTGGAGCCCAGAACAGACAGGGGAACCTCAGTGCCATCAAATCAAAACACATGGGTCTGTGCCGGGCACAAGGCTAGACACTGCCGTGGCGGGACAGAGGCAGACGGGGGGAGAAGACAGGGAAGGACACCTGGGCTGAACACAAGTTAGCATCCGGGGATGCTTCAAAGCAGTTGTTCTGGCTGAGGCCAAGGCACAGACGTTCCAGCTGGTCCTTTGGAAAGGATGCATGAGGGTTCAGCAGGCGGCTCAGAGGTGCCGTGTGCCCACACAAGCATTAAGACATAAGAGCAGTCATGTATCGATGCCTGCTAAGAAAGAGACTGCAGGCCGCGTGCTGTGCGCATCTGGAGGAGGGGATCCTGAGGGGAGCCTCGGACTGCAGCATGGCCAAGTGACTTCTGAGGCTCCCAAAGCATCATCCCTGGGCTCACCCAAGGTCTGGATGTTCCTGAAGCCCTGTGCTGCTCTGTGGACCGGGCCGTGGGGAGAAATACTCTAAAACCCAAGGTCAGTGCCTGCTGGGTAGCTGGGAAGTGGGAGGGGTCTAGCTGTTGCCCCAAAACAGGGGATTTTCAACAACAGGTGTTTCCTTGATTCAAATTTCAATGAAAGCAGCAGGAACCATACTTTTACAAATACAAAAAGAGCTGTGGAAACTGCATCATCACATATATATTTATATTTTTTTTACACCATAGGAAAATCTCACTTTTTTGAAATACGGAAAGTTAATTAGTAAAACTGGTTTTCTTTCTAAAAGCATCTTATTTATACAAAATAGAACACACCAAGCTCACCAAGGTTGAAGTTATATTTGGCTTGCAATTAGCACATGACTGACCACAAGGAAACACTGTTCCCTCCATCCCTGTAAATGCCCCCATTCCTATGGGTGCTGCTATCCTGGGTGGGGCTGGGTTCCTCAAATGACACAAATGTCATCTGCATTCCCTTTACCCTGTGCTCAAATACCCGTCCTTGCATTGGCTCTGGCCCAGGTCTCCCGGCTCAGCTGTCCGTGGGTGGTGTCAGGGCTCCTGGAGGGGCTGCACAGAAGCTGCGTCCCTGGCCCTGGCTCCCTGGGTTGCATCAGCTGCACACTCCTGGGAGAGGCTGACGTGCTCTCCAGCACCACGGGCCGCGAGTCCTGTGGGGCTGGGGCTCACTGGCACCTCAGCCAGAGCATCCTGGCCACCTCCCCAGAGCAGAGAGAGCACCAGCCTCACAGGGTCCCTTAAGTGAGCCTTCATTTTCCTCCTGCCTTGAAAGAAGCTTTCAGAAAGGCAGACACCCCCAGGCCCGACCTTGGCTCCTAGCCCCAGGAACGGCTGCCTGTTGGAGCCACAGCCCAAGTCATGCACAGATCTGCGCCACCCTGTGCACCCTCTCACATGCCCCCTCCATGCACGCACGGTTTCTTTACTGCCTTTGGACACCCAAGCTTGATTTCCTGTCTCCACACTCCTTTCCATGCAGGGAGGACTGAGAGCTGCTCGCTGTGTTGGCAGGAAACTTCCTGAGCTGCCCAAAGACCCGTCACGCGGCACCTGGAACACCTCTCCGAGGGCTCTCTGAGCTCCCCTGGCTCCCCGGGCCCCTCCTCTCTGCACACACAGCTGCGGGGCTGCCTCCCTCCTCCACCAAAGTTCACCTCTGTGCAGCTGGTGGCTGGAGCCAGGCCAGCACTCCTGGGCTTGCAGAGGCCTGCGGCCAGCAGACTTTCTGCCTCATCCCTTCTCATTGAGCAGGGCTGGGTGGGCGACACTGGGGGTTTGTCTGCTCTGGCTGACACCCACACCCCAACCCTGTAAACACACACTCTAGTGCTGTGGGCTCCCCAGCACTGCAGCCTCAGTTCCAAATTAAGATAATCCCGTAGACTGGTCACCCTGTGGATCCCTCTTTAAAGAAGTGCTCTGCCTGAAAAGAAAGTGAAACCGAGATTCCGGTCTGTGGCCATCCTGGCCTGGTTGCCGGGGAAGGCCACTGATTACTAGAGATGCCTGGGCAGCAGAGCTGCCATGAGCCGTCATCCCCCTGCCGAGGTGCCACTGGGGGCTCGCTGCGACTTGGTCCTTCCAGACCCTCATCTGTTACGGGTTGGGGCAAACACCAGGGCCCAGAGGTGGAATCGAATGGCACAGCCTGCAGACAAGGGACAGGTACGAGCACCTACCAGCTATTTTTCACCCAGAAGGATTTCCTTTAAGAACATGTTCAGCTGAACTTAGGATCATTACTGTAACTCGGGATCAGTTGCTTGCAGAAGTGGAAATAAGTGAGATTTATGGGATTGCAGTGTTGTGAAGAATGTGTCGGTTATCAGGACTGAGGCAGGTCTTCTCCGTCACCAGCTGCAGTCAATCTTGCCTTTTATTAAGCTTTAATAAGTGACTCTGGTTCTAGGGAAAGTTCCGGAACAGTTATTGCCAGTGAGTAAAATCCTGTTGATCCTAGAACAGGCTGCAATAAAACAGCTCCCTCCTGGTGGCCCTGACCGGAGGGCTGTCAGCGCACTGAGGCCACAGAGCCCAGCAGAGTTCAGGGTGCCCCTGCCAGAGCACAGCTGCCAGCTCCTCCACGACTGCAAGGCGGGGCCCTTGATCCTCTGCACAGGAAGGCCTGAGTCTGGCCCTGGCCAGTTTCGGAGCATCCAAAGCAACAGGTGCCCAACATACCTGCGCTCAGCTGTTGAGCCCATGGGCAGCTGTGCCCAGGTCCTGCCATCTGGCCCCTGTGTGGCAAGGACTTCTGGTCACTACTGACTCAAGATTTGCTTTCACTGGTGAGGAGAGAGGCTTCCGATCAGGCTTCTGTGGGGCCCCAGAAACAGTCCTAGCCCCACTATACCTTGCTAAGCATCCAGGGCTCTGCTTGCCAACTGCACTCGCCCCACCTTAGGCAGCATCTCACTGTGTATTCCAGGTTACTCTGAAAGCTGCTGTAGTCCAGAGCCTCAAACTTGTCACCCTCCTGCCTCAGCCTCTGAGGGCCACAGGTGTGCGCCTCCTCATCAGGCTTATGAACTTCTTACAAGGACCACACCCCAAGGGAACTCCTTCTTCTAGATGAAGCCCAGTGCCCTTACTTGGCACAGTTTTGGTTTTCCTGCAAGGAGAGAAGTTGAGGGTGGGGTGAGAACCCTCTCCGGCCCCTGCTTCAGAGCTGATTCAGACAGATGCTAAGAACCGTGGCCAGGTGTGGTATGCCGCCAGGTGGGGCGGGCGGCAGTGGGCTGAAGGTGGGCATCGTGAGGTGGCGAGGAGTCTGCATTCTAGGGCGCATTGGCTTCCAACTTGCTGCGTGCTGCATTGAAAAATATTCCACATGACAGAAGAACTATTTTCCCAAACAAAATACTAGTATTCATCAGGAGGCGCGGGCTGTGCAGTGTGAACAATTCACTTTCGTTAAGTACCACATGGCCGCTGGTAGGAACACGCTAACATGTTTCAACAGTACAGCTGGGGTAGGGCTCCTTTATGCACCGTGCAGATGGCTCTAATTGACATCTCTCCTAAAACAGGTCTCCGGCATTTCTGCAGGATCATTAGAGTAATTAGTTATTAAATACCATCACCACTTTTAGAGAGGGGGTCTGATCCTTGGCAACTTTCCATCATGGTGGAACTGACAGGCTGCCTGGGAGGCTGGGCTGGGGAGGGTCCATGGCAGGGCGAGCAGGCTCCTCGTCCTGGGTGGCAAGGCCAGAGATGATCTAACTCCAGAACAGGCCCCAGAGAGCAGCCCCAGTTTGTTCATGCCTAAGTGGGGAATAACAGCAACTCTCCCCAGGGCGCCACAGGGCTGAGGGTGTGCAGGAAAGAGCGCATGGAGAGAGCCAGGGCTCCGGTGCTGCGGCTTGGTCGTGATGGGATGGCTGTCAGGCCCAGCCTCACCACGCTCACCACTGCTGAGCGACGAGCGGAGGCCTCGGACACACCGGAGACAAGGTCCTGGCTGCTGTCACGACTCAGCCCTTCCGTGTGTTGTGAGCAGAGCCACTTCTACAAATGCCGGCCACCCAGGCTGTCTCAGCAGCCGTCCTGACAGAGCAGAGGTCACTCGGGGGGAGGGCCAGCCCTGGACAGTGACCCAGGTGTGCCAGCGAGCAGCCAGATGCCAGACCCCACTTTCGAGCATGTGCCTTCCCTTCCCGCCAGGTCTCTATGGGGCCCACACTCCATGCGGGGGCGAACGTGGCTGAGGCAGGGAGAGGAGGAGGAGAGTGAGGAGGATCGACCGCTCTTTCACGGGGCTGGACACACGGAAACCGCAAACTGTAGAGCACACGGTGGCAGAGGAACCAGGCGCACGTGAGACCTCCCCAGGCAGCCCTGCACTCTGGAGCTTTTGGTTGAGAGCGGCCTGGTGCTGTGCACTGAATGTGTCCCCCAGTCCAACAATGGAAGGAAGAATCCATGGATGGAAGAGCTGGTGCCGGGGCGGGGTGGGCCAGCCACTGAGGACGTGAGCTCCCGATGAGAGGGTGGGCTTGAGCGCCTCACTCCTGGTTGTGCACACGCTTCCTCTGCCAAGGGGTTCACAGCAGGAAGACTCGCCAGATGCTGGCACCTTCTTCTTGGACTTTCCCACCCCAAGGACTGTGAGAAATCGGTTTTAACTCTGTATAAAATACCTAGCCTGGGATATTTTGTTACGCAGCATGAGACCAATGAAGATGCCTGATATCAAACCCCAAGAGGCTCCTGGTGACAAGGCGGGCCTGGGGTACGCAGGACCTGCTGGGCTCGCGCCCACCACAGGTGCTCTAGGGCCACCAGCCACCCTGCTGCAGTCACCCCGCCAGCCCAGCTCTCCTGAGCCTCCTGGCCCCGCACCCCACAAATCACACTACTTTTGTAAAACAAAAGGTGGTCTGGGATGTACACACCCCTAGAATTTCTTCAAGAAAGTAAATACACGGATCTAAGGGGTAATATGG
Organism: Fukomys damarensis; assembly: GCF_012274545.1. Classification (NCBI taxonomy): domain Eukaryota; kingdom Metazoa; phylum Chordata; class Mammalia; order Rodentia; family Bathyergidae; genus Fukomys; species Fukomys damarensis. The sequence continues at coordinate 5,382,608 of NW_022900914.1, read as the reverse complement.
ATTTAGGAAACAGCCTTCACTTTGAGCTCATTTCCCATCGACCGGGGGTTAATAGCATGGCATTATTAGTTTAATTTCACAGTCTAATCAGTTTCCTGCTTCATTGATCGAAAGGCTAAGAGCAGTTGTGATTTTGTGAGGCCGAGAAGTAAAACTCTCAGCTAAGGGAATAAAATCAGGTGGCTCTCTGAGCTCAGGGGCCACACACAGGAGCTCGGCCCTGTCTTCCACACAGTTCAGCTACCCAGGCTGCGCGACTGGAGGGACCTCTCCACACACCCCTTCCGCCCGCCAGTGGACCGCAGGACACGCAGTTCGTCCAGACCCCAAGGCAGCCAGCATCACAAAGGGAGGCGACCTTGCAACAGCCTTCACTCCAAGGACACCCAGGGACCCCTGAGCCCCAAACCACTCGGGGCCTCATTGTTACCCACCCTCTGTCAGCAGGGCCCCATCTGTGCGGCGATGGAATTTTTTTTGTCACTTTTTCAAATCAGAATAGAAACAATTTTTAGTCTATAATTATCATTTCTTTTCTCAACAGACAAATGTTTCCTCTTAAATTGTAGGGCGGAAAAAGCAAAGAACAACATTTTAAACCAAAAAGAAAGACTAAAATTAATTTCCTCTTTACAGAAAAATAAAATACAACAGCCCTAAGAAGCCAGAGTTTTCTTTCTCCAAAAGAGCAAGGAATCCACCAAGCGCATCCACCCTGCGGCAGTTAGCCTCAGCTCCTGGTCCCGTCCACACCCAGCAGGGCCCTCCTTGGGCAGGACGGCACCTGCCCTCAGGCCCATGGCACCTGACGCACTGAGGGCCACCCCACCAGAGTTGGGCCTGTGGGGGGCACATGTGTGCCAGCCTTGGAGGGCAGGACAGCTGAGAGCTAGAGTGGCCAGGTGGAGCCTGCTCAGTGGACGAGGCAGAAAGATAGGAAGTGCATGGATGACTGTCCCACGTGCTAGGGTCCAGGGTGCACTCTGGGTACCCTGACCCCTTCCCGCCTGCCAGCCTCCTCAGCGGGCACCACATGTCCCCAAGTGCACCGAGCCCGTCCACAGGGTCACCACTGTCTGCCCCCGGCCAAGGTTGTGCTGGGGTGTCTGGCTCTGGCTCTGGTGGTGGTGAGGCCCTGCTTAGCATCCTTCATGGGGCTGCTGTGTAAAAGCTCCCTTCGGGTCACCAGCCCGATGCCACTGAACATGGACCTGGGAAGAGATGCGACAGCCGGCCAGGCCAGGCCAGCCCCACTCAGAGATCCACGTGTCAGAAGCCCGGAGAAACCCAGGACACTGCGGTGGGCACCAGGTACTCCCGAGTCCAAACCTCCACTGGCACCAGGGCTTTCCACACCTGGCACCACCAGGCACTCTCCAGCTCTCCTCCCACACCCCGTAGGGCCTCTGTGCCAGCCTCGGGTCTCCCTCGGCTCCCTCTTCTGAGCCAAGTGCAGCCCCTGCAAGCCCCTCTGCCCGTGGTTCGCCCCTCCCAGCCTGGCCTCACCTATGTGACCCCAGGCTGCATTCTGTACTACCTGCTTTATGAATCCTCCTCTGGATGCCTGGGGCTCCCAGTGGGCACAGGGAGGTCGCCTCAGGGCGGGCAGGCATGCCCAGCTTGGAGCAGGTCCAACGCTCCACACGGAGCCGCTTCAGGGTCAAGATCCTTGCTGATTTATCTTTACTTTCGGGCCTTGCCCTGCCTCTCAAGGAAGCAGAGGAGGCAAGGGTTAGCATCCAACATCTGGTCTTCCTAGGATAAATGGGCCCTGGGCCTACGTATCTTGGGGATGCCACTTGCATGGCCAGGCAGGGCCTGAGAGATGGTCAGGAAGCCTCGTGCAGCCCCAGGCTACAGTCAGACTGCAGCGGAACAGGTAGGCCTAGGCTGGACACAGGATCTCTGTAATGAGCCCAGCAGGTGGAAAAGGAAACTGGGCATCCTGTGCACCTGATAGCTTTCTAAAAATAGTTGCGGCAGGGCCCCTGTGGCTGGCGTGGGGCAGGGTCCAAGGCTCATGGCTGTTTGCCCCTGAGTTCCAGGGAGCGAGGCAAGGCTTGGCTCTGCACCTTACCCTCCCAGGCACAGCTGACGCTGCGCCTCAGCTGGATGTGCAGGCTCTGGCGTGGGGCACAGGGCCTTGCTGTGTAACCTCCCCCTAAGCCTGGTCAGAAGAACTGTCTGTTGGCTGCTGGTCCTGTGGGAAAAGAAGGGAGACAGGGCATAGGCAGATGCCAGCAGGCTCTGGGCACCGTTTCTTCTTGGCCAAGGGACCTGGGTACAGAGACATTCTCCTTGGACCAAGGCACTGACACTGTCAAACAGAATGTCATGGGCTGCAGCCATGTGACAAAGCAGAAAACAAGAAAGAGGACAGGAATCCTCCGGGCCACACCCCATGAGTCTCCTTGTTCTCCTGGCCCTGCAGGACAAGCAGCAGGCGACAGCACAAAGGGAAAGTTCTCTCTTCCAGGCTCAGGCTTGGTGCTAGCCTGCTTCCTCGGGTTCTTTGCTCCCTCCTATGTGTCTAGACGGGAATACTTAGCTCTCAGCACCTTGAAGTCATGTCATTTGGCCTCTTTCCGCAGCCCTAATACTGAGGCTGCACCTGAGGCACTCAGCTGGCTCTGGGAAATCTTTTAAAAACAAATAGCACTCATTAAAAGTAAGAGTGTGCATTCTTAGGAGCTAGAATGTTAGCAAACTCTGGAGATCACAAAGTCATCCAGCAGAAAACTGAAGTCTAAGAGTTTGGATAGAAAAATTCCAAGGAGCAAAATGACTTTCATGCAAGATGCCCAGCAAATATACACGGCGCCCACTACCCGAGCAAGGCAGGGTGTCCAGTTCTGCTGAGGGGTGAGGGAACTGGGAGGCTTTTGTTTTGCTGAAGCATTCTTATACTAAATGCTCTCCTCTCTGTGAAGTCCTTCAGAAACTTTGACTTTTAAACCCAGCTTTCTCACTGGAGCCTCGGAAGGGACTCACAGCACTGCTTGTCCAGAAAGAGCCGGCAAGGCCAGCAGGGAAACGGAACAGTGGCAGCAGGGGGGGTCCCCTCTGCTACGCGGTGCCTCCACCCACGCCGGCCTCTCTCCCAGCTGAAGGCCCCAGACACTCGGCGCGCGTTCCTGTCCCTCCGCTTGCTCACTGTGGTGAGATCATGTTGCTGAAATACGACGCCCGCCCCTCCGGCCAGCGCACGGCCACCCTGGCACAAGTGCACACGCGGTCACCCACCCGTTAGCCGTGGACATCCATCACCGGCCTTGCAGCTGCTTCTCCCCTCGGCACCTCCTGAGTCCAGGCAGGTCAGCACAGGCCCTGCGCTCCTCCGCCCTCCTGCCCACACTGGGTTTGGGGTGGTGGACAGACAAGCAGACGAGAAGCCCAGCCCGGCTCTGGGCGGGCTCTGCCACTCCCTAGCACAGCCCTGACCGTGCCACCTCCTCACCCAGCGTGTGCTGCCTCTTCCAGGGTCTCCTCGACCTGGCTCACAGAGACGTCGGAATGGGAAGGGCTTTCGGAGGGGAAAGCGCGAGCAGAAACCCCCATTATCCTTACAGAGCCAGACCCAGGCAATCTCCCCACTGAGGCACAAGCCCGCCTCCACCCTTCTCCTTAGGACACAGGCGCTTACTTCAGGCTTCCCGTTTCCTCTTTGGTTAAAGGAATCGGAGAAGCACGCCAAGTCCAAGCAGCACAAACGGCGAATCATCTCTTGGAAGACAAGCTTGTGGAAGCGTCTCTGCTGGGGACAAGGTCAGCTAGCAGCCTTGGCCTGTAAATCACTGTGCCCTCGTCAGACCACCGGCTCTGGCCAAGACAGAAACTTGGAGGCTTTGACATTTCCTGGCTCCCATGACCAGCCCTGCACACAGGGGCTTTCAGTCACTCTCTGCTGAACTGAATATCTGCCAAGGCAGCTGGACAGGTGAGGGGCAAAGCTGGGTCCACTCAAATCAGAGATTTGCCTCGTGAGGCCGAGGCCAGGCCAGACTCCAGAACAGACCTGCTGCAGACTGCAGGAGCCCCTGCAGCTCGCGCCTGCCAGCCTCCGCTGAAAGGGATTTTGCGGGGGAGCCAGGGAGCCTGGAATTAGCATACTTACTGTATTATGTTGCAGCAGTGATAAGACGAAAATTTCAGGATTTTCTTAATGAGACTCCTACATTCTCTGGTTTTTTTTATCGGCACTGGCAAGAACCCTCGTTGTAGTATTTATGTCCTCTGCTTTATAATGGAGAAAGGATCATAAGAGGGGTTGGGAAACTTGCTCTGGAGAACACCTGTGCCCCTGCCTGCTCAGCCTGTGGGATGCCGGCCCGCCGCCCCAGCAGCTGATGATACACTGTGCCGTCACCGCTGCCCACAGGGTTTGCTGGATGATGTGCAAGCTGGGGACCAGCAGAACTCAGAATGCCAGGCAGTTCGACGCCTCTGTCCCTTCCTGTCCAGTTCTGGAAGCCACCGTCTCCCTACCAAGTGCAGAACTCTCCCGGAGCGGCTCTAACAGCCCACACTGGGCACCCGGTCGGCTCCTGGGGGCTGCAGTCAGCGCAAGGACAAGGTGAAGCCCACATGGGTCCTGCAGCAGTGCAGCACTGTGCACACACTCAGAACTTCCAGGGGAAGGGCCGAGGGGCCGTTTGAAGGCAGGAGGTGCTACTCCATCTGGAGAGAGCTGGCACCGGAGTCAGGAGGAGCTGGGTGTCTGGACTTAGGGCTCAGGTTGGAGGAGAAGAAATCCCATCCCCAGGGCTGGGGCTGAGTCTTGGGTTTCTCAGCTTTACTCCAAGTCCTTGGGCCCCTGTGTGGGAAGAGAACCCCCAGACCTGCCTCACGTTCCCCACCCACTCGAATGACTGTCCAACCTTAACAAAAGGTATATTTTTTTCTGATTTCAAAAAGGTTAAAAGTCTCCAATCTGCCCAGAAATAAGAAGAGCCATGGAGAGTTGGTGGCGGGGAGTAGCTCATTGATAAGAGCACCTGGCTAGCATGTACAGGGACCTGGGTTTGGTCGCTAGCAATGCAAAGAAAAAAAAAATCACCTTTCCTGTATTCTAAACATAACCAAATTCAAGAAGCAATGAAAGCCCGGAACAATTGAACTGAAGGGCATCACAGTGCACAAGCTCAACGCTCCCACGAAAGTCCCAGGATTCTCCACTGCAGCTTGCGAATGCTTCCTCTGCACACATTTCAAACGAGCAGGTCCACAGGAGGGGTGTGTGGGGGGCATGCTCCTGCGTTAGGCCAGAACAGTGACCACAGCAAGTCTGAGGGGTGAGACCAAGCGAGACGCGGAAAGACTTGAAAGCAGCTGTACAACCTCAGCAAACACAGCCAACTCTGTTGTTTGGTTCAGGGGCAGACTAACTGCCTCTTACAGGATTCTAGGGCATCAATAGGCCACTGCATAACAAATGCCATTAAAGTCACATCCGGTGAGGAGCACAGGCTTTGGAATTCAACAGAGCCTCTCATCCTGGCCCTGACATTATCATCTGGGCACCCCTGGGTGATTTGCTTAAGCTGTCAGAGCCTGTTTCCTCCAAGAAACGGGGTCAAGTAGTTCCTATTCACAGTCATGGCGAGGAGGCTGCCTTGGGGGGGTTTAGTGCCAGTGGAAGCCGAGCGGGCATGGGAATGAAGGCCGGCCCTGCCCACAGTCTCCATAAAACACCTCCCAGGTGCCCACGCCTGGGCAAGGGGCCTGGCCCAATCCACCCTCGCAGTCTGCTTGCAGCTGTGAGCTCCATTTACAGATGACGAGTCCCTCACGGAGGGCAAGGCCCTCTTCCAAGGCCACACAGCTCGGGAGCAGGATTCAGACACAGAACTCTGCCCTCCAAAGCCTCTTTTGTTGTCTGTTTGGGTAGGGAGGAGGCAAGAAGAGTGGTCTGGACTGGGTGGGCCTGGAGCTCACCCCTGTCCGGCTGACTCCGATGAGAGCAGACAGTTCTGAGGGCCAGGACGCACCTGCACACCTATAGTTCCCATGTGCTGCGGGCAGCCTGGGACAGCAAGACCCAGCGGGAAGCCGGAGCATGTGCCCAGCCAGAGGTCTGCCACGATAGAGCTGAGGGTGAAGAAAATCCATCTGGGAACAGCCAGCGCAGGAGCCTCATCTCCAGGGGCTCCACGGAGGAGCCCTCTTTCTGCCGAGGGCCGGCCAGCAGGGCTTGGGCCAGGGCCTTCTCCAGATTCTTCCACACTTCACACCAGCTCCACACCCCATGCTCTGGGCAGAAGAGGGGGAGGCAGGCGGCCAGGACTCTGCCGTAAACTCTCCTGCTTCTAGCTGTCAGGGTTGTGGGTCAACTGGGGTGGGTGAAGATAAACAGCTACAAAGACGGAAATGTCAGAGGGAGGGCCAGGAGTCGTTATAAAATTTGGGTAGTCATCAGATTTCTGATATGGAGAAAAATCACAACTGTTGAAACCCTATATGTATCCTGAGCTCTGGTTTATGATAATGTAACATTTCCAGCAATAATATTTGGGGAGGAAAGAGAGATGAAAATGAACTGAACTTTATTTGGGGATCTCCGTGCCACGACTGTGGTTCCTACTGCCAAAATGTAGAATTTCTATAACAAGGGTTTCTGTTGTACTAAGAAGAAATGTATGAACAAGTGATCTTAAACATGGGAAAACTGTGTTTGCAGTAGGTAACTCAGGGGTATTTCCCCTACGTGCTGGCTGTGCAAAGAGTCTGCGGCAGGGAAGTCCTGAGGGACTGATCACAGTCCCAGTGGGTTCGGGCCCATGGGCTCAGGGTCCAGGACAGCTCGCAGTGGTGGGTGGGATATTCCACAAGTCCCCTCCTCTGGATCCCAGCACCATGACACTGTGTGCTTTCTTCTCCACCAGCTCTGAAGGCCTGGTCTCGGTTTTCAGCCATCAATGAACCCAAAAGGCAGATGGAAAGTTCAGACTCCTCATCCTGCAGCCCTCCCGTTGTGTGGCCCAACACACTGGGGTTCGGGAAGGCTCAGGTTCTTGCCTCGGATCCCACGAAACTGCAGAAGTAAACCTAACAAAATGAACACAACCTCCCCTTAGCACCCCACTTCCAGGGGACGGCCCCCTGGACCTGTAGGCTGTTTAACTGGGGCTCCCCCTTCCTGGGGTGACACTGGGAAGTCTTCAGACCTATCCTGCTCTCCCTGTGACCCCATGCCTGGCTTCCTTCCCCATTGGGTGACTCACCCTGCCGACAGCCCCCCGGGCAGGACACCCAGCTCTGGGCTCAGGCTGGCTCTGTCAGGGACAGGCTGGGCTGGAGGGAGGGTGCTACAGCAGCTGCCTGGAGGCTGCAGCACACTGGCCAGCAGGGTGTCACCGGATACCAGAAGGCAACCCTCTGGGGCTGAGCTGTCAGGTGGGACTGTCCGGGAGGAGGGGGAGCAGATGGGGGGCTGCGGCCAGGTGCCCTGGGGTATCCAAGGCTGCTGAGGGTGTGTTCTGTGTGGGGAGCTGAGGTGTGACGGGCACAGGCCTGAGAACAGGTCAGGGGAAAGCCGCACATTCGGGCTCAGTTTACCCAGAGAGGACCACACCCGCTGGTGGCTGCAGCCCCTACTGTGGCCTCTGGGTGGAGGCTCAGAACCCCAAGCTTGAAAGTGAATTTGAGGCCACAGGCTGTGCTGGACCCAAGATGAGTGTGTGCCCGGCACACCGGGCAGCAGCAGGGTCCCTTGCAGGCCCTTTCCCTGGCTTGAAGACCACCGGGGGAGTAAGGAGAGCAAAGAACGCATCAGTGGGGCTAGCACCGACAGTGCCACTTGGGGAACTGAGGGGTGGCCCAGGCCTTGGAGCAGGCCAGGGGTGCTCAGGAGCAGAGCACAGCACCCCAGAAGGCAGCCCACGCCAGGACAGAGGAGGCATAGAAAGCTCCTGGAAAAGGCGAGGCCTGGGCAGGATTTCCCGGTTGCAGCTTGAGTAGAAGACGGGGCTCAGTAGATGCAGGCAGCCTGGGTGTCCTGGGGCCTCTGCAGGAGAAAGGGGTGCCCCGCTTTGTAGCCTCACTCCTGCTTCCCATCCCAACAGGCCAGACTGACCCCCCAAAGGGTCACTGCCCCCTGTGACTGGGCAGCTTGGGTCTGGTGGGTCACACACCTCCTGTGTCTTTACTTCCAGGAAAGAAAAATGAAATGGGCCACAGGGAAGTCCTGAGATGTCACACAACACTTCAAGGGTACAGGTGTTGTGAGAAAAGGCGCCGTGGGCTGTCTCTGTGACTCTGCAACTGTGGGTCCTCACCAAGGGGCAGGGAAAGGCTGTGCCACGTAAACGGAAGCTCCCAAAAGCCATGGCTATGCCAGGGACGGAGGCCTACGGCCCGCACAACTGCTCTCCAATAACGATAAGGATGATCACCACTTCTCCGCCACCTTTTATTGAGCACTTATTATGAGCCACAGGTTATCTTATTGATCCTCACAGTAACTCCGTGAAACAGAAATCCCCACCAGCCTCATTCAACAGGAAATGAGCCACAGAGGTTAAAAGACATGACTTGTCTGTGTGACACCTGGCGGAGTCAAGATTTGAACCTACGCAGTCCGAGGGAAACAAAACACCTTCCTCACTCGCCATCTCACTGACCTCAGCAGGCTTAAAGCCCAGAAAGCCAGAGCATGCTTGGGGCAAGAAGCTGTAGCACCCGCACACTCTTCAAATGGGGAGTGGGACCAGCCAGCCTTCCACGCGGGAGTGGAGTGCAGGCTCCAGCGGAGACATGGGGACCCTTGGGGTCGCCCTGCCACCTGTCGTGGGCTCCGATGACACGTGGAGACTGGGACATGAGATCCCCCTGTGAGACAAGCAGAAGACACACAGCGAGCTGCCTTGCATACCCACTCCGCTGAAAGGAAGGGAGAAGATTTCGGAAAGGCCGATGACTTCTAATTTCATATTAAGTTCTTTGAAAGCTCTCCCATCAAATTGCTTCATTTCTAAGTGTCATCAACAAAGAAGTCAGTAGATGGCAGGCCCTGGGCTGCAAGGGAGCAGCAACTGACAAAGGACACTGACTACCGTGCTGTCCACTTCCACAGAGGCCCGAGAAGCAGTTTCTTGTCCGTGTCCTTTCTGGACTTTGTAGCTGATACGGGTCCAGCTCTGCACTTCCTGTGACAGGCGGGCTTGGCAGCTGGGGCCCTGTTCCCAGCATGGAGGTTGCCAGCCCACTGGAGCCCGCCTGCCTCCCCTTCTCTAGGGCCAGCTGTCTGCCAGCCTTAGCTGCAGCACACAGACTTGGTCCTGCATCTGGGCCCTGGATCCTCTCATGCCTGTCCCAACCCTGAGCAGACTGGCAGAGCGTGGTGAGCTGGGGTTTGCTTGCTAATTCCTCGTCGGCCTGTCCAGTGCCCAGAACCGGCCCAGGCTAGGGCCACGGGGGATCTACGGATTGGCCGACTGGCCCAAGGGCCCACTTCCTAGGTCCTTGCTCATAAGCAGCATGAATTCCAAACAGTCTGCCAGGCAGTCAGCTGTCTGCAACTCTGAATGCACTTTCCTGCAGAGACAAAGCTGCCCATGGTCACGGGGTGTCTGGCTGGACCGCACAGGCAGTGCAGTGGTAATGTAGCTTGCTGAGCCACGGCACAAAAGCCCAAATTACACGCGCTGGTCCTGGAGGGTCTTCAGTGTGGGTGAGGAGGGGCAAGGAGAGAATGTGCCCATCCTTTTAGTCTGTGCTGGCAGTGAGCTTGGCCCGCTCCGCATTTGTGTGTGTGTGTGTGTGTGTGTGTGCGTGTGTGTGTGCGTGCGTGTGTGTGTGTGAAGCTTGTTAAGATAAATGGAGCTGGAAACCATGACCGCTGGCCTTGAGAAGTAGCGCTGCTGGGCTGTGTGCAGAGTGTTGGCCGAACAACCCTGCCCAGTAAGGGCCTGGGGCCCCATATGTGAAGGTCTCCAGGAAGTGGGGTCCACCTTAGCTTTTCTGTCCACTTCCTCTACTGCTCAGGCAGCCAGGTTGGGCTGGGCAGGGAGACTCACACATCACACTGAAGCGCAAATCCAGGAGCCTCCAAGAACCCTTCTGAGCACTAAAGGACACGGGGAACCCGACCCTGTCCTCCAGCTTGGTGTCTAATTAATGCCAGAGCTTGGGTCATCGAACCAGAACCCATAACTTCTCAGACATGAATGATCCATTTATCTCTTTTAATAAAGCATGCTCCACTAAGCCCACCACTGGTCCAGGATAACCATTGATCAGCATGTCACAGGAGGCTCCTCTTGCCACCCAGCTACCACCCAGGAACGTATGCTCGGGGCTCAGGCACTGGTAGGCTGAGTCCTTACTCCAAATGAGGATGGAGGCCCCGGGGAGACAGGCTGGACTGGGTCTTGCTGGCGGGCTGTGAGAGACACTGCCCCTCGCTGTGGAGAAGGGCGGCTCCACTGGGAAGCCGTCTACGAACCTTCTCTAAGCCAGCGTGCAACTGTGTGCAGTCTGGTGCTGAAATGAACTCTCTGCCCTAATAATGCTGTGTGAGCTTCAGGGCCTGCTGCATTCATGGAAGAGCTACAGTACAGGCTGGGCCGGTGCTGTGCTGGGCCCTGGGGCTGAGACAGGCATGAAGCATTTCCACCTTTAAGGGGACACATTTCAAGTTCGTTGGAATTGTGATGGGTTATTACAGAGAAGCAAGCCCATCAGTGCAGTGAGCAAAGGTTCCTGGAGGCCAGGCTGCCCGAGTTAGGTCTTCCCAGAGGGGACTCCAGGTGAAGGAGAGCAAAGACGCCCTGGGCAGAGGAGACATCTTAGTGAGGAAAACCAAGGCTGGAGTGGTGTGCTCAGGAACGGAGAGGGGTTTTGGATGAATGGAACTGTGAGACAGGCGCGAGATGAGTGCAGGAGGCCGGTGGCAGGCAGAGACCAAGACATGGTCCCAGACACCAGGCCCAGGACGCCAGTGGAGGCAGCGCATCGGTGGGCAGTGTGGAGGGGGCCTATGGGGAGCCAGTCAGGACCCCCATTCGGGCTGAGACAGCGGAAACGGGGAAGAGGGACCACTTGGAGAAATACCTAGCAGCTGACTCTGCGGTGAGCACTGGCATTAGACTGGCTCTCAAGTTCCTTAACGCATTCAACAAATAGTTCGCAAGTACCTCTGCGTGCTGTGCTAGCATTCCGTTTGGCAGGGGGAGGGAAGAGACCCGCCTAGGAAGCACCTTGGTTTTTAGGGCTAAGCGGCTAGGGCACTGGTGGTGAAATTCCGTGAAGAATGCGGGCATTAGAGGAAGGAGTTCCGAAAGTACTTAAGGGAAGTTCAGGAATTTGAAGCCTGGGTAGGTTTCATGCAGGTGAAAGAGAGAGAAACAAGCATTCCAAATGGGGGAGGCAAGTGAAGATGGAAAGAAGCTGCCCAGTCATTTTGAGCCCGGAGGCTCTGACTTGTGAGAGTGACCCGCGGCCACGCCCCACGCTGCCCCTAGTTCGTGGAAACCCAGTGCCATCTCGACATCAGTGATGGCCTCGTACCCTGTGTCTGGAGACCCAGGCTAACCTCTGCAGAGGGAGACGCCAAGGAAGGCTGCCATGGCCGTCAGTCTTCACGGGCAAAGCCCTGGGGCCGCTTGTCAGGATGGGCCAGAAGGCGGAAGACACTTGCAGGAGTGCCCGGGGCAATTTCCAGGGAAAACCGTCAAACAATCATGGCTGCCGGCTGCCTGCTGGGCCTGTGCTCCGGAGGAGTCCGTGGAAGGGCTCCAAGCTCCCCACTGCTGGCCCTTCCCCGCACAGGTCTCTGAAGGCGCTTGGTAAGATGGGAAGCCAGGTGCACAGCCCCTCGGATGAAAAACATGGAAACTGCATTACATGCGCCCTGGAGGCTCCCCAGTCCGAAACCCATGGCAGCATAATTACAGATGCCTCCCTCCTACACGCTGCATAAAGGAAGACAATTTCTGGCTGTCCAAATTACAAGAGACCATAATGCACAAAAGCAATAAACACAAGTTCTAACAGTAATCAGATACCACTTATCATAAACAATGGTTTTTGTGATTTATTGCCTTTGAAGCAAGTTCGGCATTACTCCTAGAAGATTTGGTTATTCTTGTTTTCAAGCAGAGTTGCCGGCAGCCAGCTGACGTCAGTCATAATTGCTTAAGCGCAGCAGATTTTAAAAATAGGGCCAATGTGGTGTTGTGATAATGATAATAGAAAATTTTGGGTGGCTGTAGGGGGCTGACACGGAAGTCCAAAGATGGGGCCTTCTGGGTTTGTAGGCTCCCCCAAGAAAGCCTGCTCAGTAGGTTTTCCACCTGGCTCCTCCCAAGCCTCCCACTGTCCTCCTGTCCCCTAAGTGATGTAGGAGGGGGAGGAGCGAGTGACAGGGGAGGCAAGTGACAGTCTGCATTAACACCTGAGCTGTTCACCCCGCATCCATCCCGGCCTCGGCCTCAGCCTTGGCCTTGGCCTCGTCCTCAGATAGCTGCGGCTGTGAGGTGCCAGGTGAAGGGAAGTCCATTCACACAGCAGGTCTGGGCCAAGAGGTCTGCAGCGATCATCAGGAACAAACCCACCTTGCGTTGGTAGAGAGGCCCTCCCTTCCTGTCCTGCACCCTGTCCACTGTGCAGGGGGCATAGCCCCAGGGGACCAGCTCAGAAACCAAGGATGATTCCCAGGTGAGAACCAGAGGTTGGAAACTGGGTTCAGAAAAATCCTGGGATTCTATGTGGGTATGTCAGGGGCCCCTGAAAGGGCTTCAACCAGGAAATACTCCCTTTATTTAACTCTCACCGGTAGGTTTCTATAAGATTAAGGAAAAGGCTGGATTAAAGAACTAATCCTCGAATGGGAGTCAGAAGTTCTGCCCTGACCTCTACCTCTCTCCCTGAACTCAGCGTTTCACCACAGTTGTAACAGTACAGGCACAGGGCAGGCCCGCTCCACATCAGCATTGCGGCCAGGCCCTGAGGAGATCCGTGCTCCCTGGACACGCTCCCCTCGCCAGCTGAGGTCAGGGAGCGGGGCTGAGGGCAGCGTGCACCACACCACCCAGGCCATGCCCTGGGCCCTGGGCCCTGTGCCTCAGGGCTTGGACTGTGGGAAAACTGGCGGGGTACACAGTACATCAGGGAAGCAGATCCCACTGTGTGGACAGATAAGCACAGCACGTTTCCCCCAGCGGGGGCTGGAGGGGACTCCCTTTAACCAACCCCAGGCCCCCCTGGATCGCGAGGAGCACACCCCACCCTGCACCTGTGGACCTGTCATTTCATCATGGGAGGCGGCACTCAGTTCTCAGCCGAGAACAGAAAGCAGAAAGATCACTGAGCTATATAGATCATGATAAGGAAAATGGATTTGTTAGTGACTATCCAGTCCTCTGAGAACAGCCAGGATATCTTGTTTGAAGTAAATTCTCAGAACATCACTCATCCAGGTGGAAAAAAAAATATTGATTGCTAACATTTATGCCTCCTTACATCCCAGGCACGATGCTAAACTCTTCTCATAATTAGATCTACCTAACCCCCACTACACCACGTGACTGCCTTTCTTAGTATCTCTACCTAAAGATGGAGAAACCGAGGCACAGAGCCTTTAGGTCACTAGCTAAGGTCATCCAGCACGGCTCTGAAGTCCGCCGGACCCGGTCTGCTCTGCCATTTCAGGTCACGTTCTTTCCCACCCCGAGCCCTGACATCGCTCTGCCTGTGCCGTCTCCTGTCAGGTCTGCGCTGGCAGGGATCAATACGGTGTAGGAAGAGGGGTAGGACGAACGCCACTTAAGACCACGACATCAACACTTACTGGCGGGGTCGGAAACTACTGCGGCTGCTGCTCACCGGCGGGGGTCCTTCCCCTCCTCAGACAGCTTCTGCCCAGCCCCGAACCCACAGAACATCAGGGACACCCACGCCACACCGGCAGGCCTCGTGGAGCGGCGACGCGTCAGACACAATGTCACATCCCCAGACAGCAGCGGGGATTTCAGAACATGTGAAGTTTGTTTTGTTGATAAAGACAAAAGTGATACATGACTCCGCAGTACTGTCCACACGGAGGTGAGTCTTCACACAGATTCTCACGTCTCCCGGCAGCCTGGCCTCCCTCGTGGGTCTCTAAGCCTCGGCCTGCGTCACCACCCCTGGGGCTGCTTCCCCGACACCCCACTTCCTGGGTGACCTCCACCCTCCTCTGCACGTGTCCTGGCGCTCTGGCCTCCCCACGCCCCCTGCCGGTCACCCCGTAGCACGCTGCCCTGTTTTCCAGACTTCTGGCCTGCAGAGCGCTCCCGGGTGCTGGGGCTGTGCCATTCCCTGTCCTTCCACAGGGCGGAGCCTCATGCACCCCCTGAATCTCCTGGGGGGCTCAGTCTATGTCAGTGTCAGTGCCAAGACCCGGGCCACACTCCTGCAGAACTTGTCCCATCAACTTGGGACTGCACACGTCCATCACGTGCTCTCGAAGCTTCTGAGGCCAGCTATCTGTTCCCCTGTAGAAGGGACTGAGCCTTCGGACACCTTGACCCCGGACATGTAACCTCCAGAGTAGCAAGAAAGCGCATTTCTGTTGTTGAAGCCGCTGCCTACACACTTTGTTGCAGAAGTCCCAGTAAACTAATACGGTGTCTGTCCGTCGCAGATATTTTGCAAATATGTCTTTTGTCTAAACTCTTTTTCATGGAAGTATTCCTGCCCTGGGGACAGTGACCTGCTGTCCCCCAGGATCCTGCCAGCCTGACTGGCAGCCTGGCTCTGGGGCAGAAGGTGGCTCTAGAAGGTGTCTCTCACCAGCCACACACTTGCCCGACTTGGGACTCGGCCACTGTCCCCTGGAGCTCCAGCCTCTCCTCCTGTCGTCACCAGCCGCTCCTAAACTCTGTGCGGGTGTGGCTGCTCCTCCCCTGCTCCCCGGATAAGCTGGGCATTACCACTTGTGAGGGCTGGCTGCTGACAGTGGGCGGCCCGTGGGCAGACCTTCGGGAAGCTGGCATCCTGCTCGTCCCTGTGATGTTCGGGAGCAGGACTGACTCGCAGAGGAGGCTGTTGCAGCTCTGATCACAGTGACGGTCCAAGGTGACTGGGTGCCATCTCCACAGTCAGACTGCCACAGTCAGGGCAACCACGGGAGGAGTTCCTGGACACCAGGATTCAAAGTCTGGCACCCAAGAGAGCAGGCCAGGCCCCGAGCCACAGCAACCAGAGGGGCCACTGGTCTTTCCTGATCGAGACTCCTCCAGATCCTCAGTGTATCCCCTGCCACGACTCGAAAGAGGTGTTTTGAAGGCAAGATTGAAATGAGCTCTCCTGTCGACAGGCACGTGGCCGCACGCTGAAGCCAGGCCCTTTCGGGTGCTCTCGGCTCCACCTTCTTCTCAGTTGCTCCTCTCCCTGATCCAGCTTTCTCCCCGGGGTACAGGCGACTCCGTAGCCAGCGTGATCAACTCCATCGAGACTATCATGTCAGGAAGGAGTGGAATGGAGATCATTTTTGGAATATAAATCAAATAGGGTTTCAGTTGAAGTTATTTAAAAGAAATTAATTGACTTGTACTCGCCACAATACACTGATAAGAGTTCATTGCCAAGTCCGTCAGGAGTAATGAGAAAACAGTTAATAAAATTCAGCTGTCAGAAGCAGTGTGTGACGGCTCTCAGGAGCCCCCCCCCCCGCCCCGTCACAGGGGCGGAGCGCACCGGTTTGCAGGGGCCAAGCCCAGGCTTTGCTGGGGTTTTCTCTTGTGTGGGATTACACGAGTTTTAATACTATGAGATTCTCAGAGCTGAGAGTTTTTCCCAAGCTGCTTTGTATTTCTGTATAGCACCATGCACATATTAAATCACAACTGAAGGAGGGGATGCTGGCCGGATAAGAATGTTTCTGCATTCAGGCCTTCACTCTCTTTTTCATTTGAAAGGCCTTCTAAAGAGCTATTTCTCCTCCCCCTTATTGACTGTAATGACCTTAAGGAGGAGGGAGTGGCAATACTTAATTAAAGACATCACTGGCTCCTCTCCCTTGCTTTCCTAAATGCACAGATGAGAGTAAGTTATGGATGGACACACACACACACACACACACACCCAGGTGTACACGCAGGGAAGGGTAAATCTCCACTTGCCAAGCCAATGTGAGACCTTGGACTTGGCAGCCGGCTCCGTTTCCCCACCCGCACTACTGTACCCTGCAGGCCACATGGGCGTGATTTGCCATTGTCATAAAAGATGGGTCAGAAATGACCTGTGTCCCCAGGACACCACGAGGAGCTGCTTCCTGCCCTTCCTCTTCCTTGGGCAGAGAAAGGCGCTCACTCTCACACGTCCGTCCGGGTCTCAGCTAATGGACCCTTTGTCTTTGTCGAGCACGCGTCACAGTGTTTCTCTGGAGTTGCTGTTTTCCTCACCTGTATCTTACAGACGAGGGGACAGAGGCACAATAGCCCGAGTACCCTGCCCAAGGTCACACGTAAGCACCACCAGTGGCTCTGCTGCCCTCTCACTGGCAAGGCTAGGGTTTCTGTTAAACGCCGCTGCACCGAGGGTGGCTCCTGCAAAGCAGATTACAGAGTGGAGCCAGGGGCAATGGGAACCCAGGGTGGGGTCCCCAAAGTGATCGCACCCACGGGCTCTGCTTGGGATGAGCTCGTGAGGCCAGGTCAAGGCTTTGGGTATCACCTGCAAGGTGGACTGCAGCAGTGGCACCTCGTGGGGGGCGGTCACCTCAGGTTCTTTGAGCCTAGCCACTCCCCCAGCCAGTGCCCAAGGCTGCCCGTCTCTAGAGTCTAGGTGGGCTTGTGACTCCCTCGGAACCAGCAGAGGAGAGCAGTGACAAGGTGTCCCTCTCTGCATTCTGTCCAGACCCATGCAATCTGCGGGAGAAACAGAAGCACGGCTTGTGCCCCTCAGTCTGGGGGTGGTTTGTTGTGCAGTGACAGAAGCCACAGCAGATGCCAGTACCCACACAGTGTCCCTGGTGCCCCGCTGGCTGCCGCCTCCCCATCCTGTGCACTGGGTCTGGGTCAGGCCAGACCCCTGTGGGGACACGGAGAACAGGGCTCCGACGGACGGGAAGACAGGTGGACGGATGGTGCCGCAGGAGCAAGCCTCAGCTTGGGGAGAAGCTGGTCCCTCTGAGTTCCCTGGATGTACATGTGGGTTTCCTGAGGCCTGACGGGTGAAGTCACACTCAGAACAGACTTTAAAACTCTAGACTTCAGAGAGCTGGGATGTCTGTGGACATGTGCCAGCTCCCCACAAGGGATGTGATTATGGAATGCAAACATATACTAATGAAAAATAAAAACGAAAAGAGGAAAAAAATTAGACTTAAGGGCAGCAGACTCTTCCCCGAGTTCTGTGGAGTCAGAAGGGCTGAGCAGCTGCTGCAACGGGAGCCCCTCAAAGCAAGCTGATGCTCCTGAGAAGAGCTAGGAACATGGGGCGGGGCAGGAAGGCTCGAGGGATGCGAACTCCACTGTCACACTGCTCCGAGCCTGCGGCTGGCACTGAGCACGTGCGAGGTAGAGCTAAGAGATGGCAGCCCTATTCCCTGGTGCTCAGTGTGTAGAAACAGGCCTGAGGTGGGAGCCACGGCCTGCGGTGCTGTTCCTCACCTGAGCCATTCTGAGGTCTTTACTGCTTTCCGACCCCTTCATCATGGATCCTGATGCTCACAGTGCCCTCGGTCCTGGTCCCTGCACCAACAAAGCAAGGCCAGGGTGCACCCACACGCCGCCTACGGCACAGTCCTGCACGACCACTCAGAACCCTGCTCAGCCCGTGCTGGCTGTGGCCGTAGCTTCTTCGCCTTCTATAAAAGTATCCAAGTGAGCTGAGTGTGGAGGGTTCTCTGGCTCAAGCCTGGCATTCTCCCTTCCTCAAACCCTGCTCCAGGACCACCACGCAACTCTGGAAGGAGAAGTCTGCCCAGGACATGGGGCGGAGCCAGGACCTGGTGAGGTGGGACCCAGGAGACAGAATCAAGAGTGCTCTGATCCCCCACCTTTCGGGGGACTCTGAGCAGTCAGGCTGCTCAGCTGTGCCACCTGGGCACCACCCTGCTGGCCACAACACAGCTGGACCCAGGACAGCAGGGGCCAGTGACTCCTGGAAGAGAGGTGAGTCGGGGAGCCAGAGGCCAGTATGGGGTATTCCTGACATCTGGCTTCCACTGCCCTCTGTGGCTGCCGCCTCTGCCCCTTTCCTCATGCTAGCAGCCTTTCAGCAGCCACAGAGAAGAGGAAAGTGGTCCCGCAACCCACACTTAGGCCAGAGTGGTCCAAAAGAGTGCTGCCATCCTTGCCCTTGACCGGGGGCGTGGGGTGAAAAAATGAATGAGCAATGGCTACAGGAGCGTGGCTCTCAGAGTCTGGCACAGGTGAAGGGTCCCTGATCGGTCTCCACGCAGGGCCGCTCCCTTCACTAAGCTGGGTTGGAGGTTGGGCAGCAGGGGCATCGCGATGCTGGGCTGACTCCGGCATGTGGCCGAAGGGTCAGGGCACAGCCTTCCTGGCCCTTCCAGTTCACCAAGAAACATGGCTCCACTGTCTGACACACAGCCCATGAACAAAGGCAAGCTGTCCAGCCCCGGGGAAAACAAACAAACTCACGTCCACCTGGAACACTTCTGGACCGCCCACCACTCATGGGAAGTTGGCTTGCTTTCTCATCATTTCCTTAAGAGAAAATGAGTGGGTTCCAGGGATTCTCAGCCTGAGGGGCTGGTGTGGAGCTGTGTAAGGAAGCCACTCCAGCCCCGAGCCTGGTCCTCCTCCCGGTTGGTGCTGGCTGTGTCAGGAGGAGGGGTAGACCTAACTATCCAGGCCAGGAGACCCCGGGGCCGAGAACTTGTTCCTGAACTGGGTTAGGTGTCCCTTGAGGCCCGGTGTTTAGGACGCAGACATAGGTCGGGGCTCTTGTCGCACTGGCCTCTTATCCAAGCCACACACTACACCTGGGCTCCCACGTCTGCTCCAGGAGGGTTTGTGCGCTGCCCCGGAAACGGCTTCCTGAGGTTGCTGAGTCTGTCCATGGAGCATCCATCTGCTTTCTGGAGCTTTCTGGAGGCAGCTTTGAAGAGGATCTGGGGGACTGGAGCAGAGCCAAGCTGGGGTCCTGAGAGCTTGTGCACTGCAGCTGCACAGAGAGCCACCGGACAGTGCACTGAAGCCTGCGAGGGGCAGAGGACGGAGCCAATGTAGGCACGAGGAGGCGGGATCGGAGTGGAGGAGGGAGCCTGGGCTTCAGGTTCCCCGTTTTCAAAGGCCCCTGGGAGCAGTGTAGCTGAAGACACTTAACCCGGAAGGGTGAGAAATGTTCAAGCTCAGGTGGGAAAGGCCAGCACGAAGAAAGCATGGTTCCTGGTAGAAGGGAGGGGAGAATGAAGGGCGTTTATCCCCAGGGAAGATGAGAATGCTGTGAAAATGGTCATGGGCCTCATGGTGCCGATGTGACCCGTCCAAGCTGCCCAGCGTTCGAGCCTGGGGTGGGGAGACAGGTCACAGCGACCCTCAGCATGGTCAGCCCTCCCCCGAGGGCCAGAACTTGGGGTCTAACCCGTGCCAGCTAGGCCCTGAGTCAGGCGGAGTCCTTCCAGTTCTAGTTCCGAGTGCAAGTGGGAGCCATAATCCCTTTCAGGGAAGGCTAGGCCACCGCCCCACCCTCAGCCCCATGTGCGGCCTCCTAGGATGGATACGCGGACCTTACCCATGACTGCGAGGGGTGGCTGCTGAGGGTCCACTGGCCACTGCAGTAGCACACAGAGACAGGCCCCACACAGAGTCCAGGCCCCTTGCCAGTGGTGCTGGATGGAGATGGAAGCTGGATCCCTGTGGGCAGTGGGAGGACTAGCACTCAATCTCCTCCCCACAGCGCCTCTGGGTGCCTCGGGATCTGCGCTGGGGGCCGCAGTTGGGCAGCCGCAGGGGACTTACCTCTGCTCCAACTTCATCCCAGTAAGGGGATTTCCAGGTTCCTGACCTTTTGTCTCTTTAAAGCACAGAACAGTATTTTTAAAACATTTTAATAATTTTTTGTGGATAGGAAACACTTCTGAAACGTACCAAAACTTTTCTGGCCCCTGCACAGAGTTATATGGAACGGGGCCTTCTGCACCCTTGGTGACCTGAGCTTGGGTCTAAAGAACCCTGTCCCAGCACCACTGCCACATCCCAGTACAGCCACGCCAAGGGAGCCATGGGCTCACTTCACCAGGAGGAGCCACGGCCACAGCCCTGTGCTGTTTGACAGGAGCTGTCCCCTACCCAGGCTCTGGCTCCCACCCAGCCCCAGGTACATGAAATAAAGCCATACAAGGGAAGAGGCAGCTGCCAGGCAAGGAGAAGAAGAAGGGTACAAGGAAAAGTACCCTTAGACCCAACCAACCAACCAGAGGCCCCAAGTGCTGGGACCAAACTGCGTCCTTGGTTCTCCAGAGGGCCTGGTCAGGGGCTGCTCAAGGAGGCAGAGGCTCCTGGGATGAGCACGCATGAAGCACAGCCCCCAACAGAGCAACACTGGCATCTCTGGCCTTCTCTGCATCTTCCAGTCTGAGTGTGTCAAACCTCTAAGCATTTCCTGTCCCACGGGGAGCCATCACAGCAAACAGAGGCATTAGTGACATCAAATAGCATTATGGAGCCACAGAAGGTCATGCTGGAAGTGACCTTAGTGAGCTTCCAGCCCAAATGCCTCCTCGGTCAGATGGGGAAACTGAGGCACAGGACCAGGCCCCGGGCCTCCTGTGGCCCCCAGCCCAGGGTAGAACATGCAGGGTCTCCACAGTAGGCCCAGCCCCTCACTGCAGCCCCCCTTCACCTGCGGCAGTCCCTGGCATTTCAACTGCTTACATTTCCTTCTTGTGCCGTGGGGTAATTTTCACAAAGGAC
This sequence comes from Fukomys damarensis, assembly GCF_012274545.1. NCBI lineage: Eukaryota > Metazoa > Chordata > Mammalia > Rodentia > Bathyergidae > Fukomys > Fukomys damarensis. Next base: position 5,361,744 of record NW_022900914.1, on the reverse strand, counting down.
ACAAATGTGACATTCAAACAAAGCACACACACTCTCAGGTTATTTTTTCTGATTGAAATCTTTATGATTAAAGAAAATACAATTGTAGGTACAAGAAGCATAAAGAAAAAGGAAAGAAGGAAAAAAAGAAGAAAGAAATTGTCTAAGCTTGGTCACCCAAACAGAATGGAGTCCTGGTGGGATTCTCACTGAAACAAAGGCGACAACCGCAGAGGGTGGCGCCCCGGGGAGAGACCCGGGGGTCCTGATGCACTGGCAGCCTGGCTGCCGCCATGGGTGTTGATGGTGCCTGGCACAGTGCCACCGAGGACTCCCTCACAGGGAGCAACAGACTAGGGTGCAGCTGGTGCCGCTGGAGGAGAGCGTGGTGTGGCTGTTAGCATCATGGGAATAAGATTCACTGTGTCTAAAGCGACAAGCAAAGCGCCCACTGGCACCCTGCGGCTGGGACCACGCCTGAAGGGGGCAAGGGAACAGCCAGACAGGGGCATTTGCAGGGGTTTTGTTTTTGGGGAATCGGGAGACGAAGGGGTAAAGCCAGGCATGCTGTGAGTGACCTTCCTTTTCAAAATCCGGTGGTCTGGGGCCGAGGTAAAGGAGGTGGTAGGTGCAAAGGGAGCTGCTGAAAAATCTTCGTCTCTCCCTGGAGAGCCGCCCACCACAGCTTCGCAGCGTACAGCAGCGTCAGAACACACTGTTCTCTTTGTTGGGGCAGAAATCTGCTCGGCAGTGCTGGCTACGCAGGCCTGTGAGGGGGCCCCTCATGCGCACCTCTGTCTGGAATCTTGCTCAGCACAACCCCATGAAGCCTTCCTGGAAGCAGCTTGGAGCATTTCCTGGGCCTCCATTGTCCTCCAAGTCTTGGGTGTGTCTGCACTTTCAGGTGTGGAGGGGCACACAGCTGGCTGGACTTCAGAGCCTCCAAGGCTGAGCCTGGGCTGCGCAGCCTGGGAAGAATGTCCCCTTGGCTCGAGGACACCAATGGCACCCCAGGTGCCCAGAAGCCAGCGGCAGACCCTTCTTGGAGGAGGAGGGAGACGTCTTCTGTTTCACAATGCAGGTGACATTTTAAAAGCTCTCGCCATATTAAAACGCATGTTACAAACCAACCATTCAGGGGCTGCTCCTGGACTCCGGCTGGCTGGGGAGAGGGGCGGTAGGAATGTTCTGTTTCCAACCGGGATGTGAGGTACAGGAGTCTGCCTTGGTCTATGCAAACCCGTGGAGTTGCACCCTCAGATCTGGGCACTTCGGTGTATAGAAGCCACACTAAAAATGCTGTTTAGAGAGCAGCAACAGGCGGTCGGCAGGCAGTGGTAAGGAGCGCAGGATCAATGAGCTTTCCAAAGAACGGCAACAGTTTAAAACTAAAAAACGTTTTAGCTTGACTAGTTTGAAAGAAAACTAAGGTACTGCAATATTTTAAGGCTCAGTAGACAAAAGAACACCAAGTCAGGGTCTTGTTATCCGGGGCCCCTGAACCTGAACTTCAGCAATCAGGCGGAGGGACAAGGAGGCTGAGGATTTGGAGCCCAAAGTCTTGCCCTGGGCTCCCACAGAGCAGGGCTTTTTCCTGACTGTCTGTGGCCGCCTCCCTCCTGCTCAGGGAGTCTGCTGGGCCCGCACAGCCTCTTCCCCATCTCAATTAGGCTCCATTCAACTTATGTGAACCCCGAGACTGCCTGAAGAAGGAACACTCTAAAGAGAGGGACTTGGAGACCCAGAAGGGACCGGCAGAGAAGCCGGCCCCCAAGACCCTGTGGGGGGAGCTGGCTCAGAGGGCCTCCTGCATCCAGAACCTCGAGATGACCCAGCCCAGTTCATCCCAGGACGGCTGCCTCCAAACTACCGCAGGAAGAAGCAATTTCTTCTCATCAAGACTCTCCACAGCTCCCGGCAAGGCGTCACTGCTCCAGACGGCCACCCAGGCCCGGAGACAATGCCCAGCAGGCGAGCAGATGTGAGCTGCGCCTCTGTTCTCCTTAAACAGCGGCATAATCATGATTTATCAAGATATTCAAATCCTAAAAAGCAGGTCAAAGTGCACTCTCGTGAACGGAACTTGAAAAATCTCTACGCGCGTGATCTGAAATCCCAATTTTTTTTTTTAAAATGGACTCAAGGGGAAGGAATCAGATTTATAAAAATCTTTCCTTGGAAATAGTAAATTGTGTTTCTAATCTCAAAACTGCTCTATAAACCTAGATTTTAACTTCCAAAGTGTTGAACAGGTTTTTAAATCAGAGAAATTGTGTTAAAAGTGGCTTGTGTGTCACGGTTGCTGTCCATATAAATATCGGGTTACCGCGGTCAAAAGCGCCCCCACCTTGCTGTGGGGAAGGCCGGGTGCCCATCGGGGTGTCTCCAAGCATCCACACAGACTCTCCTAACGGTCCTGACTGTCAGAAACACACAACCAGGATCTAATAAAAATGGGAGGTGCAAACGCAGAAGGTTTGGAGGGAACACACATCAAGTACTGCAATGTTCTCCGTGGCTTTTTTCCACTCTCTGTCTGTTCTACCCGAGAGCTCTCTGCACTCTTTCCAGAGTTCTCAAGTCCACTGCTCAAGTTTCTCCCTCTTCACGAAGGCCGCCTGGGCTCCCTGCCTCTGCCCTCCCTTGCAGCTGCCGCATCTGAACCCCTCCTCATCTCAGCCACTGCTATCCTAGGGCACAGTCTGCTCCGTGACTGCTGCCTTGCGGGTGGCAGTGATGTGTATCTGTGGGTGCCAACAGCGAACCCACAGGCCACCGACCCCAGCGAAAGCTAAGGCCTCCTCCTCTTGCAGGAAGGCCCCGTCTCAGTCGGCAGAGTGAACCTCAAAGATTAAGGTTGGAGAAGTCAAAGCAAGCCAGTGCGGTGGCACACGCCTGAAATCCCAGGGATCTGGATGGCTGCAGCAGGAGTTCTGCAAGTTCAAGCCCAACCTGGGTGAATTAGGAAATTTGTGAGCCGCTATGTTAGAATTTTAAAAAGGCTGGAAGGCTCTGGATTCAACCCTAGTACGGAATTAAAGAAGAATCCAGAGCAGCGCATGGAGAAAGAAACGTCCCAAACCTGAGCTCAATGGGCTGTTTCCCCACGCTTCCCTCCTCTCCTCAGATGCTACACCAAAGCCTGGAGACGGGACTCGGAGTTAGGCTGACCTCCTGGAGCTGGGGTGATGGGGCACAGACAGGCGCTGCTCTAAGCTCCTGAGGACGGAGATCTGTTTCTCTCTTCCTGGCTCTGCCTTGCTCCAGCCGCCCATTTCTTCCCTGCCCGACTCTGGGAAGTTCAACTGCTAAAATCGGACAGTGATTCTGATGATCCCAGATCCAGTACTGTACTTCAAACCACCAAAACCCAGCCACTGCTGTCTGATGGCAAGAAAATAAAAACCCAACCCAGCGGTCCTAACTTACACCCGAAGAAGCCAGGCGTGTTTGATGGAGTGCTTATCGAATTGCCCCAGGCTGTCCATCTCCTGAGAGTGCTGGACACAGACCCTCAGTACCCAAGTCCCTCACAGAAGGGGGACATGGGGCAACTCCTAGAGTGCCATGCCTTGGTCCCCAGTGATCCTGCCAATCTGGGCTGGAATAAGCCCTGAGTAGCCAGAAATCAAATGGAGAGTGGGTAGCCAGGCTTCAGGAAAGAGTCCAAAACCCTGAAAAGCACGAAGCCTTCCGAACCATTTTCACAGACAGCCGCAGTGCTGGGAACCCCGTGAGGCAGGAGAGAGGGCGCCAAGGGAAGCCTGGCACGGTTGCTTCCTCTGCCCCATGCAAGTCCTGTAACCACCGAAAGAAGTGTGTTTGGTTGCAGAGACCTCGGTATGCCAGTCAGCCCATTCGGTCTGATTTTCGAGATCATTTCTCTCTGGGAGTTCTGTATGCTGTATCACCTTCAGCAACAGAAAGGGACACAGTTAAAGACCCAGAGTCTTGGGAGGCACGCGGCAGCCTCATTTGGGCTCTGCCCATCTTCTACGGTGATTCTGCCCAATGTGGCAGCTACTAGTCAATGTGGGTATTGTAGTTAAAGTACATTTTGCCTAAATGGTGTTCAAAATTCAGCTCCCTGGTCACACAGGCTACATCCTAAGCGCTCAGTGGCACAGAAGAGAGTAACTCCCTCACTGCAGAGGGCTCAGGGCCGCGGAGCTGTTCTGAGAAGTCTCTCACTTTTCTGAATTTCCTAACAGTGGCACCAAGAGAGCTTTGTCAGCCACAGTAGGGTTGAATTTGGCCCTGACCCTGCCGCCTGTCCTGGGCCCAGCACAGGGGCATCTCTAGCGCAGAGGCTGCTGTGCAGCGGAGGCAGTGGGGAGGCCCAGGAAGCAGTGTCCTGCCCGGCTGGGCTTTGCCCAGATTTGTCATGGCCACCCGGATATCGGGACACCTCATGGGTACCCCGGCTCCCCAGCCAGGGCACTGAGGCCAGGGCAGGAGCAGCAGAATGAAGTCTGCTTGGGGATTTCAGAGGAAGAGGATTTACCACTGTCCAAATCCCAGGCCTCCTACTTTTCATGGAAATCCTTGCTTGTTCTTCTAGCGAAGACTTTTACATCGCAAACAAACCAACCGATCCTGTCCAATGTGGAGATTGAGGGCTCACAGGATCCTGCTCACTGCCAGTACATAGTTATGATACTGTGTGCTAGAAGTTTGCTAAGAGCAGATTTTAAGTGCTGTCACACATAGAAGGGAACTATGGGGGGGGTCATGGATATGTTTGCTTGACCACAATAACCATTTTCCCATGTCCAAGAATATCAAAACATCGTGCTGTACACCTCAAGTTTAAAAAAAGAAGCCCTGGGATCTGGCCTCAAATCCGGAGCTGGGCTTTCCCCAGTCCTGGACAGCTCTTTGTCCCAAATGCTCTTCACTCCACAAGGCAGGCGTCCCTGTGGTTACTTCCTAGACTTCTGTCCCGAGGGGACGCCACCATGTGCTCCCAGCTCAGGACCCCTAAGTGACGCGCACATGACAGCCTCAGCCCAGCCGCTCTCTGCCCAGGTGGGAATTTCACCTTTGTTCACAGGGTTCAAGGGGACACGCCTGTAAGAGACCATGGAGAGTGCTCTGAGGACAGGAAACGTCCACGACGTTCCAGTTCCCTTGCTGTGTCCCTGCAGCCTCTGGCAGGCTGGCTGAGCTCCTTGATGTGTTCCCTTGCATTTCGGTCACCTGGGCACACAGAACACTCATCTTGGCTGAGAAATTAAACCATGTCCGCTCTAGTCCCACATGCTGGAAATGTTTTAGGGGGTCAGAGTATGGCGGACGCAAGCCCATGGGCACTACCCAGGGGCTGGGCAGCTACTGGGCTCCACGAAGCAAGCTCCCTGCCCTGGTTCTCTAGGGACTGAATTCCTAACCACGTGAGGGGATGGGTGTGGGGTGGACGAGAACTGGCAGGGAAGAAAACAGAGTGACTTATACCCTGTGGTCAAAAAACTGCAGCTACCAAGAACAAAACCCACCCTACCCAAGAGCTGAAGGGAGTCAAAAATGTCTGGCCAAGAGGAACAGCACGCCTGGCGGAGGTGGCTATGAATAGACATCAGGTCATTCTAAAGGGCTTACAGATTATTCCCCCTATGCTGTAGAAACTCATGATTCTTACAAGGCTGCAGAACAACTATCATTGTGACTTATGTTTCCCAATTTACAGAGCTGATTCCTTGCACTTTCGACAGGACCATGGCATTTCCGGCAAGCACAATTCTTCCTGATCTGGAGTGCTGGGAGCGCAGCCCGCCCTTCTGCCACACTCCCTGATCTGTTTGCTGGGGCCTTCCAGGTAGGAGAGCCACGCTGCCAGAAACACAAATGGCAGCGGTGTGTAGAGCTTCAGAAGCCCAAGCCACTGGGTCTGCATGGAGGGTCTGCCCCTAGGCGCTGCCAGAGAAGTCACAGGAGGGTGGGGAGATGCCATAGAAATTCAGAAAGGGGAAAGCTCCCTTGTCTTATGCCAGTGGTCCTGGACACCTAGGGCAACGGTGGTGAACCTACAGCACACATGCCACATGGGCTGTTTGCATCACTGAAAGCTCTAAAAGGTTCGCCATCGCTGTGTAGGGTGGCTCTGGTCCCTCTTGTGGGTCTGGAGCCTCCTGACTCCTGAAGGGGGAGGTGGTACTGCCACAGCCTGGAGGGGAAGTGCCTGGCCACCAGATGGGGAAAGGTCACTGGGGTAAGAGTGGTTAAGGCCTGCGCTTCCTGCAAACCTCCTTCCTCATTTAGGAGGACCTGCAAAGAACCGAGCAGGAAAGCAGGCAGTTCGAACAGTGTGGTGATGTCCTGGGCCCCGAATTCAGAGATGGGACGGGTTCCTGTAATTGTTATGTTAGAAAATGTGTATAAATATTGCATGCGCTGTTTCGAATATATCTAATTATGTCAACATTGCTTGTGGTATCTAGGGATGCAAAAGCAAATTTCCCAGATCAGCCCGACTCTGAGGATTGCTCCTACACAGCTATCTCAGCATCTTGGATAAGGTGGAGCCCTCTTTGGAGCTGAGGGCTCCCCTGCTCACCCAGGGACCTGGCGGTGAGGACACAGGCAGCCAGGAGAAGGACAACTCGCCTGAGGTCACACCGCAGGTGTCTGGCTGCTGCTTGGGCAGTGGGAGGAGCGGGACCAGCAGAATCGGCAGCAGCTCTAGGATTTGGTTTATAAGTAAAAACAAGCAGTGGGGGAAGAACAGCTGGTGTTGAGTCTGGTGCTAGGATTAGTCTGCAACGCTAATCACAAGAAGTGGAAAAAATTAGGAGGTCCTGCCTGCCAAGGAGGTTTTCAAACACATGCATGTGCGGCAGTCGTGGGGGGATTAGCATCTCCCGGTGCCAGCGAGGGAGGCACAGGCAGAGCCTGTTCCCGGGGCCACACCCACATGACTTGAGAAGGGCCGCTGCCCCACTGGACTGCAGGTACCACGGGGGTGGGACGGGTGGCCAGACTTCCAGAACTCCTCTGTCCTGAAAGGAGCTGGCACCAATAGAGAGAGAGCAGGACAGGGAAGGTCCCTGGTCCCGGGAGACACAGCAGACTTGACTGGTACCTTCGCTGCCATGAAGGGCAGAAGAGAACTGTGCAGGCTTGTGAGGTGCTGTTCAGGACACTCATGAAGGCAGGGGGAGCCCATGCACCCTGCAGAAGGCAGTCACGCACCCTGCAGCAGCACTGTGGTGGGCCCTGGGGCATAGGGGCAACGACCTGGACCCATCCTTGGCAAAAAGCATGGCAAGGGGGTCACTGGGGCTCCCACAGCCTCCCAGGACCACCTCACTGACCCTGCGTGCCCCCCACATCCTTTAACAATGGGCCTCCTTCCAATCCTGGCAGGGTGGGTTCTGGGGATAAAAGGAGAAAGGAGCACTTGCACTTCCTGGGGCCAGGCCAGTGGGATACAGCAGCCCAAACGGGAGCTGCCCAGGTGGCGGTGGGATGTGGAGGGGGCACCAGGAGGTGGAGGAGAAAGCAGGTGGCAGGTCACCAGAAGCCATCTCGGACAGATGGGAAGACGAGGGAGCCCAGGAATTCCCCCACTGCAGAGCTGCCACAAAGGGTGGTTCACTCCATGGCCAGGCCACCACGAGGCCACTCGTGCCACTGCCTGGCAATGATGAGGGGTCGTTCACGCCACTGCTAGGTCTTGGGGTGGGCTCTGGAGAGGACTCAGCGGGCTGTCTGAAGGTCCCACCTGTCTTGGACAGGTGCCTGGACACTTGTGACGGAGTGCACGCTCTTACTGGTCTCCATTCAGCTCGGCTCACACAGAGCTGAAAAGGATGCTTGCTCGGCCCACGGCCTCCTCCCAAGAAGCTGGTCCTCGCGGTTACTGGGAAGTTTGCTTCAGCAGTGGCTGGGACAGATGCTCCCAACGTCCTTCTCCGCCCGCCCTGGCTCCCCCAAACCCTCATTTGGGTGTTGCTATTTGCTTCCACAAAATGTGGAGCTTTTCAAAAGACATTCAATTTCCTTTGTTGCTATTCAGTTGCCATAGTCAATTAAAATCTATCAATGCCTCTGAATAAATTTGTGCTAGGTGAAGAAAGAGCCTCGGCACAATCTCTCGACATGATCTCTATTACCTTATGTTACTTTAATAGCTAGAGTAATAGTTTGTTATTAATGGAATTAAGCAATTTAGTTCAAGCTTCCCAGAGGTCTTATAAGACAACTATTATAATTTGTATTCTCAGATTTTCCATTGAGTAGATGCCACGTGTTTTACATTACTTGCTAATGTTTCGAGAGATAGCAGTAGTATATTTAATATCTGGCTTTGTTTAATGATTCTAAACCTCTTTCAACGCAGGTAAGTGGTGCTGGAATTTTTGAGCAGTTAAAAAGTCTACATTGTACAAATAATTATCTTGAATATTATTCCGCCCGGTTTCAATTTGTACTTTCACTAGCCCATCCATCCGTCCTAAAGATTTGACCCAAAATGTGTTTTCCAGTTTTCTCGACACAGAGCAGCCTCCTGCCCCTTCCCACAGAGAAGGCAGGACGGGCTATATGTCCTTCAAGTGACTATGCAGACACATGCGTGTGTACACACACACACACACACACACACACACACACACACGCTGTTCCCACCAGTTTTGCCTATTTGAATAGAGTCATATTTAAACAAAGATTTCAAAACTGTTTTTGATGGTTGCGAAACCTGTTTTTAGAAGAAATAAATGTATTCACTGCATTATGAAACAGCTTGAGAAAACAAGATCTTACAATGTACACCATCTCTGTATTTAAATAGTTTCATTTCTATTCATGAGCTCCCTGATTAGATACATGGAAAATATCATCAGGAAAAATATGAATAATTCTGACAAATTAATAGTCGATTTTTAAAAAATGAAAATATGTGTAAGCATCTCATTCTCATTAGAGAAAGCTGCCTTCGGGGGATCTATGAAAATCAGGGCCCGCCCAGCCACAGCACAAATCCCTCCTAAATAGCAGGCAGCAGAGAAGGAAGTCCTGGCCTGGGGCCTCCTGGGAGCTGCAGAGGCAGGAAAGGGCAGTGCTGTTTGCAAGACCAGGCTGGAGCACCCTCGGCCCACACCTGCAGTGCCCAACTACGTCCGTCCGCGAGGGAGGCAGCCGAGGAGGACCGAGCACGAGGCTGGAGCTGCAAGGGGCCTTGAATGCTGTCTTGTACGACTGCCCATTACCTACTGGACTATTTCCACTGTCACAGACAAGGGAGAGATGAAAGTGACTTGCTCAAGGCTACACGCTACATCTGAGAGAGGTGGCTTTGGACTCAGAATCCATTTTTTTCTTTTCCCATGGTCTGCACTGACATGAAATACACTGAGAGGGTCCTGCATCGTCGGCAGCTGTGCTGGACACAGTAGACGGCACCCCGACCCACAGTGAGACGCAGAGCCTGCAGCTGGAGGCGGAGGTGGCGGGTGAGCGTTTGCTTCAGGTGAGAAAGGCCGGCCTGCATCTGGCTCTGTCGCGTCCTAAGCCTGTGGCGGTGAGCATGGTGCCTCACGTTTGTGAACCTCAGGTGATGCATTTGTAAAAGTGGGAATAATTCCTGCTTGGCAGGGCTACTATGAAACACTCGGGAGCCTAGGTCAGGAAGATCAAAATTTGGAGGCCTGGGCCGGGCGTGGTGGCGCACGCCTATAATCCCAGCACTCAGGAGGCTGAGGCAGAAGGATCATTGTGAGTTCGAGACCAGCCTGGGCTACACAGTGAGTTCCAGGTCAGTCTCAACTACATAGTGAGACCCTGTCTCAAAAAAAAAACAGAAACAAAATTTGGAAGCCGGTCTGGGTGACTTAGCAAGGAGACCCTGTCTCAGAAGAAAAAAATAAAAAAGGCTGAGGATACAGATCAGTGGTAGAACATTTAACTGCACATGCCGGGCCCCGGGTTTAATCCCTGGCCCTGAAAGAAAAAAACTCATACTACGTCAAGTTTTTTGGATTCTCTGATGGGAACCCACTGCACCAGTCATGCCACAGGAGGAAAACAGGAAGGGTACGGTGAGCCCAAGGCACTCAGCTCGGGGCAGAAGAGGAGATTCGGGGGCTGCCGTGGGCAGCTCTGCCCTCCTGCCCAGTGTACCTCACCTTGGGCCAGGACCTTCCTCTCTCTGCCTTTCCACACAGACTCGGATGTAGCCTTTTATACACAGAGACCCACGCAAGCCTGTATCTGCACTGCCCAGGCTAACGGGCCAGGCCCAGTGGACTGTGTGGTTCTGAGTCCCCAGCTCCCACCACAATAGAGAAATTGAGCTGCTCCATGGGATTTGCTGGAGTGCAGCTGTGTCATGGCCGGACAACAGGGGGGCCCTGAACCCAAGCATCGGCCCCAGCAGGGAGCAGAGGCAGTCAGACAGCAGGGGAGTGGTGGGCGGGTGTGTAGGGGGGAGAGGCTGGGTGGGCACCCAGTCCTACTACAGCAGCCCCAAGACTCATCCCTCTCCTGCCCTGGAAGACAGCATGGGGAGGAAGCAGAAGCAGGAGGCCAGGTGGACAGTGAGAGGGGCACGTGGCTCTCCGCGTGAAGGGCCAGCCCGGGACAAGCAGTGTGCTCGCAGCACCAGCCTGCACTTTGCCTACGGGGTGGGAACAGCGGCAGTGTGGCTGGGGGCTGCTGTGCAAGGCAGCCTGGAAAGGGGAGGCAAGGCAGGGAGACCTCGGCGGCCATCAGGAATCAGTGAGGGCCTGCTGAAGGGAGTCAGGAGCAGCAGAGACGGAGAGGAAGGGCGCAGCAGGGTGACAAGATGTGGAGTGGTGGCTGCAGGGCTCCCAGGTGCCTGGGTTAGGGGTGCAGCCATTCCTGGACTGGGGGATGGCGCACAGAGGCATGGGCTTGAGGATAGAGAGGTCCAGAGAGGTCTCACATGGCACCTGAGGGGCATCCTGGTGGCCATGCTGGACAGAACCCCAAGACAGACCGGAGAGTCACCAGTTTGGAGGTGAGGGACAGGAGATCAATAGCAAGTGGAGGGCTGGCAGAGACTGATAAGGGATGACAGAGGCAGCCCCTGAGAATAAGAGGATTAGGAGCCCGCTGATGGCCGGGCTGAGGGGAGCTGGGCGCAGGGTGAGCCATCAGCCCTGAGGCCGGAGACTGGACTTCCCCAGCCCTCTTGCTCACTCATGGCCTCTTAGGAACCGGCCATCCCTTTCCTGGAGGGCCGTGGCCTCCCCTTGCTTTCTCTGAGCAGCAGGAAAGGCTGGCTGGAGAAACTGTCTGAGGCTCCAGCCACACCAAAGTCCCGTCACGAAAGGCCAGTCCTTCTGAGCTCTCGGGCTGAGAAGAGGCAGCACCTGCAGCAGGGAGGGGTGTGGAGGGATTCTTAGGCCACCGGGGTCATCTGTCCTCCCAGAGCACAGGGGTGGAAGCTGTGGTCCTCCAGGGGCCGGGCCCTGACTTTCACCCTAGGAGCCCATGTGGAGGTCTGTTGGGTTCAGCAGGGAGGAGCCCAGGCATTGAACCAGCCCCGAGGGAGACGGTGCACCAACAGCATTAATATTGAACAACTGCCACGTGTTTACTTTCAGAAGCCCCAACTTCCCATAAATCTAAGTCAGAATCAATCATCTTTTATGGAAGATATTAATGGCAGTTCCATTATTTAAATTCAATCAATGCAGCCCCCCCCGCTCCCCCTGTTGGAGCCAAGTAGTTTGGAGGGGGCTTCTGACCAAGTGATGGAAAAAGAAAGTCAAATGACCTTGCTCACATCTCAGTACTGAAGTTAGATAACTGCATAGGAAAAAGGGATTCGGTTTCTCTCCATTTCTCCCATGAAGTAGGAAGGTTTTAATTCCATTGGCCTAGGAAAAATAAAAATTCTTCTCTTGCATTCATTACGCACTGTCCGAGTGCTGTCAGGGCCACTCAACGTGACTGCTTTCTTTAAACTCAGTAACTCAGCTGCCGAGATCTACTGCTTCCCAATCATGTTTTTTTTTTAATCATGAACCCAACTCTTCCAGGAACCCACTTCAGTGCCTACAAAACAGCTAATCTTTAGCAGAAACAGTGGGGGTTATTTGTTCCCAGAAGTAAAAAGGCAGAAAAACAAGACAGAAATTGCATGCTCCAGGAGACCAAGAGGCCAGAAGAAATCTCCAAAGGAACTGTATTGCCTGGATACCCTTGTTCAAGATGGGCCTCCTTGCCAGAGGCTCACTACGATGGAACGAAATGTGGGGTGCAGCACGGCTTCACCCTCAGCTGTGGCAGGATGGAAAAGACCACATAAACACTACAGCACAGAGGTGCCCCTCAAACCCGGACCCGGGCCCTGGAGAGATGGGACTCCTCCTGGTATCACCTCCTTCCTTTACGACCTGACATCCCCTCTTCCCTAGCCCCGAACCCTGTGCTGCTATGTTGCCATGCTGTCTCCCCACCCTAGTGGGGGCCACATCTTTCCTAAGGGGCCGCCTCTGTGATGTGTTCCCAGAAAGGGCCCCGCGTGGACAATGGATCCTTGGAATGGAGCCTGATCTCTTGGGAGGCTTCCTTGGGGATGCACTGAACAGGACAGGACTCAGAATGCTTCAGCATGGCAGGAGGTAGCTAGCACTTCGGATTCACCCTGCCTTCAGAGGCGGCTGGGGACTAGCTGTTCTCCATTTCCACTCAAAAGAAAACAAGGGAAAATGGGCTTAAATTGCGGCAAGGGAGATTTAGGTCAGATAGAAGAAAAGCCTGCAGGAGCCAAGGGAACGGGGCTGCGGGGAGCTGATGGAATTTCTTTCCCTAGAGATCTTTAGGAAGAGGCTTTAGTGTCAGGGATGATCCATCCCCAGGGTTTAGTGTTGGAGGAGGAAGACAGCTGGCCTAGCTGGTCGGCCCCAGCCCCAAGCGTGCCATAGCTTCTCCTCCCAGAACATCACATAGCAGCCCGCAGCACTCTCCCTGAGCACAGGAAGCCACACTGCGCGCGAGCACATGTGTCACCCAGTACCCTTTTCTCAGGATTGCCAGAGGTTGTGCATTCTGTCTGTTATGGCCCATGGGAATGCCACACAGTCTGCCTTGTGACAAAAGCCCCTTTCTTTGACTCTATGGCTGGGGCTAAGCATGACACCCCCCCCCCTTTAAATAATAGGACAGTTCTCCGTCAGCCTAGCAAGGCCGTCAAAGTCCCTCTGGTGAGCGGTAGTGGTGGCCTGGGGATGAGAGTTCCGTGACCTCCCTAGGACCAGCCTGCAGCTAGACCCAGCGCACATATTTTGGAATGCGGCCCCCTCTTCTTTGGAACAGGAAGAGTAGATGGTTGCACATTAATAATCAGAATCCCAAGAAATTCCAAGGAGCAGCCGAGGTCAGGAGCACCGCCAAGCCCGGAGGCAGATTTGCGGCTGCCTGGAGCCCAGCTGTGGGGCTTCCCACACGCAGTTTCATGGAGGCACCGCTCCCTGCTCCACTTGCTCTCCAACACTTGTTCTCACTCCTACCCTGATTTACGATGTCTTAATGTAGCCTCTTCGGTCCCCTGCAGTCTCTCCTGGAGCCAGCAAGGTGAAAACCAGAGAACACAAAGCTTCCTGGGCTTCCTGGGCTGGCACCTGGGCCCAGCTCCTGCCCCACTAGGTCCCCCCTTCCCCAGCCTCAGGAGCTGGGCAGCAGCCCTGTCCCGGGCACCCCACGGTGGGAAATGGAAGCCTCTTCTGCCCAGAGCGCCCCAGGGCCACACGAAAGAGCCTGGGTAGGGTCACAGCATCTGGGGGAGGTGCGCCGGGGGGAGGCTGGCCATGCTCGGGGTGGTCACCAGGGTCGCTCACCCAGGACGTCCTGTTCTGCTCCACTCAGCCACAGTCCAGCAGCAGCAAAGCTGGCCGCCAGAAGGCAGGCGATGCCTGATGCTGATGCCTGGCGTGGATCTCCCTATCCTGGAAGAGGGGGCAGGACAGGACAGGCAGGGGCGACTGCGGAATGTGAGGGGTCGGTGCCTCCTGCTGGGCAACTCTGTTCAGAGGAGATGGGAGGCTTCCAGCTGTTTCAAGCAATTCTAGAAAGCAGCAAGTGACCATTCACCTGGCTTCATCCTGGGTGGTCCTGGACGCCCTGCTGGCTGCTGGAGGAGAGGTTAAAAGGCCAGCAGGGGCCTGGCCTGGGGGTGGTTACTGCAGTAATTGAGAAATAAGCATGCATGGGAACCTCTGTGGCCATGGCTACCCCACAGGCTGGCCACAGAGGTTTGTGCCACATTCCAGACCAGTGACAATTACAGGGCCTGGGATCCAGCAGCCCCACCCTTTCCTGAAAGCTCCTAGCTCTGGGCAGCTCTGGCTGCCTGAGAAGCCTAACAGGGACCTCTTGGGGCTCCGGGTCTGGGAGAGGCTGGTGGTAGTGCAGGTGCTGAGCATGTCTGCCGTGCCCACATCCAGGAGCAGGGCTGGGCACTCAGCAGTGATGACGGGCCATCCTCGCGGGGCCCCAACCTGGGGACAGTCCTCCAGAGTGTCTTGCTCATGGAGAGCAGGTGGGGTCTTGGCATGGGCAGAAGAGGAGGGGCTTGGTGGAGCTGGCTTAGTCCCAAGCCCACAGCCAAGAGTGCACGGAGCCCGTGGGCCGGGCCAGAGGTCAGTCTCCTCCCTTGTGAGCAGAAGTGCGCAGGGCAGGAAAGTTGGCACCTGTGTCCTGTGTGTCTCTTCCCAGCCTTCACCCAGGCCCTCGGCGGGGCCTCCTAACCCAACAAGCCTAACCACAGGGCCAACCACGCGGCAGCCAGGGAAGCCTTTGGGGGCAATGCCTGGGCCCATGGCCAGGGAACAGGGCCAGAGGGGGACACAGTTGGTGGGGAGGCACAGGCCGCACAGCTGAAGGCTGGACCAGTGAGGCTCCAGGCTGAAGTGGGAGGCAGAGGGACGTCCTGGCCAGGAGTGACAGCTCTTACACCGGCCCACCGGGGGCGTTCTGCAGAAATGACTGTGGCAAGTTCCTCAGTCCCTTGGAAGGGATCAGGGGACCCTCAGCCCCAGGGTGCAGGGAGGATGAGGAGAAGGTACACCCAAACTGCCCCACTGCTGTGGGACTCACTGCCTAGGGCAGGTGCCTGTGGTCAGGGAGAAGGGTGGGGTCCCAGCAGGGCTCTCAGGATTTGTGGAGCGTCAGGGGCGGGAGGGAGCAGCACCATACACCGCCCTCGCCCCATGGCCCTCCTTCCAAATGGATGACTGTTGATTGGTGCTTATCCCATCTCTCGGGTTATGAATTATTTACCGGATAATGACTCTGTGACTGCTCATGAGAGACACCCCAAGGACACTCAGATGAGGCTCCTGAAGTTGTGGTGCTAACTGTGGTGGAGGCCTAGACTCTCCCACGGGCCACGTCGTGTCACTCTGGGGGCAAAGCCTGGTGCGACCTGGGAGATCGCTCCGGAGTTCAGCCCCTGTGACACAGATAAAGAGGCAGGGAGGGTCGGGACAGGCTTCCGGGTCTCAGAGCCAGTCAGGGGCTGCCCCGGCGGTGCTGGTCACACTGCGGGGCGAGCAGGTCTGCGGCTGTTGGGGAGTGTGGGTAAAGGAGACCGGTGATGGGTGGCCGGACACCCGCTCCACACGGGGGGAGAAGGACCTCCGACCCACTGCCGTGGGTGCCATGGGGCCTGTGTGCGGAGGAGGCCCCACCCGAGCACGTGGAGACCCCGTCTTTCTCCGACATCACGGGTGGGTTAAAGGGCAGCCTGGCGTCCCCGGGGGTTGGCATGTGGCTGTGAGCTGCTCCCGTGGCATGCCTGGTCCCTGAGCATGCATGTATTAGGTTTCTGATGTCCCAGAAACGTTTGCTAGCCTTCTTTGTGAGGGGCCTAGGGAGCAGCGGAGAGACAGCCCTGGCCTGTTCTGAAGCGGGTTCTGCGGCCCTCAGGGAGGGGAGTAGACTCCACAGTCCTCCTGTGTGAGCGACTCTGCAGGGCTGCCCTGTGCCCCCGTGGGCCCAGCGGCACAGGATGAGCCTGCTGCACCCTGGGCAGTGACGGAGCCACAGAGCACCAAGAAGGCAGGCTCGGGGGGTGCCGGGCAGCAGAACACTGGGCACCGCTGCGGACAGGGCATGCTCACACAGCGGCGACGGCGGGGCTCTTCCCAGTCCCGGCTTGGCCGGACTGGGCTTCACATGGGGTGCAGATGCACGGGGCAAGCGGAACTGTCTGCCTGGGAGGGGACAGAGGCCAGCAAAGCCCCCCCAGCTGGCAGGGCACAGCTGCTGCGTCCAATTCCTGCCTGTCAACGTCTACCTGCGTGAGACTGGACACCAAGCGCGAGTGTGAAAGCCTCGAACTGGCACTAAACAAATAATCACTGTTGACTCCGGATGCAGCGACAGGACACCTCCACCGTGCTGGTGGGCGGGGAGGCTCGGGCCGGCTGGTGGCCGCTTTGTTCACACCCCTGCGCACCACTCCAGAAGGACCTCTGGAGACCCTCTCCGTTTTCTTTTTCCACATCCAGCACCTGCCTGGGTACCTGCGGGGCGGGGGGTTAACTGTTACCTCCCACGCTCTTACTAGGTTATTCTGTAAAGGCAGAAATATGCTTTTAATGATTTTTTTTTTTGCTACCTTACGAAACAGATGCTTTTATCTAAATGAGGTGCTACAAACCAAAAGGCGGGCCCACGAGGGTTGCTAGGCTGCATCTTGGTTTAGCTCCAGATCACTGAATGAGGTTCCCCCACCCCCCGGCCCAGCATCCAGCTTGCTTACCAATGAGTAAGAACTGTACCAGCAGCTCTAACAGAGAAGCCCCCAGGGGACTGGACCAGAGGACGCAGGTCTCCAGGCCGATGATGGTGGTGGCTCCTTCCATGTGAGTCCCAGGAAGGGACTGTGTCTCACACGGTTATACCGTGCTTACGGCACCCTTCCTAGCATCTAGTGTTGTAGTAGTGCTAGGAAGTCTGCTGAGCAAATGAGTTGCTCTTCCACAGCCTGCTGTATGAAATTTCCGAGCGCTGGTCACTCGTAACTTCAAGGACAGGTTTTGTTGCTGGCCTGGGACTCCTTTCGGACCTGGCTGTTGTCTACAGTCTCTGACCCTAGACCTGGAATAATATACAGTGCGGCTGCCTATCGATGCCCGAAGGAGCGAATGGGTGACTGTCGAGACACCCGCTGGTCTCGCCGTTTGCTGGCTGTTCACCTTGCAGACCCCTTTTTTCCTGGTACTAACAGTATCTGTCCCAGGGAGGGGTAGGAGAGAGAAATTTATGAGTGCAAGAGACAAACGCCTAGAGCATTTTGAGCTGCTTTTGAGTGTAAGTAAATGACATCATCCAGAGTGTCAGAAGTCCACAATTTTAGGGCCACAGTCACTTAAGATAATGTACCTGGCCATTTCCCTGAGCAGGATGCTGGCAGTGCCACCACTAGCTCAGTCACTGAATTGCGCCAGTTAGAAGGAGGTGCCTGTCCCTGGCAAAGCTCACAGGGCCTGGGCTGGGAGTCAGCTCATGTCTCCTCTGTCAGGTGTCTGCCCACAGGGGAAGAATTCACACCTGCACCTGGCGCCTATGGCCACTAGGGCAGATGCAAGGTAAGGAAGGAGAGAGACCACTTGGAAAATCAAACTATGCCACAAAAATAGACTCTGAGGTTTGTGGATAAGCTATTTCTAGCCCAGGTGCCAAACCAGGTTCTGCAGCCAGAATGAACTGCAGCGTTGCCTCCCCATAGTCCCATTATCCAGCCATCAACTAAGCACAGCTGCCTGTGTACACCCTGTCCTGCCCCCTTTTCCAGGATGGGGAGATCCACCCTGGGCATCGGGCATCGCCTGCCTTCTGGCGGCCAGCTTTGCTGCTGCTGGACTGTGGCTGAGTGGAGCAGAACAGGACGTCCTGGGTGAGCGACCCTGGTGACCACCCCGAGCATGGCCAGCCTCCCCCCGGCGCACCTCCCCCAGATGCTGTGACCCTACCCAGGCTCTTTCGTGTGGCCCTGGGGCGCTCTGGGCAGAAGAGGCTTCCATTTCCCACCGTGGGGTGCCCGGGACAGGGCTGCTGCCCAGCTCCTGAGGCTGGGGAAGGGGGGACCTAGTGGGGCAGGAGCTGGGCCCAGGTGCCAGCCCAGGAAGCCCAGGAAGCTTTGTGTTCTCTGGTTTTCACCTTGCTGGCTCCAGGAGAGACTGCAGGGGACCGAAGAGGCTACATTAAGACATCGTAAATCAGGGTAGGAGTGAGAACAAGTGTTGGAGAGCAAGTGGAGCAGGGAGCGGTGCCTCCATGAAACTGCGTGTGGGAAGCCCCACAGCTGGGCTCCAGGCAGCCGCAAATCTGCCTCCGGGCTTGGCGGTGCTCCTGACCTCGGCTGCTCCAGAGCCGCAAATCTGCCTCCGGGCTTGGCGGTGCTCCTGACCTCGGCTGCCCTCCAGATATGAATGCCTGGGCCCCTCCCTGAGGGTTTGATCTAAAGGAACAGAGATGTGTCCTGGAATGAGGGTTCTTGTCTTCCTAGGTGATTTTGGAATGTAGTCTACAGGGAGGGCCAGCGTGTGGAGAATTTAGAAGGGCTAAACAAGAACCTGGTCTGTTACAACAGGATTCTTGGTCTGTGAAATACTGACCAGGCTGATCATTTGGAGAACGGGTCCGTGGTGAAATCAGACACAGGCACAGGATCCTGACTAAGGAGCCACAGGCGACAGGATACACAGGGATGGTCACAGGTCCTTCAGCATGGGCTCGGACTGTGATTTGCAGGGCTGGAGGAGCTCATGGGAAAGCTGGTGGGGTTGGACGGACACAGCACAGTCACCCACGCTCTGATCCGGCGGCAGATTTCAGAGTATCTGACAAGATAATGAGTCACCCAGGAATATTGCTTGGCAAGATCTCATAATTTCTGTCTCAGATCCTCAAGGCAGAGAACCCAGGGATTTGGCAACACTGAGTTGGAGCGGCGGTTGAAGTCTGACAATCTGTCTGTGAGAGCAGCTAAGTTGGGGTCCTGGGGGATGGCGCCGGGCCTCTGTATTTTTAAAACTTTCCGGGTGACCCCAGTGTGCACCAAGGGCCAAGCACCGCTGGCCCAAGTGGAATGCTGGTCTCTAAGTGTCTGCCTCTCTCGGTCTGTTCTCCAGAGAGGCAAAAGGTCAGCGTTATTCCCACTGGACAGAGCAAGGCTCTGAGGTTTCGTGGACTTGCACAGAGTGACGGGGAGATCAGGAGCTGGTGAACTGCCGATTCTGGGAGCTGCCTCATTGCCTGTGATCTCTGTAGGGGAGAGGATCCTCTCCTCTATGACGTGTGTGCGCATGGGTCAGGCCTGGTGAAGAGAAAGGACAGTCCCTGTCCTCGAGGTGCTGACGGTCAGGGTAGGGTAAGGAGACCAGATTTACCGCCAAGGTGGCAGAGCTCAAGGTACCTTTTGGAAGAGGCTTCTTGAGAGACGCTGATGAAGCAGCCTTGTTGTGGACTGGCTGAGTCTGAGACAGAATCGGTCTGGCAGGAGATACACAGGGACAGTGGTGCTGCCTGGGAGTCAGGCACCAGGGACGGCAAGGCGGAGGGAGAAGGGCTCACGGGCGAGGTGGGGGGCTGAGGAAAGCCAGGAGCACCATCATCCTGGGTGAGAGGCGAGGAGGAGCCAGAGGGCTGCGGCCCACACAAGCATAGAGGGGCAAGGCTCCATGACCACGAAACTGGGAGACAAGGAAGGGACAACAAGGAAGGAACAGGGCACGGAGGTCTTGGGACCTCTATGTGGCAAGGTGAAAAAGAACACGGCAGGCAGGGGGCCAGCGATCACAAAAGCCAGGGCCCCGCTGAGGGACTGTGTCCAGCCAGTGGAGTAGGCATCGCGTACACGGCATTTTGGTGCCCAAGTAACCGGAGCGTGTGAAAGAGGGCGCTGTGGACATTGCTGGGGAGGTGCAAGAAAGGCAGTGATATTGACAGACAAGGGAGTGACCAAGTACACACGGCGGCCAGAGCAGTACTGAAAAGTCTGCACGGTCCATCCTTGGGGTGGGTGCCAGAGGTCAGGCAGAGATGGACAAGGAAGCAGCAGCGGGAAGAGGGACGGAGCTCTCCACAAAACGTCGGAGCTCGCGGGCAAGGAGGGAAGGCAAGCAGAGGACGCAAGTGTGGTCAGAGAGGGCGCCTGTGGGATCAACGCAGGGACGTGAAGCTGAAGCTGGGGTGAGTGCAGACGCCGGGACACAGCACAGGAACAGGTCCAAGTCCCACTAGCTCTGGACACCGGTGCCACATCCTCCGATCACCTGGGGCAGGCAGCAAAGGACCTTGCTGGGCAGTACTGAAATGGTTCCACAGGCCCAAAGACAGGGGAGGGATGCTGCCCGGCATGGTGACCCTTCCTGTCCTCCACCTGCCCTAGAGCCTGAGGAGTCTGTTAATGCCATTCTAGGCTCAGCCCTGGGCTCTGCATCTGCACAAACTGGCTCCTCAGCTCAACACCCCTGCAGTGCAGGTGTCAGATTTCACTGTGCTGGTTCCTTCTGGGACCTTCTTGGTTACCTGGGTGATTTTCACCAAACTTCTTAAAGACACACAGCAGCACTTCAGGTTTGCTTGGAACTGGCCTGCTTTGTAGCGGGGCACACAGGTCCAAGGGACTGGTAGCTGCTTCCACTGGTCACCAGAGCCACAGTGGACTGCGGCACCTTCTTTTCCCCTCAGGAACTGGTGGGAGTCCCTCCTGGCAGCCACGGCCTTCGGGCTCTCAGGGACAGTCCCGGCTCTTTGTAGGGACAGGCTTCCTGGGAGCCCAGGACATGCTGGTATGAATGTGGAGGGGCAGGACACAGAGATCCTCAGATGGCTCCTGCCCCAGGGATTGACCAAGTGGCCGGGAAGGCACACATGTGTCCCCAGTGGGAACACCAGTCTGTGGCACTCAGAGATCGCCATTCACAGAAGGCATATGCTACCAGCTATGGCTGTGAGGCCACCCGTGAGGACCCCCATCCTGATCGATGCTTGTCCAAGGTTGGGTAAGTGGGAGCCATATGCCACCCTGGATCAGTGGCGGGGACTAGGAACCCCCAAATCCCGGTCCTCACTTCCCACCACAATCGAGACTGCCGGCACACAGGAGGAAAGCTGGCTGTGTGCAGGGCGCCCCCTGGACCTTGTCTCAGACGCGGTCCCCGTGGGAACCAGAGAGGTGATGGTCATCAGACCCAGGCTTCACCGTCTCCATTCCAACCCCCTTCTCTGACCAGACAGTCACAGAGCAGACCGGTCCAGGGTCTGAGATGACATAAGGATGCTGCCCCCGGCCAGTGCTGCCCTCAGGCTCATGCCAACAGCCTTCCAGAGGGCCAGGAACCCACCGCCCCTCCTCTGCTGTCCCCCGGGGCTGCTGGGCGGCGGCAGGCTGGAGGCATCGCTGGGTGATGGAGGCTCTTCCATCTCAGCATTTGATCCAGCCCGGAGCCTCCTCCAACTTCCAGCCAACAACCGGGGCTAGCAGAAATGGAGGGCTGTGCTTTCCTTTCTCTGTGCAAGGCTTCTGGGAGTGGCAGGCCATCCTCAGCCTACTGCTTCTGAATCCAAAGAGAAGGCTCTGTGATAAGCAGAGAATCTCTACGTGACAGGAGGCTTCCTGTCCTGCTACACTGCTCCTGCTGCAGAGAGAAACTGGACCAAAGCAGAGACCACGAGGCTCCCGGTGAGTGGACACCAGGGCGGGTGCAGCTAGCATGTGTCATCCTGGGGCCGCCCTGGCCCGCACTCACGTGGATTGCTGCAGACAGAGCTTGGGCCATGGATTCCTAAAGGCTCAATGCGGCAAGGACACGAGAAACAGGCCAGCTCAGCCTCAGCTGTTCTAAACCCAGCGCCCAGGCTCCATACTGCCCCTTGGCAGCAGATGGGGCAAAGGCTGGCAGCCCTCGCCATAGGCCCCCACTGCCGCACGCGCCCCGCTGGCTGCTGTGCATCAGGGCAGGAGCACAGCGTGCCTCCCCAGGGTTCGAAGCCTCACAGGTAGGCCGCACTCCCCGCCCCTCTTCTGGCTGCCAGACTCTACTCTGACTTGAAAACCCAGAATCAAAATGTGATGCCAGACCTGGGAGAGTTTGACCTGAGGAAGTCATCAAGCAACAAGGCAAAGCGCCTGTGCAAAGATGTTTGTTGTGGGGCTATTTGCAATAGTGAAACATTCAAACCCTGTCGGATGCCCATCGGTTAGGTCATCAAGTAAATGATGTTAGTATTAAACCTGCGTGCGATGGAGCCATGAGAAATGATGACACCTATTTCTACTCAAAACATAAAAAGGTGCTTTATCGGTCTATCAAATCAGGATAACATTTCACCAAACAGTACTTATCGCATGGTCCTCTGCAGGTGTGGGTGCACAGGCCTGGGTGCGCACTTTACGTCCGTGCATGAGAAAGAAGGTTGGAAGGAGACCCTGAAACGGCTGTCTAGGCCCATGTGACTGAAAGTAATTTATATAATTTTAATTTTTCTTTGGTGCTCGGGATCGAACCCAGGGCCTCCCATATGCCAGGTAGGTGCTCTACCCGCAAACGATGCCCTCAGCCCTCAGGTACTATCTTTCAAAACCTGTTTACAACGAACAAATAACATTTTCATGCTATACGGTAATATATGTAAGACTTTCATGTGCTGGATTACAAAAGAAGGGATGAGAGCTTTTCAAGAGCCTCCAGGTCCTGCGGCTGCAGGCCGTTTCCAGACCCCAGCCCCGGAGAAACCCAAACCTGGGCGGCTGGGGAGTCGCCCACCCAAGGACGAGGGCCCGGCTCTATGTCCCTGCTTCCCCGACACTGACTGTGGGAGAACACAGCTGCCGCACATGGGCCCGCAGGCCGGACGCTGTGCTTACCCCGGCAGGGCCGGACGGAGACCCTACCTTGCGCCGCCCGTCTCTGGTGAGTTCAGGATTCGTCCCCAGGATGCAAAAACTTTGATGGCCACCAATGCTTAGCAAAGCACGAGCATCACGGGGAAGCCAGACAGTCTGGAAAGAAAAGGAGAAGAGTGGGGTCGGGTTGAGAAAGGGTATCATTTTGTTTTCCCAAAAACATCTATTTTGAACTCTAGTATCTTAGGTGACCCCCACTCTCCATGGGTGTGAGCCTCTGCCTCAGGATTTCCTTCGAGGACTATCTCACAGGGGGTGTGCAGACTCCGAGGAAGCACGCTCAGACCCCAGGGCACAGCGGGCAGCAGAGGACCCCAAGCTACACAGGAGAGGTATCTGTCCTGTACCTCCCCAACAGCCAGCACTAATCCCCAGGACTGAGCCATTGACGCGGAATAAAAGAGAACAATGGCATTGTCTTCCAACTAATCCAAACAAAGAAACTCCAGCCATGGGGAAAAATAAGAAATTCAAGCCTTTAATCTAATGCTGAAAAGGACACAAATTCTAGAATTACAAAAACAAATCATTATTTCTTTTAGACAATAGGCGAGAAGACCTTGAAGAGGGGAAGGATGGCTTCCTTGGAGAGAATTTTTTTTTTTAAATATAGATTAATACCTCGTAGGAAGAGGCTATCTATCATGGGGAGGCAGGGCTATTTCTCATTTACTCCATCAAATGTAATAGATGAGAAAGCAGTTGCCAAGACAGGAAATGCCATCCTCCCCTGCAAGAACTTGCGACTGTCATTACCTGGGAATCAATATATTTTTAAAATGGAATATATCATTATCAATTGATTTTCCTCTTTCTCTTAGCACTCCAGGGTTCTAGGTAGTGGGGGAAAACTTTAATGTGATATGAAGGGTTTGGACAGGTAAATAAGTTATTGTAAACTAATTCCACCTCATGGCCAACTTCGCTGACAACACGATGGTCTTTCTCAGATCCTCTCTACCTAAGCTTTTTCATCCGGCCCTGACAGGGACACCCTGCGAGCCATATCAAATAGCCATCTGAAAGCTGAAGCTGGCAAAAATATTACTTTTCTCAAGGACAGAGTGTGCTCTTTATGATTAAGGCATAACCTCTGTGGGAAGGAAAAGTTAGCCAAGGTTACCATTTAATTCTGACATGGAGCCAAAGTTGCGAGTACATTTCCTCTACCAGGCCCATGTGACGTGCGCAGAAACATCGATCACTTTGGCCACATGGTATTGGCAATACTGGTGATTAGAAGATCAATGTATTTCTGGGAAAGACCCTCGGCAGATACACGGCAGAGCAAGTGGTCAAGCCATTTTTAGGTTCTTCTTTCATTCATTCATTCGTTCGTTCATTCAGGCCCTCACGATGTAGTTACTGAGAGCCCGCTGTGCATCAGACCATGTCCTAGGTGCTGGCAATGCACGAATGAACGAAACAAGAAATACTCTTGCTCTCATGAAACTCAGGCTTTACTAGTGGGTACAAACATACAAGGAAACATAAACTTAGGAATAAGCGAATACTGTATGGTACACTAGAAGGTAAAGAGTAGTAAGCACAACCAACTTGTAGAGATGAAGTAGAGTAGGGCAGGGATGCGTGCTGAGGGCGATGCTGAAGTTAACACAGAGTGGATGGGAGCAGCCTCAGGAAGGAAACGCGTGAAGGGAATGAGTGGGTCATGTGGGGGGCAGAAGGAGGAGCCAGCACCAACGCCTTGGGGGGAGCATGACCCCATGCTCCAGGGCCAGCAAGGAGGCCACCGGGGCTGGATCAGGGAGATTCCAGACGATGAGGCCAGAGAAATGCGTATCCAGACCAAGTAGGGCCTTGCAGGCCAGCATAAAGGTTGCTCCCTGAGAACCCAGAGGTCTCGGCCACCATCTTCAGAAGGGCCTCAGTCTCCCGTGACAACACTCTCAGAGGTCCATATCAGGTTAATTGGCTTTCCTTCTTTTCAACCAGGACAGCTCAACTGTCTCTGGAGCGCTAAAGCCCGCGTACCCGGATGTAACCAGGATGTGCCAAGTGAACACAGCCTAAGCCCGACAGGAGCGCAGAAGGACAGCAGTGGCAGGGAGCACGGGAACGTGGACAACTTGCTCTGGTGTCAGTGTCCTTCCGATTCTGCGGTGCAGGAGGCCACTCTGAGAAGTGATGGCTGAAACAGATCTGAACGAAACCAAACCACATGTAGAGGTGGGTTCTGCATGACTTTTCTCGAATGTGCTGCGGTGAAGTCCTGATGGGAAGTGACATGGCAGCTGCTACCCGCTGTGTTGGATGCATCTGATTTACCCAGGTCTCCCACCCTGTCCTGTGTCCTGGGATGCCCACTGCCTGGAGTCCGTGGGGCTCTGGCCCCTCTGACTTCTCATTAGGGTCACCTCATGAAGCCCCGGAGACTGGGACTGGTTTCTTCCCTGACTTCCCTTCCTCCTTGCTGTGTCTTCGTGGGCTGACTGTGTCCTTCAACTGAAGGCCATGGTTTAAGTGGGGGAAAAGGCACTCCACATAGCTCGCTCTCTAGATTCAGAAACAGGGAAGGGAACCTTCCCTTGCCCCCTGAGGCTTCTAAGCAGTAATTACCCCTATTCCCACTACTGGTCTTGGGTACCACAGGATGTGTGCACTCTTACGGTTTCTTTCTACTGTGCCTATACTTTTGCAGCTATTTCCTTTATTTAGCTCTCTTCAAAAGTATACATTTGGTTATATCTATTTCCTTTGAAGACCCCACTGTATATATGTGTGGAGAAAGTCATCCACGGAGCTTTGGAATCAGACAGATCAGCATCGGAATGCTAACACTGACCATAGTTTTATGATACCGGGTAAGGTTTTAATTTCTATGAACCATTGTTTCTTATTTCTGTGAGTCCTCCTGGTTCTCCTCAGCAGCATCACCCCCTTTGGCACAATCTAAGAACCGTCCCCACCTACCCTGCAACACCTGTGTCGTGACACCTTGGCCCTCGCCAAGCAGAAACTCCAAGACTTTCTGACTGTGCTTAGCTCATTTCAGCCTTAGCTCATCTCAGTGGATTTATTTATTTTTCCATATCTTTTTCCTCTCTTGCTCATTTTCCTCTCACCCAACCTCTGCATGTCATCAGATCCTGGGCTGACAACAGACACTATTACAGTATTTGAATCTCTGGTCCGCATCACCCATGCTGAAGTTCAATGAACCTATGATTCATGAACTTGTCTTAGGAGAGCTACATGGCACATACACATGCCTAAACATATTCTACTTAATGAGAGGCATGGTGGGCGTGACATTTAAAGTGGTTCTAAATGATCAGAAATTGACCTCTAGCAATAATTTCATTCCCAAGTTAATATTCTAAAGCCTTAAGTTTCCTGGGAAAATGCATCTCAGGAAGGAGAATCACAAGGAGTTAGGTACAGCTTTTTATCTCTTGCTGAGATGATAACAATACCTCAAGACTTGATTCCTGACATCTCTAGTCAAATTGACCCCCTCCTTTCCACTAATTTCACCATCCAGGTAAACTTACATTCTGAAGGAAAAACAAAGTTCAAAAGCCCAAGGATAGGCGACTCCTTACTTTACGGGCACAGCAGGTAATCAGGCACTGCTGATTGAAAGGGATCCTCTGACCTTCCTCCGTCCGAGGTACAGAAGAGATGCTGACTGACTTGACAAGTCATCACAACCCACATGAAAGTGACATTTCTGAAGAGGCTCTTTGGGTTAAATGCCAGGAGATCTTCAAAACCGAACTCAGAAACATCTGAGATGCATTCTACCCTGGAGTCTGGAAAGATGGCTCCTGACATGAACCAAATTGATAGCCAAGAGAATTCTAAACAAGAGCCCTAGGATTTTTTCTCTATCTCTATAAAAGACACCCATTTTTGGAGATAAACTGCTTAGAGAAAGGACAAACCAATTAAGGCATCTCCTGTTTAATACAGGATCAGAAAGCAGCCCTGTTCGACTTTTGACCACACTCCTCCATTACGATACCAGCATCCCTTCATGAGGCTGGGAATGCATTTCTTTCTTCTTTGGGAAATAAAAGCAAAGGAACTGGAGGCCATAACCTGCAGTGAGAAGCCAGCTCTGGCCCACCCTCCTGCCAGCCAAGGCACAGGGTTCTGCAGCAGCCCTGGCACTGGGCTCAGATGTCTGCTCCAAATGCATCCTGCACGAGAACACTCATTCATGCCGTCTTTCTTTTAAGAAGACAGAAAAACAGGCCATCCATTAACAACCTCAACCATGGCTTCACCAAAGCCCGCGGGCATCTTGCCAACACGAAAATAAACACACTCCAAGGGTTTTATCCATCAGGTTCACCACAGCTCATGGTCTGGAGGGGCCGGAAGGCTGGCTTTCACAAGGGGAGAATGAAGACATGAAGACGGAGCGTTCTGAGCACCCACCCGGCACAATGCCGAGAGTTCCTATTTCCATTAAGGGCCAGAACTGGCCACGGATGAGATCCATTGCTTGTCTGTTTGTTTGTTTGTTTGTTTGTTTGTTTGTTTCCTCCTGGCAAGCTTCACGGAAGCAAGATCGTGTCTGCAGAGGCCACGATGCCTGACAGAAAAATAACGGCAAAACGTTCACGATGCTCAAGCCTAGCTCACATTTTCCCATCTTGATGAGCTGCTTACTTTTCTCATCCCCATGTTACAGAAGAGGAAACAGGCTCGTGGCAACTAAGAGTTGCCCAGAGCAATGCTGGGAGTCGCAGAGGGAGGCAGAACGGGAACTCTAGATTTGATGCCTCCCACTCCGTATCTTTGTTCAGCAACACTGGACACCCTCGTTCTGGGGACCCCGGCCCATGAGGAGAACTGTCTGGGGTTTGCTCTGCAGCCACCACCTTTGGGCTGAGGGAAGACGATGGGTCCCTGGAGGACCTAGCTGGCCTGCCCCCTCCTGGTAGCCCTCCACTGTCCTGGTGGCGGTCAGGTCTCCAAGGGGCCCTCCTGCTGCAAGGCCCTTTCGCAACACAGCAGCTCCCAAGTACCCCTTCCCACTCAGCACTGCATCAACCGGGAGGGCTCTCGGGGGTCTCCATGCTCCTCAGCCTCGTTTTTCACGATCCCCCCCACCCCACAAGAGAAAAAAACCAAGTTAAATGGCATTTAAATTCTCCTCAACAGGAGAAATAAAGTTTAAGGAGTAAAATTTAGCCAGAGAGCTTTGGAGGGCCACGGACCACTGCAATAGCTAAGATTTTTCTCTCCCTTCCTCCGCCTCTAGGAGCCAGTCCTCACTCCCTGTGGGGTCAGTTCCCTGTCCTGTCCCCTCCATCAGGACCGCGGGATGAACCGAGAAGACCTTCCTCCAACTCTGCTCCGTGTAGACCATGATCTCGGGTCGCAGCGTTGCCATCTACCGCTCAGCAAAACCCCAGTTCCCCCCCTTGCACCTTGGCCACACCGACAGCACTGTTTAGAAAACTGAGCAGAATTATTGGCTCTGATTTCGACTCTTACCTCACCATTGAGAATGAACTGCGCACCCACCCAACCCCGAATTCTCATGTTGAAGCCCTAAGCAATCTCGGGACTCTACCTTCCAGGCAGGGACTTCATGGCAGGAACTAGGGTGACGGGGTCAGAAGGATGGAGCCTGACCCCCAGAATGCTCACCTGGTGCAGAGACACGAGCAGCAGACACTACAATGCTGTCCTCCCTCCCTCCCTCCCTCTGGAGGACACAGAAAAGGTGCCCACCTCTGGGCTGGGACTTGGCAGCCCTGACGAGATGCATTTCTGTCGCTGAGGCCTCCGGCCACAATACCCAGTGGCCTCCCTGCTCCTGGGGAGGCTGCTAAAGCCAAGGGCTGCCACGGCGCTCCATGCTCGGGAGAGGGGCCACTCTGCCCTCTTCCAGAAGCCCCGGACCCTCAGAAGGCCGAGGGCTGCGCAAACCAACGGCGAGGGTCCTGCAGAGCCTTCCTGCTGGGCCAAGTGTGTGGGTAAGAACATGGCTGTGAGGAAACCAGGCTCCCGGGGACAGCAGAACCCTAAGCTACGACCCAACCAGGCTCTGCCAGAAATCACACCGACACACCTCAGAAACATGCTCAAAGTCGCAATCAACATTTCCTTTCTATACAACAGACCCGTCGGAAATGATCCTAACTGGGGCTCCCCGCTCAGTGCCAGCGGTGCCCCCGCTCCCCACCATCAGCTGGTCGGCACGTGCCTGTCACTGGACTGGAACTGGCTGAGCCTGGGACCTTTGTAAGGCCACACAAGAGTGGGCACTGAGTGAGCCACCTGGACTCACTGCGTGACCCTGAGGGTGTCAGCAGAGCACCCACAGCTGGCATGTAGTAGATGCTCAGTGAAATTCTGCCGGGGAAGGAGAATGTCCACAAGAAGCAACTCAGATCTACACTTCTTTCTTGGAACATCTGGAAGATATTCACACCACAGCTTCATGACTGGAATAAAAACCAGTGTTTAAAAAAAGTCAGACACTGCTTCCAGATTTTGCTCCTCTAAACAGGCCTGCATCCTCCCTTTAAATTACAATAATTCCTTCCCAGATGTTGCTTCTCCTTCAGACCCATAAATTTAAGCTTTTCATGATGACGCTTCACATTTGCCGGGAGCTGCCGGCTGTGTGGTGCGTCCCTGCATCTCCTCTGCCTCATTAGACAGCCTTGTGGGCCCCGAGAGGCAGGACGGAGCCGATGTCCCTAATTCACTGGCAGGCGGGCGAGTGGGGCAGGGCTCCCTCTCCTTGTGTGCGGGACACACAAGCCCCTCAGGGCCTTCACAGCCTCCACATGTAGTGGCTCAAAGTGCCCACCCACCACCCCTTAGGATGCGGACGCCAGTGTGGACACATCTCTCCCTGGCACTCCCGGGGCCAGGCGACAACATTTAAACAAGGCTCAGCTAGAGTCCTGGGAGTAAAACCAAACAGCAGGTCAAGAGGGAGAGGACGGCGTGGGAAGAAAGCAACACACACCCAGCCTTTCTCGCCGCCTCAGCATCAACTGCACAAAAATCCACGCCTCGTCAAGAGCCTGTTTCCGGGCTGGACCCCACAGGCGGAACTGAGAGAGCAGAACTTCTCTGCCTCACGTTTCAGGCTCTTGTCTGCGGGCTGTCTCCTCCCTGTGACCGTCTGATTCCTCCGCGATGTCTGGAACCCCGGGTGCTCAGGGAGCCCCCCACACGGTGGAACCATGAGCCCTCTCTGTGGGCCACAGTGGTACGGACACAGGAGGGCCAGCCCCTGTCTAGCCGCTTGGCATCTCTGTGCCTCTGGGCCTTGGCCTAAAAGCTCTGCAGCGAGATGCTGGGGAAACGGCTCCATCGGGTAGGCAGTCAGACCCCCAGAGAGACCCAGAGAGCCCGGCCCTTCTGGTCTGACTTCTGGCACAGCCAGGGCTCCCCTTGGCTTTCTATGCCTTGGGCACATCGGGTAGGATGGGCTCAGCCCATGGCAAGGGGCACCAGAGCTCACAACCCAAGGACCTGGTCTAAATCCTGATGGCAGAGTCATCACCTCTGCCCATCTCCACTCCCATCTCCGGCCTCAGCCTCCTCACCTGCATTACAGGGACCGAGTCACTCAACACCGAGGAATGTTCTGAGACTTAGGTGTGCAGAGTAAGAAAGATACACACTTAGTCTTCGGTTTCCACCTTCACCTGGCTGCCGAGCCAGCCCACTTTCCCGCCCAGAAAGTGGTAAACAAGAGTCCAGGCCCAGGGCAGGTTCTGCATGGTTTCTATTCCCTTGGGTCCCCTCACTCGGAACCCAAGCCTTTCGGGCCAGCAGCTGCAAGCCCTTCCTGGCCCTGAGCGGTTTGCGAGGCACTGCTTCCTCACCTGGCCAAGAGCGATTTTATCTGAATGGATCTGAAGCTGGTTCTGCATTCTCAGAGGGAAAAAATTGTGAAAGAAAGAGTATGGAGATTATAGGACTTTCTACCCAGATCTGATGAGTTATTCATTTAAAAATAAACCACAGACAGGAATGTTTCTCCATACTCCAGCAGAAAGCAGTTATTACCAGGAATTTCTGTAAGTACTCTGCTTTTCTTGGCCAATGTAGAAAGAACCTAGGAACTGAAAACAGAACGAGAAGCTCACTTGGTCTTCCTGGTCTCTGCCAGCGTGTGCAGGTAAGCGGCTGTGCCACATACTGGCATCACCTTGGATCTCAAAACTACGAAACCCTGGGCTGGAGGTGCAGCCCACTAGCAAAGCACTTGTCTGGCACGCACGAGGCTCTGGGTTTGGTCCCCAGCACCACAAAAGCAAAGCAAAAGTATAGCTGATCAACGACGGACTGGCCTGGCTGGATGTCTGGACACGGGTAGGAAACCAAAAGCAAGAGGAGGCGTGAGACAAGCTCAAGGCCACACGGCCAGCAGCAGGACAGCTAGAACGGGAGCCTGGCTTCCTGGCCGCCGTAATCCGATGATCTTTGTACACGTGAGCTGTCACCAAGGGGCCTCCTGGAAAGTCCCCCGGAAGGCCAGAAAACTTACAAACCCAGCCCTCTCTTCCTTCCTACACTAACCCAGCCAAGTCCCTCTCAACTGAGCATTAAATCAAATCTTCCTTGCTGCATTACTTTTCAAACTTGATGTTTCTAAATCCTAAGACACCCATAAATAATAATACTCATTTATATGTACATTTAAAAAGTAAAAAAAAAAAAAAAACCATAACAAAGATACCTGTAGATTCTCATGAATGCTAATGGCCTACTCAGAACACCGCGGAAGCAAACAGCGAATGAACACAGGTAGCCGCGCGGACAGGTCCCCTCCACCTGTCTCAGGCCTCGCTGACTCCCTTCTGCACTTCTTCCCACAGCCACACTTAGCCATCTGCTTCTGCTTTTATATGTGGGACTGTGTATCCCCCCTCCAGTTTATATGAAACATTCAGCAATGAGGTAGCAAATAAAAATACTACTTATCATCTAGAATTCATATAACACTGTGCTTGGCTTTAATGCATTTAAGGTTGATAAAAAGAAACACATAGCTGATTCTTAAAAGGCCTATTTATATTTCATTACACATTACACACATTGCACTCCATGGAAAAAAGTGAGCAGTCAATGTGGTTCTCTCTGCCATACCCGTGGCAAAGATGACATTTTCTCGGGGAACGAGGTGCACTCTTCTCGCGTTTACTACATGGACAGAGACGGGCAGGTTGTCCATCAGCACTCACGTTAGTCTTTGGAAGGAGGAGTGCTTTCCCCCTCCAGAGTGCACTCCTGGCATTGTCTGAGCGCCATCCTCCGCCTGCTCTCTGCCTTTGGTCTTCACTCCAAACCGAGGGCCTGGACAGAGCAGCCTCTGAGACGAACACTCAGACTGGCTGGAAGTTGGCCATCGGCCTCCATCCCTCCACACCCCATGCCCAGAACAGGGACTGACACTGGTCTGGAGGGGCCTCCAGGTCAGTGCAGAAGCCGGAAGCTGGGGTAGGGGGGGGCCCTAAACCTGTCTTCGTTGGGGCTCCCCCAGCAGATCCTTGGACAGGGATTTGGATGCAAGTGGTTTCCTTGGGAGTTGGTCCAGGACACACTGTGAAAGGGCAGGCATGTGAGGAAGGGCAGGAAGGCACGGATGTCAGGGTGACCACCAGGCCACCAAGGCTCAGTCCTGCTGGCCTCCTGTAGACTGGCGTTACCTGGACATGACGGGCTGGGGGACTTCTCCGCCACCTCCTACCTCTGGTTGGTGGAGAGGCGCCCTGTGAACAGCCTGGCATGCTCACAGAGGCGGCAAGCGGGAGCAGTCAGCGGCAGGACCCCTGGGTGCCCGTGAGCACTGGAACACTGCTGGGCCGGCCTCAGCCACTTTTCCAATGCTCCCCAGGAGAGGCAGACACACCGCTGGCCTCAGGAGGAGGCTATGTCTTTGCCTGACCGTCAGAAGAGGCTGTGGCCATCATGTTTCTGTAAAGGGATCCTCTGCTCTCTGCTGGCCAGGCGGCAACCACATATGAAAAGTAACACCAAAGAGCAAATTAAGTGGACTGTCTGCCAGCAGCCTGTTTAGATGAGCAAGGGTTGCTTTGACCGATCTGTTAAAATTATCCATAAATGATCTAAGAGTGTGTAGATACTATATAGAACGAGGGCATTGATTACGGGCATTTTAAATACAGCCTGGATTAAATCATCTTGTCTCACTTGAATGGAGTACTGATGTTTAAAAAAATAGGTGGGAAAAAGAAATTACACCTGTCACCTTCATGACGGAAAGAAATACTCAGACTTTTCATTTTTCAGGATCATGACGTGAGCCACGGAGACTTTTGGGTACTGCCAAGGTCCTTGACAAGAGGGACTCTCAGCAGGAATCCAGAGCTGCCCTCGAAAACAGAGGGGAGCAGGGAGGCCAGGTGTGCTCCCC
Organism: Fukomys damarensis; assembly: GCF_012274545.1. Lineage (NCBI taxonomy): Eukaryota > Metazoa > Chordata > Mammalia > Rodentia > Bathyergidae > Fukomys > Fukomys damarensis. The sequence goes on along the minus strand of NW_022900914.1, from coordinate 5,328,499 downwards.
TTGTCACGTGGGGCCTGGATACAGATTTGTGGTCAGTGAATTCCTGGACAGTTACTCCAGAAGCTCAGGGAGGTGACGGGGGGGGGGACCCGGCAGGTGGCGGCCACTGGCTTGGACGGCCTGCATAAGTGGGACATCAGAATGGGCACACAGGGGGCCTCCAGGAGGGATGGGGGAGCACATCCCAGGGCGGTCCCATGCGAGGGATGCGGGAGTTGGACTGTTTCTCCGCGGATTTCCATCTGGCATGGGCTGAGGGCTGCTGGTGGGGAAAGAATCTCTTGGCCCTTCAGGTCCGCCCCAAGTGGTCAACAGAGGCTGGGAGGTCCCTGGAGAAACAGGCTCCAAGGAGCGCAAACCCACAGTGCCCGATATCCGTAACCTCTGATTACCTGGATGGGATTCAATTTGCCACTTTCAAAAGTCTAACAAAAACAGAATACTCCCTGCCCCCATGTAATCACAGAATAATATTATAATCATTTTGTGTGGAAATTGCATTATTTTCCTGATGGAAGCACAGGCTTTGAACCTCTCAGGGCTTCACCTGCTACATTCTTTTTCAAAGTATGAAGTAGCAGGTTTCAATTATCTGAAAAACATTTAAAACCGTAAGGGCACAATACATAGTATGATCCAGACGGAGAGAATACACATTTTCTAGGACAGGCACCTTGATTAGTGACTGTGATTGTTGAACACATTTCAGGTAATATAGTGATAATGGACATTAATAGTAGCAATAGTGTTGAAATGCTGAAATATAATCATTTCTGATTATATTACTATTTCCTTTTGTGCAACACAGTGCATATTTCCAAATGACTCTATACTCATTAAACTACACAAAAGCCCAGTGGCAGGTCAGCAAAAGTGGCCAGAAGGGGCTCACAGTTCTTGGTGTTTGGAACGTGGAGAAAGGTAGGTCAGATTCGGGGTGGTGGGGTGGTGGGGCAGCCCCAGCCTGACCCCTGTCACCTGGCTCCCTCAGAGACCTCTGTCTACACCCACAGACCCTGGTGGACCCACGGCCGGCACAAAACGCTCCTGCGTACAGTACAACGAGCTGATGGGTTTTAAATAAGAATTCTGCAGGTTAACTTTTTCTGTTTGTGCCCCAGTATGTAGTAATCTGTCTCCCCTCCTTTGTTATTCCTCAAAAAGGGTTAATACCTTATGCTCAATATAGCCAATATATTAACCGACAGAGTCTATGCAATGAAAAAGACTAGTTTAGGGAGCGCGGATGTGCCCCTTTATTCTCCAGATCATGACTTCACAATTTTAGTGTTTGGATGTTGTTGCAAGCAGACACCCAACCAATGGTTCATTGCTGCAAGAGACTGTGAATGTTCACCCAGGAGGCAAATGAAAAAACATTTACAAGCTGCTTCAGCGTATGGGAAATAGGACCTGTCTGAGGCGTGGAATACACACACATATACACACACTGGAGGTGATGCTGCACAGGACAAGTGCGAATAATGACTCATAAAATATAAGTGGAAAAGGCAATATTTATAAATTAACATTTATATAGTTTATAATTTTAAGCATATGTAAGGTAAATCATACAAACAAGCAACTTTGCAACTATATTTAAAAAACCTCATATATTCAGCTAGTTAAAAGTTTTCTGGAAACTTTTCACTGGGAAAGTGCATGGGGATTACCTTACATTTGGGCATAAAATTTTCTTTGCACCTTAGGTGGGCAGTTGGCATCATGATCCACGGCTTGAAGCTAGTACGAGGGATGCTAGAAGGTCTTCGTCCAGCAACCCCTTCATTTTGCAGATGAGGAAACTGAAGTCCAGACAATTCTCTGTCCTACCAAGGAATCATTATAGCAAGGGGTGAAACACAGACAAAAGCCTAGAAATCAGCTCTGGCTCCCATGAACTCACCTAGCCGGCTGGGATAATTTGGGGCTATAAACTCACAGGTGCAAGCTGCACTACAAAGAACATGCCCACAGCGGGTTCTGCCAGCCACGGTGCCCCCTCAGTGCCTGCCTTCTCTGGAAGGGCTACTTCCTCCAGGTCACAGGATCCCACCCTGCCTCGGGAAGAACTGAGATGCATTTACTTCAAAGCCTGCACAAGCCCTGGAGCACCTCTGCTCTTCTTTCTGAACGATATGTGTGCCGGGCAGCTTGCCAGATGGGGGTCCCCTTCTGGTCCCATCTGCCAAGCCCCTCTGGCCTCCCTGAGCAGGGGAGACTCGGCTAAAATCCTTCTTCCCCCTTGGCCCCGCCAAGCCCTTCCAGCTGCAAGCCTTGGCCTCTTGTACTTTTTAGGGTCTGTCAACCTCGGGCAGGGAGGGGCTGTCACATCCAAACAGGGCCTCATAACAGAACCCACCCCGTAGCCACTGGGAAGCAGGGTACACGCTGGCTATGGATACTCCTTTTGAAGCTCAGGCCTCCTTAAATTTTACTAGGCATGCAGAGCCTCCTTTTCACAGCGGCAAAGATGGAGAAGAAGGGGCACACTTGACGCGGGCTGGGGTGTGAGTACAACGAAGGCAGGGAGTTCAGGACGAGCTGGAGGAGTCGCCAGGTCACGGCTCCGCTCACATGGCCCCAGCGGCCAGCAGCGCACACTGCCCGCAAGTGCCTCTCTGCCGACGGCCGCAGCCCCTCGAGAACTCTCCTCAGGAAGAGTGAAAGCGGCTACCCCAGGCCGGACTCTGGAAGGCTGGGCCTGGGGTTTTTGGAGTGGAGACTGGACGTTCTGGAACAGGATTATGAACCAGATCCTGTGCCTGCTCAAATGTGGCCCCAGAGCCCATATTCCTAGGTAGAGATGGAAGAGACCACAGGCCATGTCAGGCTTGTATAAGTCAAGTGCTGGGCAAGGGACATACAGTGAACTACCTGTCCCTTCTGCCTCAGTCTGCTCAGCTGTGGAACGGCGATAACCACGAACACTGCGAGAGATCAAATGAGGTAATAAAAGAAAGCACTCAAGGAAGTGCCCGATGCAAGGCCGCCCCCAGCAAATGTTACGGATTATTGTCTGGTCTTGTCTGCCGCTAACATGGGCTCCTGAGGCACAGTGTGCTTTCCTCTTGCTGGGACTCCGTTAATGGCGGCCCCTGAATAAACTCCAGATACCTGGTGCGGTTTCTATGGTCGCAGCCCTACTCTAGCGGCTCCTGCTCCTCCCACTCCAAAGCCTGAAGGTCCTCAGCGTGCACCGTGCTATGACACCTCTGGTCTGCCCTGCACCTTCTGTGGGGCCAGCTTCCCCGGGAAGGTCCAAGCGCCCACTCTCACAGCTCCTGAGCTTCACACACACGCGCACACACACACACACACGCGCACACACACCCACACATGCACGCTGCTCAGGCTCTGGACAGGTAACTCTGTTGGGAGGTCATCTAGTGCACCATTAGCAGCATTTCTGGCCTCTACCCACTAGATGCCAGTAGCACCTCTTCTCCAAAGCAAGACAGTCAAAACTCTCTTGACATTGCCCAGTGTCCCTAAGGAGGAGAAGGCGGGAGAAGAGTCTCTGGTTGAGAATCAATGCTCTAGAGCAAACCACAAGCCCCTCTAACCTACAGACCATACCTTTTTCATATACTCTATATCACCAGGACCTGGGTTAGCAGTTGGTATATAGTAAGTGCTCAATAAATGCCCATTGATAAGGAAAGAAAAGAATGACATAAAATGAATTTAACACTCATAATAAATATACTACTCATGTAGGATCGAATAACCAATGGATGGATGAGGTATACCGAGTTTGCCGAATGAATGAAAGCACAGTAGGTGTACTGGGTAAATACATGAGAACCTTTTAATTTCTTACAGAAAAACTTCAACCCTATGTGCCCTCCAGCTCCTACTCAGCTCCTTAGTGTCACAGTGAGGAAGTGGCGGGGTGATCTGGGCCTCCTACTTTCTCACCACCCATTCATTCTCAGCCCAAAAGCTCCACCAGAAGTCCTGCCAGGGTCCCTGGTGGTCCCCAGACTGCCAAACCCAGTGGTCTGAGCCCACGCTCCACCCTCTGATGCCAACTGCCACTCCACGGAAGCAGGGACCGCAGCGGAGGTGGTCAGTGCCTGCCGTGGCCTCAGCCAGTCACGGTGCACATCCACCAGTGAGAACGCTTGCTGGGGACCTGATGCGCGAGTCCCACGGGGCCTGGGCGTGCAGGCCAGGTTCAAGCAGGCCGGGTTCAAGTCTTGCCTGGGGCACTTTTTTACTTTGGCTTCCAAAGCACAGTGATCTCTGATTTCTGGCTTTTTTCTCTACTTCTGTGACTACTTCCCCATCTGTTTTGCAGAATCTCCCGGGTGTTGAAATAACAGGGCTCACTGTGAGGATGTTTTGCTAGGCCCCTTTCTTTGAAAAACTCTGTTCTCTACCCGAAATCAGCAATGGCAACATTTTAGAGACTGAGGTCCAAACTGCAATCCCGAGCCCACTTTCTTATCACAGAGTGCCAACACTACAATGAAACCTGAGTGCCAGGCTGCTGGGGCAATGCTGGGGCAACTTGGCTGATGCCGACAGAGGGTTGTGTGTGCCCACCACGGCACACGTGCCGCAGGTTCACCACCACCGCCCTAGATGATCCAGTCCCTGCTCACGGCCTCGATCACCCCACAGGCCCCGCGACTCCTTGAAACACATGATGTCCATTTCTCTTAGTTCCACTTCTGAAGCCTCACCTCTAATTCGATGTCAAAAGGCAGCTCTAACTCGCCAGACTTTTGCTCTGACCTGAGCTAACCAAACAAAGCAGCATGGACCTCCCCGGGACTTCCCATCTGCTGGACAGCAGCTCTCACCCTCAGGCGGCCTGACACGAGCCTGGGAGTCCTGGAGGCTCTCAGCCCTGCCTGGCTCCCTCCCCTACCTGGCCCAAGTCCCCCTGACATAACTCCTTTCCCTACTGCTACTGCCATTCCCCGTCTTGCAAGTCCTTTACTTGCTTCCTCCCAACCCTCACTTGCTCTTCCCCAATCTGCTGTCATGTTACAGCCAGAGATTTTTTTCCAAAATGCAAATCTGATCCAGTTTCTCCTCTGCTCTAAGCTACCCCTGCAAGTCTCCGGTACAGACTGGAGGCCCAGCATGGCCCATGGTGACGGCGCGGTGCACTCCAGCTGCCTCTCTCCCACACCGCACCCCTGGCTTTCTGTCTCCAGACACCCAACTCTCATGTCACAGGGCCTTTCCACACGCTGGTTGCTCTCTCTACCTGGTTTTGCTGATTCAGAGCCTCACTCGCCTACCGACTCCCGGCATCTCATGGAGACCTGAACACCTGCACCCCAGTCTGGTGCGGCAGGAAATCGGCATCCCCAGCTGCCCTGTGGGAGTGGTCTCTGAGGGTCACTTCTGGAGCTGCCATCCTGGGCAGTTTCTGCAGTCAGGGAGCAGCACCCCTCCTTCCTCCCTCTCTGGGGAAAGCTCCAGAACCTTAATACTCATCAATAAGTTGTCAAGAATTCCCCAGCAGTGGCAAAGTGGCACCAGGCTGAACAGGAGACGCAACTCAAGCGTTTACAGCAAAGCACGAGTCCCCCGGAGCTGCAGAGCTGGCATGGTGCATGGTTCCGGCTCCTCACTCTGGGTGCTAGACACACATCATGTGGCTTTACTAGAGAAAGCGCCAGATTTCGTCCTCGGGTGTTTTCTCAGGATCCACGGAAGAAAGAAAGAACACTCGGGCAGTGGTGGCAAACCTTCTAGAGGCCGAGAGCCAAACTGAAACCCAAAACCCACTTACTTGTCACAAACGCAAACACTGCAATTAAACCTGAATGCTGAGGTTTTTTTAGGAAATACAACTCTCTGTTAACATCTTTTGTCTTGAGAAAAACACAATAACCAGCATGTCATAGCTTCGCTTCCACTGCCGTACAGCAAAGGCCCAGCTCCAAGCAGACCTCGCCTGCACACCCCCAGGCCTGACACAGCTCAGTACGCAGGTGGCTCCCGCTTCCCTCATCACTGTCACTCTACCGCTGTGACAAAAGCCCGGGAAAGGTACAGGGCCCTGGAATGTGCTCAGAAAAGGAATGCTCTGAGGACAGGCTTGACGCTGTGTTCGCTTACAAAGCCTGCTGTAACCAAATGCTACAGGCTTCAAGGTTTAAACAACAGAAACTGATTTTCTCAGTTCCAGAGGCTTAAGGCCCAAGATCAGAGTGTCAGCAGGTTGGGTTTCTTCTGGGGGCCTCTCCCCACGGCTTGCAGGTGGCCGCCTTCCTGTTATGTCCTTACTTGGTCTTTCTCCTGGGTGCCTGCATCCTGGTGCCCCTCGGTTGTCCCCTGGTAATCGGAGTGGGGTCCTCCCACAGGGGCCGTTTAACCTTACCCATCCCCGTAAGACCCTCTCCAGGCACAGTCACATTTGGAGGTACTAAGCATGAGGGGCCTCTGCATTTGAATCTGGGGACGCACGATGCAGCTCCTGACAGTGGTTGGCTGACAAACGAGCGAGAGCCTGCCTGACCACATCACGGCAGAATTAAGGGGCTCAGAAGACCACCCTGGGTTGGTACGCTCTTCACTCAATGGCAAACTTGTCTACCTGTCCTTAGAGCAGAAGTTCTAAGCAGAAAGTTGAATCAAATCCGTAATCCCAAATATCTTACATTCACAAACTTCTACTTGTTGGTTTGTTTTTAAAAAAGGCCTTTATTAACAACCAGATGGACAAATCACTGATGATGACAATAATAGTAATGCCAAACCAACAATAAAACAAACAGAGCAAAGCTATTAATTTTAACTTAAAATTGGTTCTTTGGGACTTGAAATGTAACTCGGAACTATAATATACCACATTTATAAAATATATCCCCAGTTCGTCTTTGTACAGGGCTTTGTAAATCCGTCCCAAGAGACCACGAAGCATGAGTGGTCCAATCTTGTGGGTGAACCAAAGCTTTGTTGCTGTGCAAGAGACCAAAGTCACCATCTCTCAAGGAGGCGCCCAATGGAGGGCTAGGGACATCCGAGCACTGCCCAAAGACAGCTTTATTTATTCATCATCAATTTGGCTCCAGAAACTTCAAACTTATTGCTCAGAGGTTTCAGACATTTAAAAAAAAAAGGTGTCACCTCTCCAGCTCCTGCTTTTACAAGTTGTCAGTCTCCATACAAAGCCCTTTGCCCTCTTTAATCGTAAAGTTCCATGCAATTTGACGCCAAATGCCAGGGAAAGGCAGCACGGGCCCATCCGTGCTCTACGCCCAGCACCGCACAGGTCTGCTGTGCAGGAGGCAACAAGAAATCTTTGTTGTACAGATTTTTAAAAATCCTCATTATGGAAGCTGTCTGAACAAAGCGGGGAGATTAGAAGAAAACGCAGGAGAGGAGGATTCCAGAAATTACTGAGAACCTATGGCAGGGCTTCCTGGCAGTCACGGGAGAGTGTGCAAATGAAATAACTAAATCGTTATTCTGTTTTCTGATATGATTATACAGGGAAACAGAAAAAGCTGACTAAATAAGTGCTTTAAAATGTATAATCTGCATCTTTTTAGAAATAAAACCATGATTTTGTGAGGAATGTGTATCAAGGTTATACAAAACATCAAGTCTATCCATTTTCTAGACAAATTTAAATGGAGTCCGCCTGGAGGTTTAAATAAAATCCATCCTTCTAAGCATAAAAATAAGGCTCTTTTTTAAAAACAATTAATATATGAAATAAAGAATAAACATACTAGTTTAATCTTTTCCTGAGCTCATCCTACACAGAATCCACTAAGTCTCCTGCGATGGGATGGGAGGGGAGGGGAGGTGAAGAGGCTGGGCTGACAGCTAAGGAGGATGGCAGCAGGTGGAACCGGGCCTGGTGTGAGGCCGAGGATCCAGGACTTTTTCCTCCGGGAGTCCACAGAAGTCTTATGGGGAGAGCCGATCTGATCAGTTTCAAAAGGCCCCAGGGTCACAGGCCCCTGTGAGAACAGTAGGCACCAACTGAAACAAACAGGAAAAGACCGGGCCCTGGATACTCTCCAGGGCAGAGCTGCTCTCCTCACTTGCCTTGTGGTGAGGGCGTTCAGACAGGGAGTGGACTTTGTTCCCCATGTAGGGCTTGCTGCCTGCTTTCAGACTCTGCAGACCCTGACACAGAGGTTCTCCCATGCAGCGCCAAAGCAGCTTCCTTAAGTGGAGGTTAAATAACCAGTGCTGGGCCTTGGCGGTTGGGTTACCAGTGGGCCTGAGTGTTCTTCTTCAAAGGAAAAAACAAGACACAACAAAACAAAACAAAACAAAACAAAAAAACAACCAAAATACCAAGTCCTTCTTATTTTATGATCTTGTTTTTTTCTAAATATTCATATAGGCTGACCTTTTCAAGGCACTGCCTGCAACAGAAAACATGCCAGTAATAAATTGTGTTCTCTGGTGTAATTGAAGTAGTGTCTTCACGGTGAGCCAGGGACACTGGCTTCTGTCTCTCAGGGCACTGAGACAAGCAGAGCTCAGCCAGCATTGTAGGGGGAAGGTCCCCCCACATTTCATGCTAGGCAGGCCTTCCCCAGACAGGGGGAGGAAAATGCTGCTCTCCACACGGCTGCCTTCAACATGGGAGCTGCAGGGAGACCCTGCCCCTCAGCCGTGCTGGCTATAACCACAAGCTCCTGTCACGTCACACAGTGTGGGAGGCTTAGCGGGTGAGGCTCGAAGCCCCAGCCTCCTTGGGGTTGTGTCAGGGATGGTGGGGAGCGGAGTGCCTGCCAGACAACTTCCAGAGACATGGTCTGGGCCCACAAGTCAATAAAAGAATACTGTAGGCATAAACATTTAAAAAAAAATTACTTTGACTCATTTTTTACAAAACACAGACTCCTATAAAAGGAGACAACGCGGTAAATTACTTTGACTCATTTTTTACAAAACACAGACTCCTATAAAAGGAGACAACGCGGTTCTTGTTCTGTAGAAGTTTACACTCTCTCGGGGGAGGCAGCCCTAGACATGGAAAAAACATAAAACTGTACAAAGAAACCACAGACCTAGTATAAATGGGGTGCTTCCTCAGAGGTGTGGCTCCAGTGTGTGTGCGCATGCGTGTGTGCGTTCAGTCCTTCCCACCTAGAAGTAGAGGGAAGAGTGCTCCAAAAGGGGGACAGTGAGCACGCCACGGAGGGGCTGCTCTCCTTCACCCTGTCCCATGTCCTTCCTGCTTGTGTTTGTGTCATTTTTCTGGTTGGCAACGCTAAGCATACTGCTTACGGGTACCTGGACCTTTCCAGAGAGAGAAGCGACAAAGATGACCACTGCTCGCAGGAGGGGCTGCGGTCATCCTCGGGCGTCTCCCAGCTGTGGAGGGGACATGCTGCAGAGACAGAAGGGCGGGAAACAGCCCGAGAGCACCTGGTGTCACCTCCTAGCTGGTGTCCCGGACTGTTTCAGGGGTGCTGTTCTTTTCTTTTTCGTTCCTGTTTTCTTTTTTTGAGACAGGGTCTCCCTGTGTCATGCAGGCTGGCCTTGAACTCACTGTGTAGCCCAGGCTGGCCTCAGCCTCCTGAGTGCTGGGATTACAGGCGTGTGTCGCTCTTCTGAACAGCAGCCCACGGGCCAGTGGCCGGTCTCCTGGGTTAGCAGCATTCCTTCTGCTCTTGCTTGTGTGTAAGAAAACCGAGGAGGCCTAAAGCACTAATGAGCTACATCAAGGCCCCACTACTCTCACCTGGAGATAAGAAATGTAACCCCAGGGGGCAGAACACTGCCACCAAGAGCAGCCCGCGGGCCCGGGGCACAGTTCCTCCACGGACAGCTGGGGGAGCACACAGAGCATCTCACTCGCCATCACAGTCCGAATCTAAAACCCCGGCAGGCTCAGATCCTGGAGGGGTGGTCTCAGACGCAGCCACGTGAGAGTGGGGGTTCTCGAAAGCGACTGGGCCAGGAGGGCGCCGGCCCAGCAGTGTGCCTGCCCTCTGCCGGGACAGTGTGAAGGCGTCCTGGAGAGGGGACTCGGACTCGGGGGGTCAGGGGCCGCCCCTGAGGACTGCTTTGCCCCTGCCTTGTTCTCTCCTTCCCGGGTGCCATGAAGTGAGCGGCTTTCCTCCAGCACACCCTGCACCGTGATGCTTCTGCCTTTTTTTTTTTTAAATTTCCTTTTTCCTTTTTTGATGCCAGGAATCCAGGAATCGAATTCAGGGCGCAGTGCTGCTGAGCTACATCCCCGCAGGGAAGGCTGGTTTTGCTTAGTCTTCTAATATCAGACACTGCCCGACCCTGCAGGCCCAGAGAAGGGTGACAGCTCCCCCAGCTGTGCGAAGAGGCCAGGCCCCAAAAGAAGCCAGGATCTCAGCTGTGCAGGGGCCCTGGCTTCTTGATCTGTCTCACAGCACAGCTACCAGAGAGCATAATTGGGTTACTAAATACAAATGAAGAAAATATAAGATGTGTAGGCCAAAATCAAAGCTACAGAGAAACAGCCCCACCTTTTACATGATCCCAAGGAAGCTCTCCCAGCCTGACCCACCCACACTTCTCTCCCAGCCAGGCAGCAGCACGACCCAAAGTCTTGGGAGACTCTCAGAGGTGGATGAAAGCTCCAGTACGAGGCGGGCAGGAGTCGGGATGAGCTCCCTCCACACTCCCCTACTCCATCCCGCACTGTAGAACTGTTTCCCCTGGTATTTGTCACACTGAGGACGAGGGCCTTTTAATTGGCCATCTAGCATGCCACTGGCTTGAGATGTCAGAAAGACTGTCTTTGTTGTTGAGAAGTGGCGCTATTAAGCAGAGGCCCTGCGAGTCAACGGCTGTGTCCCTGAGTCGGCCTGGGAGCCCTGGCTTGAACCAACCTTGTCAAGCAGCAGAGCCTTTCTAGGTAGCGCTGGGGCGCTGAGTTTTGCATAAAACCTGTGGGGCTTCGGGATGTGTGGCCCCTCACTCCTACTCAAGCCATGCTTTCTAAGTGATCAGGTCTAAGGCGCATTTGAGAAGTAGAGATCCTGCGTACGGCCCCTCAGTGTGGCAGGAGGCGTACACTAGTCTCCCCCCTACTGGCCTCCTACATCAGGCCTCTGTCCTGCAGAACCCTTGCCACTATAACCCCGAGCATCACAATTCTATTTGCCTTGGCAAAACACATATGCCTTTCTACTTCCTCTTCTGACTCTAAGAAAACTCTGTTAAGAAGAACTTGCTGAGCAGGCTTGGAGAAGAGGCAGGCCTACCCAGTAAAGATCAACCAGCTGACCCCAAGCTGTGGGACAGACCCCAGACAGGATAAGCTGAGCCATCTAAGTGACCGGAAGCTGGCCACAATGCATGGATAAACTCAGCTCTGAACAGAAGACCCAACCAAGTAGGTCAGAGACGAGCGGTACCACATGTCTGGTGCTCAGGTCAGTGAGTTCTGGGGTATCTCATTATGCAGCACTGCTATTAATAGGGAACGGATACACTCGGCCAGTAGATGCTTTGTGGAGATCATCAGTTCCAGCACCGAAGACATCCAGAGTCTAGCTCTAGCCTCCACCATGCAGACAGACACATGGACCAGCTGCAGACCTGCTGAGGGAGAGAGGGGGAGAAAGGTGTACATGTCATGTGTGAACTCACACGGTAGGGGAGGCGGGACAGTTCCCAGAGCCCAGACTCTGAAACCAGACGGGATGCCTTCTAATCCTGGTTTGATCACTTTTTGTGTAATCTCTGGGAAATTATTTTGTGTGGATCTGCACATTGGCTTAGTCAACGCCCACTGTACGGTCTTCCTAGTGTGCCTTCCTGTAATTTCAAGTTCAGAAAGCAACAATGGCCTATTCTTTTGCACCTCCAGGTTTTAAATGTGTTTTAGAGTCTACCAAGCAGATGTACTTGTACATCATTTAATGGGTCAAAGGAGTGAGGTGGAGGCCACATGGCCATGGATTCTATAGTTTTCTGGCAAGCAGAGGTGAGGAGACCCACTAGCAATCATCACCAGCTGAGAGGCAGGGTACAGAGTCAGCAGAAGGGGTACCGCTCAGAACTAACAGGGTCCCCAGGTACAGGACATTTCTACGCAGGAACAACCTGACAGTCACATGTAACAAACCAGCAGGCACACTGAGCCTCTGGTTTTCTACAGGACCCAAATTCCTTGCTCCAGATCTTGGGACCAGATCTGTTTTAGAATTCAGAATACAGATGCCATTTTGTACCCCAGAATCAACACAATATTTCTACAGCAGGAGTAGTATTTCTACATTCCCTGGGATACACAGGGACTATACGTGGCCTTGTATTGGTTTAGGTTGGCTCTTGTTGCCAAATGGTTTCCTGTTTCCGGAGCTTATTTGATTTTTGAGTTTTGGTTGCGGCACATGGGTCCTTTGGGTAAGGAGCAGTGACATGACACGGCCTAAGTGCTGAGATAGAGGGAGCATGGAGAGCTACTGCAGTGTGATCGGGGCAAGCCAACACTGGCACCAGAGTTGGAGAGACATACCGGGTTGGTCCGTGCAGGGACCTCTTCCTATCTGCAACGATGCTTGGCCAAATGCAATGGATGCAGGGCCTTGCATAGCAATGAGAAGGGTGCAGAGGAATTTACAAAGCAGGGCAGCAAGGGCAACTTAGCCACGAGTAGGGCCCAAGGCTGGAAGATGGCAGCACAGGTGGTGTAAAGGGTAAAAGGTAAGCAAGGTTTCCTTGAGGGTGCGGCCCCTGCACAGGTGAGAAGGGTTGGGGAGCCTCAGAGGTGCCTCGAGGGAAAGGAGACACTGCGTGCAAGCAGAGGGACTGTGGGGACCACAGTGGGAAAGATGGGTCCAGGTGTGGGTGTGTTCCACCAAGAGACAGGTGCCTCAAGCTGACCGTGGTCACTAAAATACCTGTCTGAACCTGGGTCAGCTTTTAACACCTTTCTGCAGTTATTTTTACTCCATCTACAACAGTAAAATTTAAAGGCTGAAACCTACTTGACCTGGAAGCAAGTGTTTTCTGCACTTGATAAACTTGTCTGAGAGGAGTTCCTTTGAGGTGTGCAACGCATCTCACCTGAAACCAGGGAGTGTGTGTTGTTTAAATACTTCAGCAGCTCAAAGCCACCGGTCTTGTGATTCCCTTCCTTTCCTCCTCCTTCAAGAATATATCCCTCTACTCCAAACATATGCATATAAATAAAAGAGGAAAAGGAAAGTAATGTCAGGAAATCAGGGTAAATGCAGGAAATATGAGATAAAACTAAGAGTGAGAGAAAGACCTAATGAATTCTCAACACCCTTGAATCTCAGGGTTTTTTCCTAGCACATCTCTCAGTACAGGATCCTCACCTGCCACTACAGTGCTGTTCATCCAAAGCAGCTCCACAGGGAGCCAAAACAGAGTAGACTGGCTCATGGTACCCAGAAGTCTACACCATCAAGGAGGAGCTCTGAGGGTATCTACCATCGATGTGCTAGCTATGCCCAGAACCCTTCTGAAGATACTGCTGCTCTTAACAAAGCTGGCAGGATTTGGGTAAGGAGAGCCTGATGCTGGTGAATGACAGGTCTATGGTATGGGCCATAGCCACTCTGGGCTACAGGAGTGCTCAGCTGCAGGCTTTCACCATCGGAGGTGAGGCTGACTCTGAACCACAGAAGAACGTCACAGGGATGCCTTGTCCCTCCACCACAGGCTAGTCGAGGCTATCTTCAAGATCCTGGGTTTGAAACATTCATGGAACAGAAGAGAAAGTTGGCCAACAGACCCAAATACATGTAGAATTTTGGCATCTCAAACCTCTGGGAATGGATATATGGTCTTTCTGGAAAACATTACATTGAATACACATGGTAAGCCATTTACCAGAAAAAAAAAAAAAACTCCAAATGGATTAGTTACATAAATGAATAATGAAGACATATGTGTGCTATAAGAAAACACAGGTGAATTCCTCAGCAGCCTTCTAGTGACCCAAAATACATTCATAAGCATTGATAAATCTGTCTATATAAAAATAAAACACATATGTGGCAAAAATGCAAGGAAAGTTGTAAGACAAATGAAAAACCAAGAAAGGAAATAATTTGTAATTTATATCACAAACCTCTCACAGAGGACTAATCTCTCCAATATTAGACCAAAGTCTTATAATTAAAAAAAGGGTAAAAGCGTAACATAAAAAGGTGAACAAAGATGCATATGGTTTACAGAAAGAGAAAGGGAAATGGCCCTTGGATGTAGGCTATGCACAGCCTTACTCAAAATAAGATCAATACAGGTCGAAAGGAAACCAAGATGCCACTTCTCACTGTTAGTGATGAAGAGCCAAAAGTCTGGCCGGGGCTTCACAGTGAAGGCTATGGAGACACAAGCCTGCTCCCATCTTTCTGAGGTCGGGGAACATAAAACGGCAGAGCTCCCGGAGAAGACAACTGAGCAATCCTTGACAAAATCACACTCGGTTTTATCTTCCCACTGGAAGATACACCTTCACAGGTAGAAAACAACATGACACCAGGGCTTACTCATTTCAGCACTGTTTGAAAATGCAAGAGCGGGAACAGTCCAAGAGCCGCTGACCAGGGACTGTGCTCATGTGCAGTCCTCATGGGCTGCAGGGGGCTATGCTGAAAAATGAACGATGCAAAGTGAAGAACAAAGTATGCTATTCCTACGACAGGAGGCGAATAAGAATGAACGTGATCTCTCCTTGTTTTACAACAGGATGAATGGAAAGATAAACCAGACACTAGCAAAACAGCAGGAGAATGGAATGAAAATCTCAGGTATGGCATCCAGATTCCTATGAGGTTACTTTACTATGTAATTTTGACTTTTAAATCACAGAAATGTTTCATGTAGTTCAAAAATCAAAATTAGTTTGTGTGGGGGGGTACCCAGCAATCCACAACAAATATAAACAAATGAAATTGCCTATCAAATTGACAGTATAATTATACAAAGAAAAGAATGATTATAAATGGCTGTTAAGCACAGTACTCTTGGGATATATTACATGGACAAAAAGAAATCACACAAAAAAAAAAAAAAAAAGGAGGAAGA
>NW_022900914.1:5272077-5313199 GCF_012274545.1 Fukomys damarensis | reverse complement strand
GGGGGGGGAAGAAAAAGCTAGATGTGGTGAAATGCACCTGTCATCCCAGCACTCTGGGATGCTAAGGCAAGAAAATCACAAGTTCAAGTCCAGCGGGAGCAACTCAGTGACTTACAGAGATCCTGTCTCAAAGTAAAATAATAAAAAAGATTGGGGATGTAGCTCAGTATCCAGCACCACAAAACCAAACAAACAAACTTACTCAGCTGTTTTGCTGTTAGTAGTAACACTGGTGTTATAAATGTAAAGCTATTTTATGGGTATTTGTATATTATATACAAACAGATACACATGTCCATGTATAGGAATAAAAATTCCGTTTGAGAAGAAACAAGTATTTAAAGAGACTGAAAAGTTGAGGGAACGTCTTATGTATTAAATTTGAATTGGAAATATTGATTTCAACACAACACTCATGAAACGTTTTCTAGCTCTCGCCAGTAAATGGCCCTACAATCACCACCTCTAGTGTGGTGCTTAGATCTTGCTTGTGCATTCTTCCCTAAGAAGAACCAGACTCCTTAGGAAAAATGACTTGACTCTGGGTCCAAAACTGTGG
This sequence comes from Fukomys damarensis, assembly GCF_012274545.1. Lineage (NCBI taxonomy): Eukaryota > Metazoa > Chordata > Mammalia > Rodentia > Bathyergidae > Fukomys > Fukomys damarensis. Next base: position 5,312,640 of record NW_022900914.1, on the reverse strand, counting down.
AAATACAAGGGTCTGTCGGGGGCATACTGTTCCTTAAAAGGAAAGGCTCAAAAAGGGGAATGAACTCTTCATTGCAGAAAACTTCCACTGATAAGAAAGAATATGATGAGAAACTATTTTACACCTTCCTCCTCAGGGTGAGCAAAGGCTGCAAAAGCCACCAGGTCAAAGGTTCTGGGGAAAGAGCATATTTAACGCAGCTTGAATTTTAATCCCCCAAATACCTACTAGTCACGGAACAAAGAATCTGCCTTCACAGTGCTGTGATCTCACAGTCATCACTCTGACCGGTGATGAAGCAACTTCAGCAGCAGGAGACACCCGATATCACAGTCCCCGAGTGGGACGCTGCCACCGGATGAACACACAGCTGCGTCTGTGAGAGGTCCCTCCCTGAAGTGCACAGCAGGACTCCGTGCAGCTTTAAGCATAACTTCCAATTCCCAGGAGACGCGAGGACAGAGACCAAACTGGACAACACTACAAGGGAAGGAAAAGCTGGTAAATTTAGGGTCTGGGATGCTCCACAAGACAACTGGCCGAGCCTACCAAAAGGCAGTGTCATGAAGACAGAACAGGTAGAGGGAACTTTCAGAGTAAGAGACAAGAGAGAGACAAGAATAACTCAGTGTAACAGAAGACAGAAAAAGTTTAAACACATTTTCAGTCCTGGGGAAATTCGAATCTGGGTGGAATGTTAGATGACTGTGGGAAATTATTACTTTCCTTAGGTGTGGTAACAGTGTTGTGGCAATGCTGGTGAATGTCTCACAGTTAGGACACACACGCTAAAGAGTTTAGGGGCCAAGTGTTTTGATATCTACCAGTGGAATAATGGATGCACACGCAGAGCCATATTGGCTTAATTTACTTGTATGAATTTAAGCAAATGACATGACTTAAAGAAATGACAAAATATTAATTATTGAATCTAGGCATATGCATACAGAAATTCATTGTGCCATGCTTCATTATTTTTGAAAATGTTTTTTATAGCAAAAATTGGGGAAGCAAATTAGAGTGGCTTCAACACAAAGGCTTAAAGTGGCATTACAAATCTTCAGTTAGAATAATTATAAAGCATCTATAACTAAAGGTTCACCTGGACCAGAAACATTCCAAGGCAACCATAAAATATTTTATGTTGGGCAAAATAATTTTCTGATGAAACCTCCATGATATTTGGCTTGGATGGTGAACTATGACTTTGGTGACCTCCAATAAAACAAGGCCCCCACATCCGTGCCTCTGAATATGAACTCTTCCACACTAACGCTGGGGTTGACCATGGCCGTGAGTTTTCTACTGCTGCTGTCATAAATTAACACAGACTCAGTGGCTTAAAACAACACTAATTTATTATATTATGGTTCTAGATGCCAGAAATATGAAATGAGTCTAAGGAGGCTAAAATCAAAAGCAGCCAGGATACTCTTCTAGAGTCTCAAGGTGAGAGTATGTTTTCTTACCTTTTCCAGCCTCTGAAGGCCATCTAACTTCCTTTGCTTGTGGTCTCTTCCTCTATCTAAAAGTCAAACACTGTATGACTCTAACCTCTACTTCTGACATCATCTCTTTTTCTCTGACTGTCCTGTCTGTTTCAATTATAAGGATCCCTGTGATTGAGACTTTCCCACATACTCAGGATAATGTCTCCATCGCAAGATTCTTAATTACATCTGTAAAATCTCGCTTCCCACATAAGGTAACCTCTTCAGGGGCATGAGGATGTGGACGCCATTGGGGGTCATTATGCTGCTTGCCATACCATGTGACTGCACTGACCAGTGAGATACAAGTGAGTATGATACTAGTGGAGGCTCAGCAGGTGCTGACATTGTGGAGCTTGTCCTTTCAGAATCATCTGTCTCAGAATCTAGCCATCATGCTGTAAAAAAGGGAGGCCATGTAGACAGGAAGTAAGGCTAAGGTCAGCAACCCCAGCTGGGCTCCAGCCAACAGCCAGCTCCAGCTTGCCAGCCACAAGAACAGGTCATCTTGGATGTGCATCTTCCAGGCTTGGTCAAGTCACGGCAGTTGATATCACGGAAGCAGAGATGAACCGTCCTTGCTAAGCCCTGCCCGAATTGCAGAATCCTGCACAAATAAATGACCATTGTCCCTTTAAGTTGCTAAGTATGAACTGAGAAATGTTGTTTGGTACAGGCCAGTTAACTGCTAGAAAGCACATCACAAAAGTGTTGACTTTGGGCTTAGATTAATTATCTGGCAGCCCTTATTTTGGTAATAATCAGACAACAGGAGTTCTATTTAGCTCTTTCTGAATTTGTGAAAACAAAACCAAGCCACCAACATAAAAGAAAATGCCTTTCTTCCTCCTCTCTTTAGCAAGAGGAATGCCTCTAACACATCCAAAAGGGGGTTACATCACTACAGACCACATTAAAGTGAAGGAGAGCCAGAATACCACAGGAAGTTGTAATTTCATGTACCAAGAAACCAATCTCAATTTTGTGGCACCACATGAAGTTGTGTGAGATGAAGTCCTGATCCCAGATTCTAGGATGCTGGTTGATTTCACCCACGTCTGCTTAAGTCTGGTCCAGATGCCAGCTGCACAGACTTATCTTGCTAGCTACACTCTGCCAAACTGGGTCTTTCACTAGAGTCTATGCACCATGTAGACCACAGCCCAAGGGGCTGATTTTCAGAGCTTTGCTCCTACCACGAGCTTTTGCTATACCAAGTAGAGACCAGTTATGTTCTACTTTGTGGGATCTGTTTGTGGTTTCATTACTCTTAGAAAATATTCTTTAAAAATCACACAGCCTCCACTCCCTTCTTTCTACTCTACAATGCTCCTAGCAACTGCAAGAAAATAAGCAGACCCTGCTTCTAGACTGAGAAACAGCATCCAAGTAAAAAGCATCTTTTTAATTTATAGCTCTGGGTGTAAAAACATTGACCTAGCAAGATATGGGCTTAAATGGTGCCCAATGGCAAACAGGAGAAATCATTCTCTTTTTCTCCCCAGCTGCAGAAGCCTGGCTGTGTCTCTGAAACAATTTCAAGCCTCCATGTACTAACTTGACCTGAGGCTCTCACAGTCACCCAGGCTCCTCTCTTGCTTCACAGTGCTGAATGTGCACCTGTGGCTTTGTAGTAACAAGAGATGCCCAGCAGATCTGTGCCTGTGACTCGTCAGCTTTCATCTAGGCTGTACTCAGGGCCTAAACCCACAGATGATGAAGAAGAGTAGTTATCTGGATCCTGAAGCACAAGCTTCAAGCTATTGCCCTACAGCTAATACCACTTTTTGGGTGGGTGGGTGGGGGGACCAGCTCTTGGATAGAGTAAAAAGATGTATGTCTTGGGGGGGGGGGGGGGGGGGGGGACCAGCTCTTGGATATAGCTTTGCAACACTGGCTTCCAAGGAACTAGAGGTAAACTCTTCTGAAAAGGAGGAAAATAAATAAAGTGATTTACACATCTAGAATCCATAAATATTACAGTGTGGAGGCCGCATGTGCCAGCACTGTGGGTAAAACCAAAAGGATGCAGAACGGTCTCCATACGCTCCAGCTCACCCATCTGAAATAGAGCTGTGAGGATGGAAGCGCCTAGAAGAAACCCACCTTTCACCAAGGAGACATCCATCGCAATGGCTAGCTACTTTAAGAGCTGTGGATTTGAGAAGCAGCATGCAGCAGAACAGTAGAAACAGGAGACTGAAAGTCCCGAACGCTTCACGAGAAATGACAGCGGAGGACAAAGAAGGGAAAAGCAGGGAGGAAACAACAGCTTTCCCTGTACCGGAAGAAGGCAGAGAGCTAGCCAGGTGCCAGAGTCGGGCCATTCGGCGTGGGGAGGAGGAAGGCAAAAGGTCCCCGGGTGCCCCTTCAGGCCTCTCACTGTGAGGACAGGTACAGCACCCACAGCAGTGTCCAACCAAAATGCGGCTCTCGTGCACCCTACTTCCACGGTGTAGAGAGGCAGGGGATGGTGTTCAACGGTCAGCATTTAGAAAGCCTTCCATCCAAAAAGAGTTAATTTAAGCTTGGGCATTTAAATGAATGAACTTAGTGGAGTAGAAAATTGATTTACGTGCCACAGCAGCTCATTTCCCAAACTTGGAATTTGAACTTGACTTCCCCTTCACCATGCTCACCCGAAGTGCTTCTCAGGGCCTGCTGGTTCTCTGTTGGGCTCACAGTGGCCACGCTACTTTGGGCAGTCATAGCATCTGGACACTGCGGCCTCCAAACACCTTGCCCAGCCTGGCTTCAGCCTCTACTTGACAGAACTACATTTCCCAGGTTCGCCAATTACCTGCGGCTCATAAGCACCGAACCCTCGGTGCCTCTCGGTAGCCTGAAGGAGCTATACCTTAGGGCAGCCTTCGAGACGAGTCAACGTCTCCTAACACTCCTAACCCCTACCGTGTTTTGTCTCCATCTGTCACTGGCCACTTGGTTCCCACATCTCGAATGCGCCTCATCTATCCGCCATAGCTCATACGCCCTTCCCGGAAGACTCCACTCCACCTCCCTCAGGGAATTTTCCTCACTCCTCTCAGTTTATGCCTCACCCTGTCCTGAGTACAAGGAGCGACGGGGCGACTTTCCGTGAGTTCTGTCAGGGCACAGGTGCATCTTACTGATGTCAATGTCCTCAGCTAAGGCGGCCTCCTCACTTTCCAGAATCTTCACACCCTACCTTGGGCCTCCACAGGCACATCCTGCCTCAGCCACACAAGGCCAGGAGGCAGTCACAGCTGTGCCGACAGCAATGGGCTGAGGGGGATGAGCACTGAATCCAGCAGTGGCTTGGTGAATCTTCTCACCCGTCAAAGACGACCATTCCAGCACGTCAGAGCCACTTCATCTGACCCAAATACTGTCCTTTTGTAAAAAATGGACATAACACTCCAGAATCTGGCTCACCAAAAGTAGCCCGGGGAAAGGAACTCAGTCTCTCCATTTCTTCGTGGCTGAGGGGCCCAACCATGAAATCAGGAGAACTTTAGTCCACTCTGAACTACCCTTTGCTAAAGGCCTCGAGTTTTAACTGGGGCTGCATTCTGACTGGTACCTAACTGGGTAGGGCTCAGGTCAAGCCTCCCCCAGGAGAACACATTGTGGCTCTGCACTTGGTCACAGCACTGGGTTCCTGGCTTGAGATCACGCCCTCAGTCAGACACAACTGCTCACAAAGGAAGAACTACTGCACTCAAGACAGCTGCAGTTTTACATTCCAGCTTTGCAAGGCCGCACTGAGTGTGAGTTCTCCTCTGAGAGGTGCCTCCTATTATCCCCTCTTCTCACCAGCGGCTATCACGGCTGCAGTTCATTCCCAGCCCCATGTCCCACAGGTCCCAGGACACTTGACAGCACTGCCAGGTGGAGTGTGGGCTGCTGGCCTCTGTGGTCAGGGCCACAGTCCTTCCTGGGGACAGGTGATGCCCAACAGCCCGGGCATGGCCTCCCCACTCCCACGTGTGACATCGGAATGAGTCTGCAGTCAACCAACGTCCCAGAGGCCACTGCTGACTCTGTGGAAGGAGTCGGTACATGTTCTGCAGGCTTCTGGCTACAGAGCCAGCTGCTTTGCTGGAGGGACCCAGGCTGGCCGAGCTATCCATCCATGGGAGGCTGGGAGGTGCTGCAGGGGCAGACAGGAACTGGCAGGCCCCGTGACTCACCGGTGGGCCCCAGCCAGGGGGCAGCAGCACAGGAAAGCAACAGCAAACACCATACTTAACACTTCCATTAGTGTGAGGGAAAGAAGGTGGCCGGGTCACTGCTCCCCCTGCAGACAACTTGGAGTACACTCTCTGGAAATCTTCAAGATCAGCCCCAGGCGCCTCATGGAAGAGCCTAGGCCCTCTGACCACGACCAAAATAAATCCCAAGTCCTCGCCCGTCTCCGCATCCTGCCACCGATTATTCTAGAAAGGAAATCTTCACCGTGACTGAAGGGGTCTCAAGGGACTGGGGTCCAGTCAGCTTCAGCCTTTTCTTAAGGCAGTGGCCCCACTCCCTCTGCACTGCCTCCTCCCTCTCCTGGCCCCACAGACCACTCCTGCCCCAGCCAGGGCTCCCTCCTCTGCAGACCCCAGCTTACACGTGCTCCTCCGAGGGGCTTCTGGGACCCCATCTCGGCAGCTCCCCCACCTTCTCCCTCAGTCACCCCACTGCACCCCCGTGGCTTTTTATAGCACTCATCACAATATGCAAAGACTTTTCAAATTTACATGTTTCTTATTTAGGAACCACATCCTCTTTCCACAAGTGTAAGGACAGGAATCCTTTCTTGAGCACTGTTTCGTCCCCAGCATGTGGCACTGTGGCTGGCACGTAGCGGGTGCTCAGGGAATATTTGCTTTAACAAATGAATAAATAAGCTTTGCCACTGGAAAAATAACCTGCAAAATAACTAGAGATACCTGGGCAAGGGCACAGATATGGGCGTCATTCACAGGGCCAAACTTGAAAATAATTTACACAGCCAACAAAAGAGGACTGTGTCAATCAGTGCTTCGGCATGATTAATTATTAAAAGCTATTTAACTCAGACAAGTTAGATCTTCAAGTGCTGCTGCGGAAAGGTGCCCAGGTACTCTAAGTGAAAAAAGCAGGCTGAAATATGCATAGCATGATTTCACGGTGCGTTTTTTTAAAAAGAAACCTGTGACACTGAATAGCATGTTATTATGTGCATAAAAACCTTAACTAAGAGAGAGATGGGAAGGAAAGTTCGAGAAAGGGTGATCCAGAATTGATCCCCATAGTTTGAGAATGTAGCTATCTCTCAGGCGGGTGGTAGTATGAAGTATTTCTATTTCTTTCTTTTTTGGGTTATATTTTCTGATTTTAAGATATTTCTTTAAAAATACTATTTTTGTAGTAAGGAAAAATAAGAGTACCTTTGAAGTGAAGACTAAGGTCCCACCCTTCCTGTTCCTGGCAGCTCCCAAGGAATAGTGGCAGGCGGGGCGTGGAGAGGGTGGGGCCTGCAGAGAGCCCCCTCTGAAGTCCGCCCCCTAATGGGAGAGCTGCCGGGTCGCCACTGCTCCCAGGCTGGAGGCCACTTCAGAGAAAAGACTTGTTAGATAACCAGGACATAAGCACCCTGCATACTTTCTCCATCTGGAGAAAGACCAGCTGTAGCTGCCTTCACTCTCCCTTCCCTCCCCACCCTCCGCTCTGAACATGGGGCCCGACATTTGACAAAGCATCCACCTGCCAGCTCCGGGCACCTGGAGACTTGGCGCCGGTCCCCGGGGAGTCAGAAGAGCTGATGGTGCCTTGGCTTTTGTGACCCGCTGGTAAGTGTCTGGAATCAGATCCTGCCCTAGCCCTTGGCAGTGAGTGACTCCAGGGACAGTCCTCCGGCCACACGGCAGGGAAGAGGGCAGGCTGCTGCCTCTGGTCTATCTCTCATCTGTGTTTGTTCAGAGCAGGGCTGAGAAATCACTTGCAGCAGTAAATGTAAATCAACTGTAAAGACCCACAAATCTAGTTGTTATGGTTTAACTCAAAGTGCAGTTCGTAAGGACAGAGCTCGGTGTGACCAGGAATAATTCTGTGTCTGTGGGATTTGGTTTTACCACCTACAAAATGAAGCTATTGGACCAAGTGTCCCCCAAGGGTCTTTCAGGGCCAATGGCTCTGGGACTCAAGAGTTTCTTCCCAGGAGAGACAAAACTACTTTCCAGGTTCTGAACCAGACCATCCACTGCAGCAGCACTGGTATCAGCTCTGCAGAGGTCCCTGGGGCCGGTCCAGGCAGGCTGGGGCTCTGGGGACAGTGGCCAATGAACAGTGTCCGGCAGAACAGGTCAGCCTTAGGCAATGGGCAGTTGAGTCAAGCACAGATGCAGCCCCTGTCCCTGGTCGGGAGTGTTATCACCGTGGGTGATTTTCCTGGGCTCTAAGCAAAAGGCAGGTTTGTGAATTCTGAAGCATCAAACAATCAATAGATGTCTTTTAGAGAACATGCATCCTATCATGTAGCCACTGAAAGTGATGTTTGTGAATCCAAACAGCAATGTAGGGGAATTCTTTCAGGGTGTGGAGGGAATATGAGCAGGCACAGAGCCGGAGCAGCAGAGGCAGCGGTTCTTAGTGGGGTCCCCACACAGCAGCAGCAGCACTGCCTGGGGTATCTGTGGGATGTGCAGAATCTCAGACCCCAACCCGGCCCAGTGAATCAGAAACTGGGGGTGAGGCCCAATGATATAGAGCTTTTGCAAGCCTTCCAGGTGACTGTTAACATGGGTGGGAGGAGAGAACCGTCTGGATTCACAGGGCGAGGGCTCAAATCCCAACCCTCGCAGCTGCATATACCCAGCAACTCGCTGAACCTCCTTTGGTTTTCTCACCTATAAAATGGGGTTAACTCCTACCCCGAAAGATGACAGAGAGGATCCGAGTAAATATTAATTTATATATAAACTACTACAGTGCTAGGTATGAAACTAGGTTGCACAATATATATCTCCGTATTTCTTTCTCCTAAACTTTTGGTAAGGCAATCACATTACTCTGAAAGCAAAAAAGACGCATTTACACAGTGGCGCGAGTCCCCACCAATGAAGCCCTGCTCTGCGGCTGTGGTCCTGGGTGGGGACGTGCGGCAGGTGCGCTGCCATTAATCCATCAGCGGCGACAGCCTGTGACACTCCATCGGGGTGTGACATATTTCAACTCCAATCAAGAAATGAGCCTGCGAGCATGCTGATGGCTAATCAAGGCTGTAAACGGGGACACACTCTGGCACGCTTGTTAATGGCATTCTCCATTAAACTGGAGCCGCCCAGGTGTAAAATAGCTACCTCGACAGGGGCCTCCATGTGCTCAGGAAGAGGGGCAGACAGACAGCTGATGGCTCCCAACACTGTTTTACTCAACTGCCTCACGCCGGCATATTCCTCAGAGCAGCTTCTAGTGTTTAAAAATATGTCACAAAACTGACATCGAGGACCTCGCTCACACACTGACAGGATTTTACATTTTTAATCCTTAAATATTTCCCAGTAGGTGAATTACCCAAATTAGTCAATAATAGAACCCAAAATGACTATGTTTAGCCAATTGAGTGTGACATCAAAATTCCTGACCGCCTGAGCCATCTCTCCCTCAAAGCCGTTTTAATGCGACTGTCCACAGGCACTGAAAGGTTGCAATTTTGCTGTACTGATGGAACGCCACAGCAGAAGGTTATAAACTAATAAACACGGATGTGGACACGCGGGACGCACCACCCCCAACGCCTCACCAAAGAACACGGCGTTCCTGTTAATACCTAGAAGTTTTAAGAAATGTTATTTCCACTAATATCAATTTTTCACCCAGACACATCTTTCAAAATAGGACTTCCCACGGTGATAGACTTGCTGGCAACTCAGGTTAAAGAAGTCATTCAGTAAAGAGTGATTTCTGACAGATTCATTCATTTCCTGTGATAATGGCCATATTGTGGAGTTCACCTCCATTTTGGTATAAATGTAGAACACCATAAAAATAATCAGCCGAGAACAGTCCTCGAATACACTGCTCCTTTTAGAATCAGCTCCTACAGTTTTCTGCTGTGTAACTAGTTGTCTTCTTCTTGCGAGATTTCTGGGGACCTGAAGTCCAATTAGGTCTCTGGTTTGAGAAGAAGAGTAGGGCAGTCACTGGGCTGGAACCACTCAAATCTACACCAGTCCAGAGCAAAGTGAAGTTACTTTTCTGGGTAGAACAGAAAGAGGCCTTGGAGGAAGTGTTTTTCTGAATGTCCCCCATGGCTCTCAGAAGCTGGATTTCTTGGCCCCTCACCCTCATGGCAAACCGCACTGCCCCCCCAGGACACAGAGCTTCCGGAAGGGCTGTCAGCCATGCTGGGGCCAGCTGTGCTCTGCGATCCTGGCACACGGAGTTGGCAACCCTGCCCTCTGCTGTATGGGTCACCACACCAAGCGCGGCATCGAGTTCCCAGGCCGCTCTCCGAGAGGTGTCGACAAACCGCAGCCCATTTGGAGACGTGTGACCGGGATGCTGAGAGGGCGCGAGACCTCGGCGTGAGGAGCACGGCGAGGAGGGGTTTCTGCTGCCTCTGCAGCCAGGGGTTGGGCAACATGACCGCACTCATCCGAAAAGCTGTCCTGTGGCAGGGCTGCCAGGCGTGCTCTGTGGGACCCCATGGGCGGGAAGAACCGAAACGAGGGGCGCAGTCTGTGGAGGAGAAGCTGCCCCTCCATCGCGCTGTGCCTGCAGGAAGTCACAGCTGGCAGCGTAGCGTGCTCCTGCCCCCGGTGAGTGGCCAGGAAGTCACCTGGCAGCAATGCCTGTGGGGAGTGCATGAGCCAATGATTCTATAAATAATAGTACCTTGGATTGATACATTTGAGGATGGGCTGTGGCAGGTCAACCAACTGGAATAGATACAAATAAATGTTCCCGCAGGATGGGCCACAAAACATCTACAGAGCCCTGGCCACGGTAGTTTCTGCTTTTGCTAAGCTGATCCTCTGCCCTGAATGTACCGTTGAACGTATCCTGCTGTCTTCCACAGCCCTGGCCGGCCGGCCCTCCCCAGACCTTTCCTGGAGACTTGAAGCCATCTCCCCACACCTAAAGACACTTCTCTGGGCGTGGGAAGGACGTCATTATCCTCTGGGAGATTGTCTCTTAAATGGCACATACAGCTTTGCTTAGATCACGCTGGCAAGTTATCCTTCTGGGCTGCCTTAGGGCCTTGGGCAACCTCTTCCCACCTCGAGGCTTTGACCTGTCTCCTATGAACACAAGAGAACTGGCCTGGATGACCAGCGTCCTTTGGTCCTTCCCACACTCACAGTGCTGCAGGGCCTGTCCTGCCCGGTCACGTGGTCGCCAGTTCTCAGAAATGACTTCACCTGCAGCCGGTACGCTCGATCTAATCTAAAGCAAGCTGGAAAATCAGCTTAGCCGGCAGTCAGCTGCAGGATGCTCCTTCCGGGCTGCTGTTTGGGGAGACACTGTTTCCTCCCACCTGGGCCCCGCGGCCTGCCGGGGGTTGCATTCTTCAATGGATGCATTTTTCATTATGAAAAGAGTTAAAGGAAACATCAAGTGTCCTCACCTCTGGCTAGCTTTTGGCATTTGTGGCTAGGTGACGGGTATTTGTCAGAGCCCAAGGAGGAAGCCACATTATCCATATACCACTGAAGTGAGTCCTCCTCTGCTCACACCACTTTCTTGTCCCTGCTCCTTACTGTGAGTCCCTGTCCCTGGGTTTGATGTTTCCAGAGCAGTATTTCCAGTCCTGTTTTTGATGAATGAACTTCCTCCACAGTAATTTGTAATTCCACAAACCCCCTACAATTAAAAAAAATCATTTTATCATTTTTGCATGGCTTACGGTAAAAAAGATTTTAAGTTAAATATTTTATATGACTATATTAGTCAAAGATTACATTAAATGAGCATTAAAAGACAATTTTTAATAATGCTCATTATAAAGAAGGACACATTTCAACATTTTTCATTTAACAAGTTACACATAACATTTCATTCCCTTTAAATTAGTTGTGCAAGGAGAGATGGATTTGTTGACAAAAAAATGACATTTTGGTTCTGGGACAAACGTATACTTAAAACATAATTGAAACTTAATTAGGTGCATCAGCTTCAAAAACAGATAAAAACTGCTTTTGTGACTTGGTCTTTAGAATCTGTTATTTCAAGCTTCAGAGAAATCCACTGCAGTATTTTCGTCCTTGTTCAGATGTTATCTAAACGATAAGACAAAGCAGAATCTGGAGATGTTTTCAAGATCTTTTTCCAAATAACATATTGCTGGTAATACTTTTTTTCCAATCAATAAAAAGGCAAGCAGGTGAAATTATCTCTGCATTAGCTGCCCCTCCTTGCTCGATTCCCTCCTCTTCCCGTCTGATCACTAAAGAGTTCAGATGACCTATTTACAGCAAGAACTCGGACCGGATGATCACAGTGCATGGATCTGGTAAAAATAACCTTGAGGCAAATTTGCAGAATTACCACCCTTCGGCTCTTCATTAACTCGGGCTGGCCCAACATAAATGTCTTTCGTGTTTCCTGTCTGTCATTTTGTATAACTACAGTGGTCCACTTTGGTTATGGACGAAGCCACCTACGACAAATAGTAAAAGCAACTTAACAGCGCAGGGCAGTCAAAGCGAACCGAAGTGATAAACTGGTGACAGGTCCGAGTTCCACGAGCCAGGCACTTTCTTGTGACACATGCACACACATGCACACTCAAAGGCCCCCAAAATTCCATTTTAGGGGAAACTCCTGCGGGCACCACCTGCAAGGCAAATCAAACCCCCTCCACGCTGTGGCTGTCAGGAGCCCAGTCTGGCTCAGTCCCTGCCTGTTTCACCCACACCCAGGCGCCCCCTTGGACAGAGGCAGAGGAGAGGCTGCGTCTCCCGGAAGCAGCTCCTGTCACGTCCCGGGCAACCTCACCCTCCTGCCTTCACGTGGGTCTGCACATCCGGGCACCAGGCCTCCTGCCTATCGCCGGCTGGGTCTCCCGGCTCCCTGGCCCTGCCAAGCACAGGCAAGGCGTCATGAGTAGCGACTCGCTTCTCGGGACCACACAAAGCCACTTCCGGCCCAGCCCACAGGCCCCAACCCCCCATGCTCCCCACGCTGGGTGCTGCCTGGGGCCCGGTGGAGCCTCCTTTCTCAGACACTGGCCCTGGAATCTGAAAGGTAGGTCAGCAAGGCCCTTCATCAGCTGCCTCTGTTGAAGAACTTCAGTTTTTCATTTTCTAAGAAGCAGGAACATGAATGGCTTGTTGGCATTTTACTGACAGAGGTGTGGGCGAGTGACTGGATCCCTTGCAGGCCTGGCACTGAACCAATGGGAAATTACAGGCTCTCGGGGGATCATGGCATCAGCTGTCAGGGGTGCAGGGCACAGCCCGGCCTGCCCACACACGCACACAGATAAACACCACACACAGGCACACGGAGACACACACAAAGACACAGTCACACAGGCAAAGGCGTACACACACACACACACACACTGACACACTGACACATGCACACACACACACAGATACACCCAAAGACACACAGACACTTACATATTCACAAACATACCTACAGACACACAGATACCGTAACACACACATGTAACTCGTACACAGTCATGTCCACACACACACCACAGACATTCATACCCACACACAGCCCTAAATATTTAATCAACATTCAGGACAAGCAGAATATACTTCATATATCAGAAATCACTCACTTCTTCCCTCAGAGGAGACAGCCAGGGAGAGGACAAGAGGAGAGGTGAGGACCCTGTGTACCTGCATCTGACAGGTAAGGCCGAGGCTGCCCATCCTGCCTTGCTCTGACTGTGAGGGCAGAGCACAACCTTCAAGGCTGGGTAAACCTTGGAGCAGAAGTCCAGGCCCTCCGGAGGCTGTGCGAGACTGGCTCCAGTAATTTTCTAACACAAACAGACCAACAAGGGCTGGGGGGCGGGGTTCAAAGGGCCTGGCACAGGGTAGGGAGGACGAGGGTGGGCTCAAGCCTGGGCCACAGCGCAGAGCAAGTTGCTGACCCTTTCAAGCCTGGTCTCCCCACCTGTAGAGGGGGCTGTGGTGGGACCGAACCAAGTGGGGAAACGTGGTGAACGCGGCAGCCAAACACAACAGGCCTGATCCATGACCCAGCTGTGGGATTCTTTCACCTGTTCACCAGTGTGGCTTTTCACGGGGAGAATTTCCAGTGGGAGATAGAGAGATACGGCGAGTCTAGAGGGCAGCAGGCCGTTAGGAGGGGTCCGGCAGGGGATGGCGTTGGGCAGGCTGAGGAATGGGCTTCCTGTGACAGACGGCGGGAGAATCGGTGAGGGTCAGCAGGCGGGAGCGGACAGGAGAGGCACGGTTTGAGCAGGTGGTGATCTTCAAGAACATCTATTCCTGAGTGGCCCCGTTGTGACGGAGCCTGTCAGGTCCCATGTGCTGACCTGTGATCTGAGCAGGCTGAAAACCCAGGCCGGTCATGAGTAGCCTGCATCTCACTGCTCACTGTGTGGAAATGTATTTTGTTTTGCGTGTTTTATGAGGTGAAAAAGTCAAGAATCATTCAACATAGATGAGACATCTGAGGCCCAGAAAGGAGGGGGGAGTTGTGAAAAGTCATCCAGAACTGCGACAGCACCCTGGTCCTGGAATAATACACCTTCTCCAGGTCCTTTCCTCTCAGCAAACCACGGCCCAGACAATCACAGGGTCTCCTGAACTGAGGACAGGGGGCCAACATGGAGGAGCTGGCTGCTCCCCGAAGTGCGGCCTGCCCGGGGCTCCTCAGCGTGGCTGGGAAGTGCTCCCTGGGGATCCAAACACTGGGATCCTCATTAACACTGTTACCCAGAACACTCATTTCACTCAACATCTTCCAGGGAAAGGGCAGTTAAAAACCTACTCTGAAAAGAGCAAAGATGTACTTTAGCATGAAACTGAGAAGATGCTCCAAACATGATGTAGACCATCCCAGGCCAGAGGGGTAGAAAGCACGCCAGGGACGGAGGAGCAGACGGATGCTCACAGCCTCACACAACCACTCCAGCCCAGGCGAACAGAGGTACTGAACCAATGGGAAACTACGGGCTCCCGGGGGTCATGGCCGCCCCTGTCCAGCTGAGGGGAGCCTTTGCCTGGCCCGTCCTGGCTCGAGGCACGGCAGGGAGAAGGGAAAGGGACGCTCGCTCTCCCTGAAGTGAGAAACACCAGCAGGCCCTGCCTCAGTTTGGGCCTCACCTGCCCCGAGAGGCATGTGCTGAAGAGAGCCCCCAGCTTGGCACTGCTTCACAGGTGGGGCCAGGGGGAGGTCTCGAGGGCTCGGCGGAACCCAGGCCCTCCTCTTCCTCTTCTTTTCACTTCCTGGTCATGAGCTGAGCAGTTTTATGCTACCTCGAGCTACCTACTCTATTGCAAGCCCCAAAGCCACAAGGCCCATCCATCACGGACAGAAACCACGAGCCAGAATTAACCTTTTCTAAGTTGATTATCTCAAGTGTTTGTTACAGCGATGGAAAGATGACCAGCATAGGCACCTTGTGGAACTCAGGTTTCAACAAGTCAGGCTTAACAGGGGAACTCGGAGGCGGGGGACAGAGGAGACATAGGTGTCACACACACGAAGCATGGCCTATGCTTTCTTTTCCTTTTCTTTTAACGCTCGCTGGCCCGAGCAGAAGGGGAAGTTGTCCCTGTCTCTCCGACGAGCCGAGACTCGGGTTAAGTGGCTAATGGAGCTGGTGAGAGTGGCACTGGCGTCCCCAGTCTGCCTGCACAGGACTGTAGCTGCCTAAGTCCACACCTTCCCACCACCCACACCGGTTACTGTTTAGCATAGGCTAAAATCTAATCAACAAAGAAAGTCCCTGTGTCAGCAGCAGTCTGTGGAGGGGAAAGTGAACATTAACAAATGCCTGATTATTGTAAACTAGCTGGGAAATGCCATGCCACTAAATCATGCTGAAGCCTAACATTTCGAAACCAAAGCACTCAATCTGCTGGCCTCTAGCAGCTGCCCCTGAGGCCCCCCCACAGACCACAGGGTGCTGGGAAGGGGTGGGTGGGGAAAGGATCCACCCGCAGGTCTAGCTGGGGACGGCCAGCCTCCAAGGAAACACCCTCCAAGGGGAGTCCCGATAGTCCCTGGCTCCGCGCAGGGGTCAGGGAGGGCTGGAGAAGGAGGCAGGCAGAAGCAGGGCTGGAGGGACAAGGCCCACGCAGTGAGCAGGCGGGATCACACTGTGCAGGCTGTGAACTCGGTCACCCTCCATGAACACTCGCAGGGCGTCTACAACATGCCCGGACTGTGCTGAGCTCTGGGGTTACAGGGCTCGAGGGACTCAGTCCAGCGGAGGGAGGGTGCATCTGAATCGTCCTCACACGAGGGCAACAGCTGGGCAGGTTACTCCCTGCTCCCCCTCTGTGCCACTGCTGTGGCAGCCACATGACAGACGTGTATCTCGATGGAATCTCAGGGCCCTGGCTCTGGCACAGGGCTGTCCAGTGGGGCAGGTGCATTGGGGGCAGAGGGTTCAGACGTGGCCATGAGGCAGGAGTGCAGGTGAGGGAGAGGCTGGGCGGGAAGGGCTGAGCCGATTCAGGAGGAACGAAGTAGAGTAGAGGCGCCTGTTGGGGGTCCCGGCAGAGGACCTTCCAGGGCCGCTGTTATGGCTCTCAGGGTCAGGAGGGGTCTGTGCTCATGACGCAGATTTGGAAACCACTTTTGGGGAACACAGAGCACTGCTCACGAGAGAATATGCAGAGTGACAAGGGAAAGGATGGCGTCACTGAAGGGGAGGGAAACAGAAGCAGGCCAGGAGGGCGAGAGCCACAAAGTATACTTATTTGGCAGACCGGAGAGTCTTTCCATACCTGATAGGCAACAGTGAGTGAAAAACAGCACCTCTGAGCACATACCTGTAATCCCAATACTCTGGGAGGCTGAGGCAGGAGGATCACAAGCTTGAGCCCAGCCTGAGCAATTTAGTGACTTCGTGAGACTCTACCTCAAAATAATAACTAAGAAAGGGGCTGGAGATGTAGCTCAGAGCAAGGTTGGGGTTCAATCCCCAGGACTGTGGGGAAGGGACTGTGGAAGGACCCAGCCCCTCCAGTAGGGGTTCTGGTAGGTGAGCAGAGACTGGATCTGTGAAGCAGTACTGACAGAGAACTGGGAACGAACCTCTCAGGCAGACAGGGGCTGGATTCTACGCAGCATATGTGGTGCTTGCGGGAGCAGAGCCCGGACTCGAGGATGCCACCAATTCGCCAGCCAGGTGACCTGGGTCGGTCATCTGCCCTTTCCAGATGAGGAAACTGAGGCATGGAGCTGGAGAGGATGACACAAAGGGGACGGGGGAGAGGGGGCAGACCATAGCCCCTGGGCACCAACCAAATCCCCGCGGAGAAGGCACTGGAACCCCTGTGCTTGTGGAGCTCTGTGGGTTCAGGGCCTTTTGAACCTCAGTGTCTGGGAACACGACAGCTTCCTTCAGACTGCAGATGTGAGCAGGAGAGAAATAAGCCGGGCTCCCCAGGGAGTCCGACACCCCAGGGGCTGTGGCTGCATCTCCAGCGGGCATGAGACAGTCTGCGGTGTGCTGGATGGTTCTGGGTCTGCCAGAGGAAGCTGTTCTGATCGGTTTCCGTCCTCAGCCCGACAGGTCACGTACCTTCCTGGCTGCTGCTGCTGCACTTTGCCCAGAGTTTCTTACTTTTTGCCACAGCCCTGCGGAGCACGACTCTCCTGACTGACTCAGCACTGAACACTACTCACGGACCTCCACTCGCCTGGCAGGTGGCAGCCCTGTGACATGGATGCTGGATTGGTCCTGGTCTTGGGGTATCATGCACTACTGAACTCCCCAAACATCTGGGGACAAACAAAATAGGTCACCAAATAGGTCATCATTTGTAAAGTAAAAAAATGCTTTCAACACTGAACAGCTAAGCTGGGCGTGGTGGCGCATACCTGTAATTCCAGCACTCGGGAGGCTGAGGCAGGAGGATCGCTGTGAGTTCAAGACCAGCCTGGGCTTCATAGGGAGCTCCAGGTCAGTCTCAACTACATAGTGAGACCCTGCCTCAAAAATCAAACAAAAAAAATAACAAGGGCCAGGTAGATTTAGCTCAGTGGTTCCACCGCCTGCCTTGCAAGCACAAGGTCCTGAGTTCGATCCCCAGTACCAAATAAAAAATAAATAACAAAACACCCTCAAAACATCAAACAGCTAGTCACTTCTGCTTCATAAAGAACACATTTCTGACAGTCACACATGCATACCCAGACACAGACACAGTCTCAAAGAGGAAGGACACAGAAGAAAGTCTGGCTGTCCGCTGGCTCTCAGCCTCTGAACTGGGCCCTGGACCTAGGGAAGCCCCTCTGAACAGACCAAGCCCACCTCCCCTGCAGAGGTAGAGAGCAGCAGCCTGGCTACCTTCCTTGCCGCCCTGGGCTCACAGACGCACACGTTTAATCAGATGCCAGGGGTGGGAAGTGCACGGCATACACAGTGTTTCTGCCTGAGCCCGTGTGTTGGTGGCACAAGCTGGGGACCTCACCAGCAGGGCAGAAGCAGCTGGCCAGGCCTGAGAATGACTGGGCATCACTCTGGCAACAGGGCCTCTGGGCCTGGCTCTCCACCCTTCTGCACACACTGCTGCCTAATACCCTTGCAACAAACTCCTTTTCTGTTTCAATTTGCCAGAATTCATATCTGTTGCTTACAACACAGAGCCCTGACTGACCGAACATCATCTCACAATAAAGGACAACCCTTAAATGGGATGCATTTAGCTTTATGAAAGACTCACAGGGTCTGTGTTTTCTCTTTGGCTGTAGACCAGTCCGACCGAGACAGGCACAGGTCAGCAGATTGGGGCTGCGCCACCCTGCTCCCCTACAGGGTCACGGAATGGAAACATCGGTGAGCAGAACCGAGGCCGGCCTGCCCGCCCTACGCCTCCCCGTCCCTTAGCTGAGATGGCAGCTCTGCCACCTCCCTCTCACACCCCTCCCACTGCTGCCCACGCCTCTGCCGTGCCCTTGGTAATCGCTCCCACTCCCGAGGTGCACAGTCTTCTTGTCCATGTTGATTCCTTGCTTTAAAGCTCTTCTAAGAAAAACCCCTCCCGAGCCACCCCGAACTGCCTGCCCAGCCTCCCTGAGTGCTCCACACAGGAGCCTGGCCCTGCGTAACCGGGAAGTTTGCTCATCCACCGAGACACACTTTGTTTCCTCTCTCGCGGTGAGATGGAGGACAATTCATCCCCATCCTCCACAGGAGGGTCCTTCAAAGACAATTAAGTCCCTCCGCAGGCTCTTTCTTGCAAAATGAAATTACCCCTAATCCTTTGTCCTGTCTTCAAGAGTTCTGTTTTCCAGTCCTTTAATGGAGTGGCCTCCGTCCAGGGAACCGCACAGCTGGGAGGGCTGGGGCCTTGGGCATGAGGCTTGCAGAGACATCTGCGAGAACAGCAAGCTCTTCTCAGATCATCCGCCAAATGGAATTACCTCGCCCGCAGCAGGGCACCCAATCCTCCCCCAGAGCCAGTGAGGAAGGAAGCTGGGGCAGCACAAGTGCAGGGAGGGTAACCCGAGACACCTGAGGGTCTCCCATGCCAGGTTCAGCACTGCGGTTTGGTGGAGAGAGGTGGACAGTTCAAATCGGAAAGTGATGGAAGAAAGCAGCAAACGCCACCTCGCCACGAATCTTGGGTTTTCTCCATGAGGCCCATAGATTCTGTCAAGGTGAGCCCCGGGTCATTCCTCTTTGACCTGCCCAGTGGTGTTAACTTGGTCTGGCAGTGGAGAGGGGTGGCCAGGGGGAGAGGGAAGCGGATCTTAGCAAAAGAGTGGGTCGCTACTCGAACTTCTAATTAACCTCTCCGCAGTAATGGCAGTCAGGGCTCAGTGGAGTGGGAAGAACCGTGAAGCCATGTCCAGGGTCTGGCATGATCAGCCCCTGCCTCACAGAAGCGGGGTCACGCACGGCATGGGCACACTGAGGGCAGAATGGCAGGTGTGCACTTCTCCCCGCCCACCGGCTGGCCCCACGAGGGGCTTCTGGCTAACTCTGCCAGTGCGACTCTGTGGATGAACCATCTTCTCTCATGAGTGACCGCTAACAGGAGGCTGCAGGGCGGCCTTCACCGGCCTGGCAGCGAAAGCTGTACGTCTGGGCTGCATACACGGCCCTGGGCCCTGCACCTCACGGTTCAGCCAGTTCATCACAGGCACCCTGGGCCTCACCTTTCCCCCAAACGAAACTGAGAACTGCAGGCACTTTCTTGAAGGCAAACAAGAAAATCACCCGAAGAACCAAGTAATCTTCAGAAGTCAAAATCATCCAGGGCAAGCATCACACTTAAGTAAGAGCGCAGCAACTCGGCAAACTGACAAGCAGTGCTTCACAACATTAGCGGTGACCTGGAGACAGCCGGTCGGCAGCAGAGGCACAAACCAGCCGTCTTCCCGTTTGTGAAAGGACACGGGGCAGCAGGCCTCCCAAAGAGGCCAGGGACCCTCAGAACCACGTGTGACTGGCCAGCGGCATCGCCCGCACAGGATTTCTGCAGTGCCGCCTCTGACCCCGGGCACTGGACCAAGCCCTGGACCCATCGCCTCTTCCACTCCCACTGAATGCAGCGTGATTAGCCTTGGGAGGAACTCGTGAACCGTCTTTTGTTTAGGCCCAGGGGCTTGGAAACTTTCCGGCTGATGGCAAACTCCACGCCATTCCCATTCTTACTGCTCTAGCCCACGCTTTGGGGTTTCGAGCCCTCTTTCCCCAAGACCAAGACCCCATGTCCTGTTGCCCCTCCCCAGCCTCAGAGAAGGACTCAGCCATCTGGCACCACTTGCTCACGATAAACACGGGTCAGCCTGGCTCCTTTCCTCTTCCTCCTCCGTCCATCAGCAGCTGCATGTAACAACCAGGCACTAAGATAACTAAGGAAGGGCTGGGGAGGTCCTGGCCCGGGAATCATCCACGATGCTGAGACCTCAAATCAGAACCATGGTGTGTTCGTCCAAGTTCTCTGAAATTCAACTACAGACAAGCTCTGAGCAGATTCAGGCATGACCTAGCCACTCAACAACCCCGCAACACCCAGCCCCAGCTGTCCTAGAACAGAGCCCTGCAGCGTTTCCTGAGAAGTCTAGAAATGAGACACACCTAAACGGAACTAGAGGTCATGCCATGCAGTGCGAATCAGAAGACACCCATGACTCAGGTCTTGGCTCCTGCAGAGGCCATGAGTTATGGACTGGGCCTATGTGCTGGCCTAAGTGACTCAGAAAGAATCGATCTCCGTGTGGCCGGAAGAGCCCAAGGCGACCCTCAGAACCAAGGACTCAAAACCGCTGAGGCTAGGAGCTGCCACTCTCACATCTGGGAAGGAGCAAGGCAGCATGAGCAACACCTGCTAAATTCCGGGCCACGCCTTCATTTCCCAGTGCAGGAAGAAAGGACCGTTTTGTCTCATGTCACCTCCCGACAGCAGGAAGGGGTGAGGGTGAGAAAACTCTTCGGGCACGCACACGACGGACAGCAACCTGGCTGACTTCTCCATGCTTCTTAGGCCCACCCTTCCGGAGGCACCCACTTCTAGTCTCCCACCCTGCCCTTGCCCAGAGACCTGTTCCTTACCTGGCCCCACTATCCTGCGCCGACCAGTTTTACACACACCCTTAAATACCCAGGTGGTACAGTCAGTTGTGGAGGCCAAATACTCCTGTTTCGTCTGCCCCAAGCGCCCACACACATCCCTACCCCTCATGCCCCGAGTGGCTCCCTCTTGCCTGGCCTCCCCCATTCTGACACCACTCTATTTTGCAAGTGTCACATCAACATTAGAATCCCACTTTTCTCTCTTGTCCCCTCCACTAGGTTAGATATCCCTTGGGAAGGGGAATGACCATGTTTCCTTTGGCATTTTTGTCCATGCTGCTGTGCCTTGCATATAACAAGAGTTTAGTATCTACTTATTGAACGCACGGTTATATGAATGATGTTAAATTTAAGAAAACTTAATTTTCTTCTTGGCCCATGTAATAGAACAATCAGGCAATGTATTTCAAAGTCCACAGTTCAGTGCTGAGGGACTAGGGGAGGAAGAGGACCCTGGGAGGGAGGGGGAAGTGGGCAGGGAAGACTCCCTGGTTCCCCTGTGCACCCAGAAGTTCCCTGAAGGGGGAAGCTTTGCCTCTGGAGCGTGAGGAAGTTTGCAGATGGGATTATTTGCTGTGTGGTTTCTCTGTTTATGCCTGTTTTATTACCTCCAGCCTTGACTCAGCAATCAGAAGGGGATTCACAGGAAGGGCCCTCCTCCCTACCCGAAGAGACTATAGAATTGGCAAGAAGTCCAAGGAGGACTGCGGACAACAGCTCCCCTGTTACCCCTAAAATTCTCCTCCCTGAAGCCAATGAAATGTATGTCCCTGAACCAGAGCTGTCCCCTAGAGGGGTCCAGACCCAAACAGCCTATGGGCACCACTGCCCCCTCACAGGGGCCCTCACACCCGGCCCCAAACAATACCCTTTTGCAGCACATCTGATGCCCTCCCAGTACCCTGATAACGGCAGCCCACCCGTCCAGTTTCTCGAGCCACACCTAGATGAACCCCGGAGGCATGCAGATGGCCTTTCCTCCTCTCAAATCCACTGGCCTCTCTCCACCTGTGCATCGGTCAACTCATCCCTAGCTGCCGCCTTCAACTCGCGCCTGGACTCCTGCATCATCTTAATGTCACCCCACAACCTCCCTCAGAAGGTTGCACGTGATAGCAAGAACCATCTTTGTGAACATGTCACGCCCTTAAAAACCCCAAGTCAGTCTGTGCTCCTGCAATGAGGAGATTCTCTATGTGGCTGGCAAGACCCTTCATGGTGCCTCCCTGCCTCATTTTCCTCCTCCCCGCGCTTTCTCACCGCCAGCCTCTCTGGCCTTCGTGCCTTTCTTTGAATGTGCCACACTCACTCCGGTACATTTGTCCCCTCTGCCTGGAACCTAACACCCCTCTTCCCCAGCTCACCCTCCCTTTTGATCCTTTAAATGATGCTTTTAAATCTCAGATCACTCCACCTACTCTTGGAATCCAAGATGAGGATTCAAGGCTCCGGCGACAGCACAGATGCCTTCCTTCATGGTGTTTCACTGCTGCTTGCACTCTCTCAAACGTCTCTGTGCCCACTTCTGCTCCCTGCCTGCTCCCAGCAACACACACAATGCCTGGCACGCAGAAGGCACTCGGATATTTGTTGGACCACGGATAATGGGTTTGGGTTTTATTGAGGGACGACACATTGCCTTGTAGTCTGGCTGCAGAGGAGACAGTTACAACACAGAGGAACTGCCGATGGCAACAGACTCCTTCCCAGGAAGGTTTTCAAGCAGGAGAAAACAACTTTCCCAAAATGGCATAAAAAGCAAAGAGTGAAGGAGGAAATGCACATGATCGGTGCATTCACAAGCTGTCTGTGTGGGGACGTGGGGAGATTCCGCCCCCACCTCCAGCCATATGCTAGGGAGAATCGGGGTAGGAGAAATCCTTCCTTTCTCTGTAACTGAAAGGCCTTAATTTGAGGAGATGACAATATGATGTGAGCTAGTACAGCTGCTGAGAAGGAAGTACCTCAGTATTACGGTCCTGTTTCTGGTCTGCCTTTCTCTTCCGTCTTGCTCACTTCTAAGGGTTACGTTTGTGCTGCAAACAGAAGTCGAGTGACCTCCGGGGACCAAAGTGGGGGCAGATGACGTCTGATTGTTCTTCACGCTCGTGTTTGTCTAGCTGTGAGTGGACTTCTGGGTGACATTAAAGCCTATGTCAACACAGCAGGTGCTCCCTGGTCAGCCCGGGACACATGTCCAGAGCTAGCTCCCAAATTATTCTTTATAATCAGTCCCTCGCACTTTCCCCACAAGGCAGACTAGGAACCCAGATGCCTACGTGATGATTGTTCCCTCCCTGTTTGTGGTAGTAGACCATGTCTACCACCTTTGGAGAGGCCCCCAAAGCAACCATTATGCACGGTGAGATGTAGGTCCCAAGTATACGATCGGAACACTAGTTCAGAGCCACAAAGCAATTTCATTGAAATAGTACATAAGGCATGCAAAGCCATTTTCTTCCAAATAAATAAAGACTCTTAAAAATGATGGTATACCCTTTCCTGGACACACCAGGCTGCACATACACTCTTAGCAAAGCAATCAGCATGTCTTGAAAACCTTGAGAAAAAGTTCCATCTGTAAGAAAGTCCAGTAACTCGGTGACATACAAAACAAATACACAGAAATTAACAACTTTCTTACTTGCCAGTGATAACTCATTTCAAAAATCCACTGGTACGGAAAGGTCTCACTCATATATGTGTGGCTGATGTTTTTAAGAACAGCACAGAGCTCACATGAAGAAAACCACAGATGTTTACAGAGAGATATAAAAGTAAACTGAAATAAACAGTGAGTAAATGGAAGGCACATTCCTGAATGAGAAGACTCAGCCCTGTACGCAAGACGTCAATTCTTTATAAATCAATTTATAGCTATCACTGAATTCAGATGGTTATCATGTAAAGCAAACTTAGCGAGACAATACGTAGCTTGGCATAAACAATCTTAAAGTCCATCTGCACTACTAGATGTGTCAGAGATGGCAGCCAAAAACATTCTGGAAAATAATGATGAAAATGATCTGCATGACATTTTAAAACATAAAATAAACGCTTTTGTAATTAGAACAAAAAAGATCCTGGAAACACCCTAGCCTAAAAGAACTCAGAAGGTAAGAGGCAGTGCTTCAAATCAGTGGGGAAAGATCATTTACCACACAGAACTGGAAGAATTAGCTATTAAGAAAAAGCTAAACTCCTTCTATATCTTTAAGAGAACAAAATAAAAAGTTAAATCTACAAAATGAATCATAAAAGAAGTAGAAGAAATGCAAATGAATGAACATCGAAAAGTCAGGAGTGGGAAGGATTTTCCAGGCATGAAAACAAGGAAATGTCAAGGTAAAAAAAAAAAAAAAAAAAAAACTGATGAATAGGACACACAAAATAAAGCCTTCTACACAACCAAGAAACCATAAACGAATTTAAAAGACAAATGGCGAACCTGGAAAAATATTCCCAACATTACACCAAAAGGTTAATATCCTCTTATGCATAAAGAGCTCTTACAAATCAATAACAAAAAAGATAAATATAAATAGAAGAACAGGCAAAGGACAGGAATGTCAATATAAATGGAATACGGAAACAAATGCTCTGGCCCACAAGTAATCAAGGAAATACAAATTCAGGCCTCGAGGCACCATTACTCACCTACCTAACAGATTAAATTAAAAAATATATAATGGGCAAAAGTGAAGTAAAGTGGGTGTTCACATGCTATTTATGGGAGAGTAAAATAGCGCAGTCTTTCTGGAAATACTTATCAATGTCTTCAGGATACTCCCACCACTGATGGGGTAGGAACCAGCTTCAGGAATTAACCCTAAAGGAATAATCTAAAATATCCACACACATATGGTGAACAATATCTTACCGAACTGTTATTTATGGTAGCAGGTAACTGAATTATCTAAATATCCAACGATAGGAAATGAGTTAAATAAAATATGACACAGTAATATAATGGAATATAATGAAAGATGGCCTTCTAAAGTAATGTTTCTGAATGAGTAATGACAAGGGAAAATCAATACAAGAGGGAAAAGAGGCGGAAGGTAGAATATACAGTATGATTCTGCTAAAAGAGACAAATAATAGGTTCTGAAATGTTAATTGTTTTTCAGCTCTGAGTGATGAGATCTGCATGGCTTTTCTTTTCGTTAAAATTTTCCATAAAGAACATTACTTTTATAATTGGAAAGTTATATAATTTTTAAAAGATCAAACCTTGGTAATTCTATTTCTAGAACTCTATCCAAATATGATCTCACAGAACTCACAACCATCCCAAGAGCTTGGCACTGCCGTCCTCACTTGATGTGTACAGACAGACCTGGATGCGTGAGGCGACCCTCACGCTGGGGGGCAGCAGATCCACCTGATAGCCAGCTGGGGGCCCAGTGAGGCAGAAGAACCGCCACCGGGGGCTGCGGAAGAGGAGTGGGGGTTCCCACAGGACAGCTGAGCTGCAGCACAGACCTGACGGAGAACCGGGCAGCCACTCAACAGCGATGCTAAGAATAGTCTTAATGACACGGGATAGTATTTGTTGAATATGAAGTAAAAAGGAAGATGACAGTCTTCATGGGCAAGATGGTTCCAAATATTGTAAGAATGCAAAAACATAAGACTGGAAAAATATAATAAAATACTAACATGAGTCATCTCTAACAACAGGCTTTTTAGAGATCATCCCTTTCCCATGCCTGAAACCTTCACGGAATGGATGTTGCTTCAGCCATCAAAATACATTCCACAGTGACTTTAGAAAATGAACACATCACACATTATCACCTCACACTCCTCTTCCTTATGCCTCCCCAGCCTTTGAGGCCCAGTTTAAGGCTTAGCTGACCCCCAGAAGTATCCCTTCATCGGCTCAGCCTACTGCCCGACCTCCCAAAGCACATGCTGCAAAGGCAGCTTTGATTCTTGGCTCCAGAAACCCTCACACGGGTCTCCACTGCACTGGGGCTCTTGGGCTGGACTCCCAGGGTCTGGGCAAGCCACCTCCCACTCTTGGTCTTATATGCTGTGGCTGTGAGCTCTCAGGCCTGCAGAAGTGGTGTCCCACTGCGAGCCCTGGTCCTCAGGGCTGGGGACAGCACAGCTGATACCATGAGTATGACCCGTGGAACTGCACGCTGCTCCCTGACCAGAACCACTCCACGGCAAGGTCATCAGAGTCCATGGGAAATGCAGTGAATTTCCCCAAACACCATTTATTTAACTGTTCTAGGATTATGTTCTAGTTGGTGGTGATTAGCATGCTATTGATTTTTGCAATGATGGGGTAAATTCTCTGGCACTTTTTTTATTCCAGCACCTTTGTTATTCAATCCAACATTGCTATCTTTTCCTTACCCCAATTATTTTTCCTCATATCATGTGTAATTTTATAAACTACCAGTTTATATTTGTTTCCCTTTTGTCTATGGCAAATCCTCCTGTGGAAAATGTGTGTTCCATGAGGTCAGGCTTGGTCTGGTTCAGTGATGACACAGGGTTGGTACTCAATAAATCACTGCTAAATAAATAAAGCTGGCGAAGGTGGAGGGCTCACTGCACTTTGGCCGGAGTCCTCAAATATTAGAAAATCAAATTTGGAACCAAATTTGACGGGGTTGGCTGTGGTATCTTGTGAAGGGTTCCTCTGGGGCCCAGTCATCGTGGGAGTGAGACATTTAAAAAAGAGTGAGTACACACAGCAGGATTTCTGGCCGGTAGCACTGCTCTGGAGCTGGCAGACACACTAAGTTGAAGCAGACATACAAGTCAATGGCAAGCAGGTCTCCCTCCCCTCCCTCCCATCAACGCTCTCCTGCCCCAGGCTTCCCAGCATCCCTTCACAAACGCACGGCTGTTCACAGTACTCGATGAGAAAATGCCCTCTTGTGGGCGTGACAGTGGACCACCTCTGCTATACTGGAAATTTCTCAAAATGTGGTTATTCAAGAACATTCTTTCATTCGATGTAAATATATCTTTTTAAGAAATCTCCAACATCACCCCTTTGTCAATGTGAAGATACATTTTCTCAGAGGCCATTAAACAGGGCTCGATTTGCTTCTGCGCGTCGAGCTTAGCAAGTTCTGATGATCATCAACATCATCGGCACAAAGATAATTACTCTCCTTTCCAAACTTCTGTGCGATTTGATAATGACTGGGTGACTTTTTTTCCCCCTAATCATCACCCAGAATTTGCCTCCTTTCTATTCCCAGGAGCCCGTCACCTGAGACTGACGGGAAGCAATTGGAAATAATAAAATTATGTAAGATGAGCTTGTAATCACCTGCATTTCACAAGAAGCAAAATGCATTTCGCTCTGGCTGAGGCACAGAAAGTTTCTTCCTCATTTTAAATCTGTATCAGAGGTAAAGCCTTCTATTAAAACACAATTCTCTGTACGCTTACAGCCTCTGGCAGGCTGCCAAGGAGAATATCATGGAGCTGTTGCTGCAGAGAAGCGGGCCGTCAAAGGAATCGAAGATGCTCCTAAGAAAGGGTGCAAAGTCTCCAGAATTCTTGGGAGGGCTCTGCCCACACCTACCTCCAGCTCTTCTGTCCAGGTCTCCCTGCAGGTGGAAACACACACACACACACACACACACACACACCCCACACCACCACCACCACCTTTCTGGCAAGTGCATGGGAGGTAAACACTGAGAACATTCTTCCCTATTTTTTGCTCCTTCATTTGTGTGCACATACACACACACACACACCACACACCTTTGGGTTTTTCTCCCTTTCCTCTTTTTTGAGTGCACTGTCATTTTCATTCTTAGTTTTAAACTGTAAACTCTCTAGTCCAGGACCTAGGTAATCGCTTCCTTTCTTCTGGATGTAATTTACAGGTACACGCGGCCACTTGGGGGCACAGTTATTTGAGAATGCTGGCATGGTGTTCCGGGAGGTAAAGTCTGAAGCCTGATTTAGCTTCCTTTAAGAGAATCCCCAAATCTGGCTCACAGAGGTCCCAGGACACAAAAGAATTATGAGTTATTTTTTAAGGGGCGTCTAAGATACTACGTTTACAAAAACTGTCATTTAACAATCTCTTCTACATTGTGGCCTGCCTGCTTCTGTTCTTTCAGTATTAACACAATCAGCCATGGCTTACCATGGGAAGGGAGAACGGAGCAAAATTAACCTATTACAGTTAGGTTTCCTTCCCGGGTAAGTTTTTATTTTTCTCAATATGAAAAAAAATGATTTATTTTAAAAACTAGAAAACATTTAAAAGTAGAAAATGACCACTATTAATATTATGGTGCATTTCCTGCCTTTTTTCTGTGTCTTGTTTTTATATTCGTGACATCACAGTGTATATGTGTGATTTCTTTTAATTGAGCAAACTGCTTTCTTCTTTAAAAATTATTCTCTCAAATAACCAAAATGTTGTTCCCAAACCCCAGTGCGATGGTTTGTGTTTTCCATGGTGTCCTGATCACAGAAGGGTAAAGGAGTTTGTGTGCTTACCTTTTCACCAACCGTGCCCCCTTCCCTAGGCACACAGCAGAGAACCCAGTCTGGACCAGGGAGGCCAAGCTGCAGTGTTCACAGCTGGCACAGCATAGGAGTAGGCACAGGGGAGGCAGAGAGGGACGAAAGGCCTGGACGCCAAACCCAGGCTGAGGACTTAGCAACGCGAGGTTAGGGTCCTAGAGACCCTAACTGCTGCAAGGTGTGGGAAGCGAGCAAAGTTTCTTTCTAGGCTCAGAGTCACGTTAAGGGGCCCCTCACTGAGGCGCACATTTTAGGAAAGCACCCCTATTTGCATGTGACAACAGCTAACACGGTCAGACAGGAAAGTCTGTGGGCTTCGCACCTTCCCACACCAGACAACGCGAAGCAGCACAGGATTCTCGGGAGACAGCCCTTCCCGTTCCCTCATGCTCGGCACAAGCTGAGCTGCCGGGCTCTGGTTCTCACTGTGCCTCTGCCTGGTGGGCCTCCAACACGGCATCTCCTCTGCCTCTCTCATATCCACGCCGCATCCACTACTGGCCCAGACCCTTAGAGGAAAATCAACAATGGAGCAGAACAACAGGTGAAGCCATCACACCAGGGCACTCATGGTCAGGTGAGGTCGGCCGGGACTGCCAGGCGGCCATGAACAGTTATGTCGGGAACCAGTTCCGGGGAATCCCGTCTGCCTAACAGGAAGCTGTGAAGATCAGGCAGCATCTGTACTAAGCAGAAACTTCAGAAAAGGAAGAGAGGGCAACTGCGAATGACCTTGCCTGGCAAGACAGAGGCTCGTTGGACCCAGGGGGCAGTCCACCGCTCAGCAGTGCCCCTCCTGCCACTTCAGGGAGGTGAGTCTCATAAAAGCAGCTATTTCTCTCCACCCCAGTTTCTGCACTGCCCATGGGGGTGGGCAGGACCTGTCAGGTCTTATGTTTCAGTTCCAGACCAAAGCCTTCAACGTGACTAAAAAAGATGTCAACCAGCCCTGCAGCTCCAAACCAAAGAGGAAGAGGTCCAGCGAGCTGGGCACCAGTTACCCAATATTTGTGAAGAGGATGCTGTGTCCCTCACACGTCTGGTCAGTCCTGAGCTAGACATGGATGCCTGCAGCAGGTGATCACCACTGAGACGCTGGCCTGGAAGGTCACCTGAATTCCTTGCCCCAGTGCAGAGTCACCAAGTGGCCTCCTGGTAGTGATTTAACTTCTGGCAGGACAGCTGGCAGAACTCGTGTGCCTGACCTGCTGGGTGTGGTCTTTCTAGTGAAAACGCAACATCTTTACCTGTAGGCCACTCACCTCTGGGTGTGCTGCAAGCTCAACTGGTCCAATAAGAAAGAGGCTGGGGAGAAGCAGGAAGACGGACTGGGAGAGGGCAAGGAACCTTCTGGAGTGATAAAAATGGTTCGAATGGTGATTACACACGTATATACGATTATTGACGCTGTTACCCGAACAGTTAAATCTGTGGATTTCACTGTATTATCTCAACCAGTGTAACTTAAATAAGGGGGGAAGAAAAGATACAGAGAAAGGCAGGCAGGCAGGCCATGCCCAGCACGGGGTGAGGGATACAGCCAGTGCCCGGTCAGAGTTGTTGGACTGTTGAATATACTTGTTCCCCAGCTTTATTTTCTAAGTGAACATACTAAAAGAACCAGTTGAAACTATTTTTTATTGTGGTAAGACACATATACTATAAAATTGATATTTTGGCTGCACTTAAATGCAGTCCAGTAGCATTACGAAAGCTCACAGACACTCCTCCTCACCCATCTTCAGAACAGCTTTATCTTCCCAAAGTGAAATCCACAACATTTGAGCGCTAACTCCCTCGCTCCAGTCCCTAGCAACCATCATTCAGCTTCTGTTCCTATGAACTTCGCCACCCTGAGCCGGGTGTATTTCACCTGTGATGACAAGGCTCATGCATGTGGTAGAATTTCCTTCTTCTCTATAAGGCCGGGTAAAATCCCACATATGCCTACACTGTATTTTAATTGCCTGGTCAGCCACTGATGGACACACGGTGATTCCAAACTTTGGCTCGCATGAGCTCTACCTGTTGCGATGAATCCCATTGGTGTGGGACCCCGTTCCAGTTCCAGCTTTCACTTCTTCTGGGTATAGGCTCAGAAGGGAAAAAACGCTAGATCATATGCTCATTCTGTAATTGTTCAGGAAGCGCCATAGTATTTCCCATCGTGGCTGTGTCAATGAACATTCCCAAGAGCAGCGCACCAGGGCTCCAGTTTCTCCACACACTTATCCACGCTTGTTTTGTTTTTGTTTATTCCTTTGTTTTATGAGTCATCCTCACGGCTATGATATTCATACTTGTGGCTATGATTTGCGTTTCTCTAATGATTAATGATGTTGAGAAAATTTTCATGTGTTATTGG
This sequence comes from Fukomys damarensis, assembly GCF_012274545.1. Taxonomy (NCBI): domain Eukaryota; kingdom Metazoa; phylum Chordata; class Mammalia; order Rodentia; family Bathyergidae; genus Fukomys; species Fukomys damarensis. The sequence goes on along the minus strand of NW_022900914.1, from coordinate 5,281,565 downwards.
ATACCAGTATATTTTTCTTTGTCTGTTTGTTTTCAGTAATGGGGATTGAACTCTGGACCTTGCGTTTGCGAGGCAGGCGGCAGAACCACTGAGCTAAATCCCCATCGAGTGTATTTTTCTTTGAAGACATAGCTATTTGAGGTGTGCGTGTGCTGCTGGGGATTGAACTCAGGGCCTTTGCACTGAGCTACATTCCTAGTCCTTTTAATTTTGTATTTCGAGATAGGATCTTACTCAGTCACTAAGTTGCCCAGGCTGAGTTTGAACTTGCAATCCTTCCCAGCCGCCTGTTTTTAAATCAGGTTGTTAGCTGAGTTGAAAGTTTTCACTCTAACTGTGAAGGTCAGAGAACCAAGTCCTGCCTTTCTCAGATCAAGTATTCAGTCTCTAGACAGTAACTTTGTGTCCTTATTCCCTCTCCCTGTTCCTGCCCTCAGGATCAAGGCCAGATGGGCAACCGCTTCTCCTTTTTTCCTAGACTTGGTCCCAGTGTCGATTCCAGATATCGGAGCTCCAGGCATTCTGGGAGGCAAATCAGGAATAAAACGGCAATGGTTCAGACCTTCAATTGTGACTTCACAGCTCAGTAAGCGCCCCTCCTCCTGTGCCTCCCCTAGGACTCCTTATGAACTAAAAACCAGCTTTTTGTGGTTTCTGAGAAATTAAACGAAAGCTTTAAATTCCGAGGCAGCAGTCTGAGTGGGGCCATGGCTCTAGAATGCCCGTCGCTCGGGACTTGAGAGAGCAGGGCAGCAGGGTGCTCATCACAGCACCACCTAGGACCCAGGTCAGGCCCTGGCCCAGCGTGTGGCTGGTGTGTCTTTATTCCAGCAAGGCGGAGGCTTGGGCCACTCCTGACTGGCTTAGCCTGCAATCTTCCCCTGTGTGTCCTGGCACGACCTGGCGCTGTCCTGTCTGAGTCTCAGACACACCCCTCCCATCTGAGAGCTCCTGCCTTGCGCTGCCGGACTTCCGCGTCCTGGGGTGTCACGGAGGTGGCAGCGGTACGCAGTCAACAAGCTACTGCCAGAAACATGGCTCCCATGAAAATCATGTGTTTCCTCTGGGGGGGAAGGAAATGCTCCATCTTAATGCCATTTCACTGTGGGGAAAGGAGCTGCCCCACATCATGTGACCCAATCCAGGTGCTGCTTTTTACAGTATTTCACATAGACCGGTGGACTGAAAGCCCTGGTGCTTCCCTTTGGCACATCAAGACTTTAGCAAGAACTACCTTCTTTTCACAGTTTGAATATTATTCAAGTTTTGATGATTAAAGCTGGTTGGAACAGCATGAACCGAATAGATTACAGCACTCCACTTACAGCAGACTCTTCACTAGAAGGACCAGTCAGACACACGCACTGCACGCAGTCCCCTGGTCTAGCCAGTCCGGCTTCCTAATGTGAATCTTGTATTTCCTAGATTTCATGTGCCTTGGTTTTTTTCAGAAAATCTGATTCTGGCTTCCTGAGCAAGCTTGTCTCATATTTCTCCATACCCCCCAAATAAGCTAATTTAATAGCAACATAATCTACCCATACCCCAAGAGATCAGAGCAGTGCAGAGCTACAACACAGTGGCCCCAAAACGGATGTACCTGGGTGCATTACGAGGCTCCCGAGCCAATACTCCAAGGCTCTCATGCAGCCTCGGGATGATGACTAAGAATGCACAGAAAAGCACAGCCTGCAGGAACAGCAGTCATGCTCAGGGGCGGAGGCAGCAGGCAGCTGCCCTGCTGAACAGAGCTCTACTGGCCTAGATGGCGTCAGACCACTTGTTCCCCCATTGGTGGCAAAGCTGGTCTCCCTGATGAGGGGTTCTCATCTACTCTACTGTTCTACAACCTCTGCCATGTTCTGACAAGACAATTGTATGTACATTCCCATGTGTCTCCAGGAGGACCGCCAGACGTGTGCAGGGTCTTTCTCCCGTTTGTGACAAAGGACCAGGGTTTTTGTTTTTATTTGTATTTCCAATCCATCAAGAACTGGAATATGGTCCTAGCATGCACGGCTAGACTATATAGTTCATACGACACACGGCTTGCCTGGGTACTCAACGTATGAGTTTAACGCTGCCCAAACTGGTGCCTTATTCCATGAGAGGCGCTGCACACCACACTCTTGGCTGCCCACGCAACTGCGGTTTCTAAATGCTTACGCTCAGTGTATCTGGGACAGGCTGGTAACAGTGTGTTGACTTGCATCGGCCTGTGCCTGTGTCTGGAGTACCGCCATTTTCTACTCCTCTCTAGTGGCATGGAGACCAGCGGCAGTTGAGGGGATCCATTGGGTCATGGCCATAGCAACATTCATGATTTGACTCTCCTTCCTTTGGGCTGTCTCTCAGAATTTCTCAGGAACCAACACATGTCAGCGTCAAGGCTAGAGACAAAGACAACCTTTGTCCTAGGACTCCTGTGATAAGCCTATGTATAACCACCGGTTCCCACTATGTGGCATAAGCAAGCACTGTTCTAATAACTCAAGACGTTTAATCTTCAAGTGTTCATCCCTACATATTCATATAAGCGCAGCCCTGGGAGCTTTCTGACCACAAAGAAAAGGAGTCCGTCAGACCTAAGCCTTGGGGAGAAACTCAGAACCGAACTTTTGTTCAGTTTATAAAGATGATGGCAGTAAGTTTAAGAGTGAAGGTCCTTGTGATCATACTGGTAAGTCTGTTTCTTTGAATTTATCTCAGGCCTTAAAGGAAAACTAGCTTATTATGTCACTCCTGGTAATTAAGTGAGCAATGTGGCTCAATGTTGGGCTTATTCTTTTAAGCCATGTGCATGCTATAGAAGAGCATGTTGGCGCTCTCCCTTCTGCACAGGTAGGCAGGTGTCTGGAAAGTGGGCCTGCACATTCAGCACCTGATACTCCGGTTGCTCTGACCTGGGGCAAATGCTTTCTCTAACTCACCCATGAAATGGGAATAATGCCACCCACGTGACAGGGTGAGCAAAAATGAGCTGCCCCAGGAAAGGGAGTGCTCTTTCCCTGGCCTTCTCAGTAAAAAGCATCATGTCTTTCCTCATTTAGAAGCTCCAGGAGCCGAATATGGATCTTTAAGGTTCCTTGGGAGGCTAAGTTCAGCTACAGTTGTAATTAGAAAGCAAGTGCTATGGCTGGGAGATTTGAAAAGAAGGTAAACGGGAAAGGGAGGTTGGTTTCTTTTCCGAAATCCATGTTTCCGTACCTCTCATCACTCCTCATGTTACTAAAGGACCAAAAGGAAAATGGGAACGTTCTGGCACTGTGCAACCTCTAAGAAAGCTCAACCTCATTTTATCTTTCATGCAGAAACCTGACAGGGAGGAGGAAAGGGGAGGTGGTGCAGCTGGACCGAGAGGAGTCGTCATGGGAGGACAGTCGTCCTCTGCAGCCAGCCAGCACTTCTGCGACACTGCCCAGGCACAGGTGTGATGATCTCAGGCACTGTCCCCGTGCGTCTGCAGAAGCTGGGCTGGAGGGGTTAAAACACAGAGCAGACACAGCTCTGTGGCGCATTCTCCAGGCTCTGTTCACACCCTCTACCTGTCTTTAGAAGAAACTAATATGAACAGTAAAAATAGGGCAGGAGATGTTGGAAAATATAGTGTTTCTGCCCTCTCATAGCTGTCTCTGTGATTTCTAGGTGTTTTATTTTCCTTTAAAACAATGCTCTTGTGAAATACCACAAATTAAAAATCGCGTGGGACGACACCTTGCAAGTGAGTGTGTTATGAGAGACAGGCTCGGTGTCGACTCTCCAAAGTGCCAAACAGATCCAAGTTATCACCGAATGACGCAGCTCCACAAGAAAATTAGTCTTCAAAGTCTCAAGTCATAAATCCTAGAAGATTCCATTTAGATTAGTTAGAATTCATCAACAAGCATATTTAATAGATATAGGCCCAAATATAGCATCTAAAATTCCACACAATGACAAACCCTGAACATGTAACTACACAGCCACCGGCTGAAAAGAAAATCTGAGCAGTAGGCTTTGATGTTTAGTACCTGATACCTGCTCTGGGTGTAAAGGCTTCCAGGCAAACATTTTTAATGAAGAGTTTTGTGCCAGGTACTGTGCTAGGTTTTGGTGTACAAAAATGAACAAGTCCAGGTCAGCCATTAGTAAGTCTGAATGAATCCTGTTGTTTTTGCTCTTTGATCTGCTATTTATTTCCTGTGCTGGCTCAATGTGGAAACAGATGCCATTTAAGCATTTGAAAGTTTTCCTCATTAGTGTTCCAGAAACCAGAAAAAATGGAAGCAGGGGAGAAAATCCAAAAAGTCCAACAGTGAATGTTGGTCAGACAGAGTTGATATTCTTAGATTCACATTCCCTCTAGAACAATGGTAATCTGTGGACAACCACTTACCTAGCACATACAAAGCAGTGTGAAGTGGTATGGATACAATGAGCACCAGAAAAATAATGGACAGACGGATGGACAGGAATGGGCACACACACGAGGGAAAGACAAACTAGTGGGTAGTGGATGGGCCTGTGTTCAAACCCAGCTGTACCACGTGGCTAGATTTGTGGCTGTGAGCCACCTGATTACCTGAGCCTCATCCTCATTTGTAAAATATGGATAATCCCTAACTCACAGTGTTGATATGAGGATTAGAGATAATCTATGTAAAGTACTAAAATACAGTGGGCAACCCTAACTAGAAGCTATTATTATATTAGTGGAGTTTGATAAAGGTTTGGTGATTGAATAATAGGTAGATTAGCTGACCTCTAAAATCCACGGCAACTCTAAAATTACAATACTAAAAATGGAATCAAAAGTTCATACATCAAATCAACTGAAGAGTATTTTTAACAGATGGAATTGTGATGCAAATGTCTTATGCTTTTCAGAATAGGAGTGATAATGAGACTAGTGGAATACAATGTATATACAACCTGGCATGCCAGTAGACGCTTATGATTCACATTTAGCAGGCTCGGTGTCTACAATTCTGAGCTCTCCAGGCTGTGCTGCCTCTTCTGCACGGCCACTTACTCGGAGCTCTCTTCTGCAGACTCCTGCTCTGTGAGGCAGCTTTTCTTGGAGTTCCTCTTCACCTTCTCCCACCACCCTAGGCGGGCCTGTTATTTCCTCTGCTTTCATCAAACTGAGACCTAGTAAGATGAAGAATTATGAGTCTTCCAGGACCCCCTCCATGGAAGCAGGTGAGAAAATCCGAAAAGCAAGTCCACCAGTGAATGTTGGTCAGACGGAGTTAATATTCTTAGATTCACATTTCCTCTAGTACAATGGTAATCAGCGTGGACAACCACTTACCTAGCAGATACGAGGCAGCGTGAAGTGGTATGGATACAACGAGCACCAGAAAAATAAAGACAGGCAGATGGACAGACAGACGGGGACACGGACACATACACACATGGAGTGCACAGCTAGGAGGCACCAGAGACCACATTTCAACTCTGACACGAAGCCCCAGCTGCCCCGTACTCTGTAAATCCCAGGACCTCAGGCGCATCCCAAAAGCAAAGCATCAGAGCTTGGAGAGACTTGCATGAAAATGCACACACAGAAAGGAAAGAACAAACGTCAGTAACATCTACTGAATTTCTTATTTGACATTAATAGTTTGACTGCATTGCTTAAAACAGAAACCCTGCATGTGTTAGTATTAAAAGTGGCAGAATACCCCACTTCTGGGTAGATACTTAAAAAACTGAAATGGGTGTCTCAAAGAGCTATCTGCACATGCAGATTCAGGGCAGCATCACTCACAACCAAGACAGAAGCAACCCAAATGTTCACCAATGGATGGACGGATAAACGAAGTATGGCACACACACAATGGAATATTATCATTCAACCTTTGAAAGGAAGAAAATCGTCACTTATGACCAGCGAAGAACCTTGAACACATGATACTATCTGAAATAAACCCGAAACAAAAAGGCAAATACTGCAGGATTCTACTTCTCAAAAGTAGTCAGTTTTACAGAAACAGGAAAAAAAAAAAAAAAAAAAAAAAAAGGTGGTCGCCAGTGCAGAGGAGGATGGGAGCTGATATTTACCAAGTATTCATAGAGCTTCCATACTGCAGGATGCAAAAGCTCCGGGGACCCTACTGAGCTGCATACGTAAAGACAGTGAATGTTATTTTTTAAGCAATTTTTTAAAAAGTAGCAGGACATATATTTGTGTGTGTATGTCTTTAAATTGGTCAGTGGCTTCAAGATTTCAAAAATCTGAAAAGTGCATAATAAAGCAGACACCCATGGGGCCAGTGAGGTCTGCGCATGTCCAGGGAGCTGGGCCCTGCAGACCCACTGAGGGGTTTGCAGCAGCTTCTGAGTCATCCGTGGCTATGGCCTCAGGAGCCTGCGAGCATCTGAATTCCACGAAGTCTCGCAGGAGGCAGAACTCCCTCCCTTCCACCCCCAATGCTGTTTGGGGGTAGAAATGCCCCACCCCATGAAGGGCGTCTTAGTGAGAACACTGCGGCTACTTCTGGGATCAACTTCCCTCGTCTGAGAGTGTGTGGCTTAGTTGCCCTGTTTTCCTGTGGCTCCCTTGAAGACAGCGGAGACTACTTTTTCTGACCTCGGACTGTGGGAGACAAAGTGTGCAGCTGCCGTAGAAAGAACTACAGAGTCTGACTTCAGAATGGCCTTGATCTTAGCATTTTTGATCCAAGGTTCAGGTAAAGAATTCTGCCATACTTCTCCTTCTTAACCAAATTATTAACTTGCTATGGTAGAATTTCATTTCCATGGGCTATGCTACCTAATTTTAGCATACTAAATGACCTTAGATTTTGTGAGCAATGACAAATGACTGTTTTCCGCAGAAAGCAGAAATATTCTCCCAGTTTGTAAATATGTGTATCTACTTGTGCCCAGCACAGTGAAAGCTACTGAGGAAGGCCTGGAGAACACAGGATTCATCGTCTACAAAGGCATATCTTGTCCCCCGGGGTCGTTTACACAGTAACTGCTTTGGCTGATCTCATCCACAGCAACCAAGGGCTGGATTTCCTATTCATGGCATTTCTTCCTCCTCCTACCCCTAAGTAGGCGCTTAGTAGACTGATTATAGAATCACAAGGTTGGTTACAATTCCATTTCTTTATCTGACTTTGAACTTAAGTGTTCCAATTACTTTGCCTGATCCTAATAAGTCAGTAGCGTGCTAATGCTTGCCTTGATATTTCTGAAATATACAAGGCTGTGATTAGCATGGGATTGCATCATTAGAAAGCAAAGTTGAAAGTGGATGAGCAAAATCATCACTCACAATTAAGTAAAACTGCCTGTTCCGTGGACTTAAAATGTTACTGTGATCCTGGGGACACTATTACTGTGACTAAATGTACATTCCGCCTAGAAAAACCCTCTGATGTTCCAGAACCTTCCAGCTTTGGCCACTACCGGAAAAGATCCCAGAAGGGCAGGTCTGCTTTAATACACAGCCTTGAAGTCTCTCCAAACCAGACACAGCTGACAACAAAGAACCCTTGAACCACGATGGAGTTGAGGAAAGAAAAAAAAGAGGATAAGAAAGAAAAACTTTAGCTAATTCTGCTGGGTTGGATATCTCTGGGTCATAACGAAAGAAGGCTTTACAATAAGCCTGGAGGAAGGAAAAAGACCCCCCCCCCACAGCACACAGAGCAAGATGTTTAAAAACTACATTAACATGGATGGTGTCATTTGAGTCTATCAAAAAAATTAACCCCTTTATGTCTGTGTGTAGCTGGGAATAGGGTAAACTTCTGGAAACTGGGTGTGTGTGGGTGGGTGGGGGGAGGAAATGCTTTAAACCGGGAATAATTTGCAGCCGACTCAATTGATAAATCAAAGAAAAAATGTACAATCGAGAATGATGCCGAGATTTATAAGGTCGACTAAGTAAACAAAAACGGAATGGATCACCATGGAAATGCATGAATATTGAAACAGGCAAGATTTGAATAGACTAATGATATGCCTCACTCAGACTGACAGGTGTTGATAACAACTGTGGCACTCCAGCCACACCAACATCCACACTTCTAACGTGTGTATTCCTAGAAAACGGGACGGATGTAAAGGCTCCTTTGGTAATAGCTTATAGGCAAAATGCATTTTCTAATCTTAAAGGAGCTGACTCAATTCTCATCTACTTGAAAAAACAAAAAAGGCTTTATCCATTTGCTGTCAGGGTATGAGGAGCTGCAGTTAACAGAAATCATTCTCTTGCGCTCCAGTGAGTTTTTATTCCAATAACCTCTTATAAAACTAAATTCTGGTTTGGCTTACCTCCTGCACTGAGTATCTGAAATATGACTATCACTCATTAGGAACATAATTAAAGAGGCAACACTGGCCCCCCATCACATACAGATAAAAACCAATAACCCTTAATCTATTTGTTACCATGGCTACCATAGGATTATTTTATTTCAGCAAAACTCTAGGAATTTCGTTTGGATTGTTGCTTGCAAATGAAAGTTGGAGACATCTACATTTCCACAGCTGCCCTAGAAATGGAGAGTCCAAACAGGAGAAAATGTTTTTCTTAATCAAGGACAAACATGGTTTATAAATTATTTGTGTATTAAAACTGGTTAAGTGTGTCAGCCCATAAACCAATTTAAACATCATTAAGGGCACATATGCTAGTAATTTCCTGATTTATAGCAAGGTGATAAATCAAATGTGCTCCTGAAGAAGTACAGCGCCAAGGCATATTCATCCGGGGCACACAGCGCCCTCCATACCTGTGGAAACACCCGGCTGTGTGACTAGTAAATACATGCAAGCCAATCAACCCTTGAGGTAGCCACCTGTGCTTCCTGGACATTCTATGTGTCCATCTGAATGAACCATTTATAAAACTGCTCCGTACCCTCCAGTAAAAAAAAAAAAAAATAAAGTTAGCTGTACAACTTCCCCTTAATGAAAACAAATCAGAAAGGACATGGGATTAACTAAATCTGTTGTCATCCATCCTAAGCTGCAATCATTCTTCAAACCTGCCCTCCCAAGGCTGAGTTAGCACTAAGACCACACGCCAAAGGAAGAAACTGTAGGGACTAGACAAATGACTTCAAAGAGACTGAAATTAGGGTAAATACAGCTGTAACCAGGACAGATTTGTCACTGCGAGACCGTTCCAATGCCAGCGTTGCTCGGTGGACGTGGGGCCGGAGCCTGCAGCGTTGGAGCCCAAATATCCCTGAGCTGCGTGGAAGTTTCTCGGGCAGCGGCAGCTCAGCGTCCTCAATGTCTCTAATCCCTCCAGCGATGAGGTCTCGCCTAATGCTACATAAATACCTGTGTCCACGACCTGCCTGGGGCGCGCCGCGAAGCAGGCACGCCAGGGAGAGAGAGAACCTGAACCAAGCGGGCGGCCTCGGCGACAGCGCCTCACCCAGCAGCATCCCTGGGGACCCGGGGGAACCTGCCGCCTGCCCACGTCTGCCTCGGGGTCCAGAGCCCGGGAAGACACCTGGCGACTCCGCAGGAGGACCCAG
>NW_022900914.1:5271456-5271782 GCF_012274545.1 Fukomys damarensis | reverse complement strand
CGCGCCTCCCGTCCACTGTCCCACACAGACACAGCCTGCTCACCCGGCGCCGCCTCCTCGCCCTTCGCCATCCCCGCTCTCCGTCCGGGCCCCGCCGCTCGCCGGCACCCACTGGGCTCAAGGGAACGGGGTGTCGGTGACAAGGCGGTCTGCACGGCTTCCCTCCCCGGATGGTTTTCCAAGCTCTTCTACCTGGAAAGTTACTTGGGATCGAGTAAAGAGCCCCGATCTCCCATGTGGGGTCTGAGGACGCGAGGGTGCTGACCCCTGCCCGGCACCGAGGGGAGCAGCGTCCCCAGGGCAGGGCGCGCGGCCGCCGGGGACCG
>NW_022900914.1:5241104-5270061 GCF_012274545.1 Fukomys damarensis | reverse complement strand
CCGCGCCTAACACCTGAGGAAACTGGTGGAAAGTTTGAGAAAGCGAAGTCCAGTGGGCTTGCCGCTCCCGCCCTCCCGGCCACACCGCGGCCGCGGGAAGCAGCAGGAAGTCCTGGCCCTGCCCGGCTCGCTCTCCTCTAGCCGTGGCCTCCCTGGCCAACCCCTGCAGACCCTGGGACGCGCCTCACTTTCAGAGCCACGCTGGAACCCAGGCCCTGGCCTTCCCGGCGGGGGTTTTTCCTCTAAACCAAAACATTTCCTTCCAGCTGACTTCCTGGGTCTGGGTTTTATTCCCTGACCTCTTCCTCTCCCTTCCTGCCTGTCGCCTGGTTTTACGTTTAGAGGAAAGATCTGTAAGCTCAGTCCCTCCTTTCCAGCCCCCACCCCTGGCCTGAACCCATCACCCATGCAAAGCCACTGAGGCCTGAGGCCTGGTTGGAAATTGGTGGGTAGAGGGGTGCTGTAGTCAGGGAGCCGCTAGCTACTGGACCTGGACTGGCCGGCTCCGGAGGGCTGCCCCGGCCCCCACCCCTGTCCGGGTGGAGAGGACTTCGCTAGTGAACCCCTGGCTCTCCCTGTGGTGTCTGCTCTGGAGCTCTCGCTCCTTGGCTGTAAACAGTCAGGGATTGTGTCTCCTTTAACATCTCGTAGGAAGCACAGCACAGTGTCGTGACTGATAAATAATAAATAATAATAATCTACTGAGGGTTGCGGGAGGACTGTCAGCGACAAGGAAGGAGAACACCAGGGAAAGGCCCACTGGTGTTAGAGTAACTGCATTTCTGGGGGAGGGGTCCAAATGAAAGGTGTGTGAAGCCTGAGATGGGGGAGGCGGCAGGCAGGAGGGGACAGGGCGGAGGACTGGGTGTGGGCTGCAGAGTGACACAGGCGCTCCACAGAGGGACAGGGAGGGAGCCGGAGGGAGGAAAGCTCCCAAGGGCCCTGGAACACCTGCAGGTGAACACAGATGCAGCATGATGCTCAGATCACAAAATGGTGGTGAGAGGGGCCGGAAGATAGTAAACTGGAAAGATAAGGGATGACTTGGGATTTAAAGATGATACACAGGTAACAGTGGAAGCCGTTCAGTGCAGAGAGGAGAACAGAGCCTCCCTCGAGAGTCAGTCTAGTAGGAAGCCATCCTCAGAGAGAGCTGCCTGGATCCACCAGCTGTGAGCTTCAGGAATCCTCTGGCTGCGATCTGAGCAGCTTCCTGGATGACAGCTGCGGGCATCATGAAACCGTGGCCAAGGTTCACAAATCTGCAGGGTAAGATCTAGCTATCTGAGACACTCCAGTGTCTTACGATATTTTGGTTCATCTTCAAACGAGAGGAGGAAGTACATACTCCAAGCGTCTTTCCAAGGCTACTGTCTAGGTGAAGAGAGGATTCCCAGCCACCCTGCTGGGGTTATCGGAGGAGAGGGGCATAGAGCATCCTCACTGGGAACACTGCCTTTGCCTGTGGCGATGCTAAGGCTGTGGGGTCTGAAGTGTAGCACACTCTCCAGGAATGGAGCCTGCTGACTGCTCCTGGGGGTGTCGGCTTGTCTGGAGGGTGAGAAAAGCTGTGTGAGTTAGAATCACAGTGGGCTTGTCTGAACTGTCCTCACCCTACCCTCTTGTCACCCAAAGAGCCCGAATGCAAAGTCCAAGACCAGGTCTTTCTCTTCTGGGGAGTTCTGTCCAGTACCAAGCTATGTGGGGTGAACTCCATTTGTCTGGAGCACTGTGGCTCATGCTGTCTCTGTGTCTGCAGGCGTTTGGGGACATTAACCGGACTGTTGGGTGAGAGCTCTCCTACCTCTGCGAGCGAGCGCCTTGGCTGTCTGGATTTCTTTTTGGGTTACTCCTCCTGCCCTGTGTCCCGTGGGATGGGATGCGCTCTGCTCCGTGGATCTCTCGGAGTGGTACGTTAGACCTGAGGGGTGTTGCTCCCAGGAATCTCTTCTTTGTGGCCAGAGATTCCTCCCGAAAGAGCAGGATCAGCCCTGTGGAGTGTACTCCAAAAGCTAGTGCTCCCTCTCCTGAGCCCCAGGCTCTGGGGATCAGCCCTGCTGTGTACACTGTGATCAGATGGGTCATGAAGGGGCTTGTCCTGCACTGGGAAGTAGCCTGGAATGCTCCAGAACATCTGTTCCCTGCTTGGAGCATTTGTGACAAGGGGTTTGTTCTGGAAAGGCCTTACTGTCATCTGGAAGGAGCCCAGTGCGGACTGCCTGAGGGTGCCGCGCATGCCTGCCGCGGCTGTGGTGGACCTCTCCTCTCGTTCACATGTAGAGCAGCAACCACAGCAGCACGGTCCCTTACCCCACGGCCACTGCATGCCCAGCACTGCAGCGGTCACTCTTGCTCACAGAGTCCTGTCAGTCACCCCAGTGACCTGTGCATAACCTGTGCAGTAATCGACATTATCAACTCCCCAAACCAAGTCCCAGAAAGGGTCAGTGAGCTCCTGCAGTCACACAGGGGGCAGGTGACAGGTCTGGAATTTGAGCCCTGTCATTCTGAAGCCTGTGTTTTCACTACACTTAACAAACCAGTGCTGTTTCCTTTGTCCTTGGCCCAGTGCCTTCCCCTTGCAGTACATGGTGGATGCTGATTTTGCCTTTATCAGCAGCTGGTCCTGGACCCGGAACTGGAAATCAGCCTTAGAATGTGGAGAACCCCTGCCGGACCAGGGCTGGCGTCCCTTTGATGACTGAAGGCACGGGTCATTTGGAAGAGTGGAAGCCTCATCAGGCCCGGTCAGGCTTGATAGAACATCTGTTTGCGGGAGCTCAGTGGAGGTAAGCAGAGCAGCCACCCACCTCTGTGTTGGTCGGGGTTTGTGTTTGCTGCTTTGTTTGTCTAACGTTATTCTCCACTAAAAGCACCCCCATTTGGCATCAAAAGCATCATTGAGCCCTCCACAACCCACTGTCTCTCCTGTGGTTCATCAATCCATACACATCTATTTAGCACCTACTGTGTGTCCAGCATTTCAACTCCACAACATTGATTAAAACTGGAAGTAAGAAGTCACAGCTGCTGGATTTTCACCGGGGCCACTGTGCTGTGTGATGTGTCATGGAGGCGCCTGCCAATCATTTAATCAGCCATTTATGGTGAACCTCCCGCGTGCTGCACTGTGCTGGGGGCTCTTGGGAAGACAGGATTGATAGGTATCAGGTAGCATATGCTTTGGTCATTTTCACCCTGCTCACCCCCCCAACACACACACACACACACACACACACACACACACACACACACAGCAGTGGAAACAGACAAATAAAACAACTGGCTCTGTTCTTGAAAAGAATTAAGATAACAATGGTGTTATCAAGAAATTTGACTTAGTTCTCAGTTTGGGGGAAAGGGTTCCAGCTCTTGGGGGGACAAGGGTCACCTATAGCAGGTAGCTACTCAGGGAGGTTTGCAGCAGGAGACAGAGCTCACACTGAGCTTAGAGATGAGGCCGTTTCTGTGGGAGGCAGAGGGACCCCAGACCAGGCAGAGGGCAGGCAGTGCTGCAGGATGCGACCCATCACCGCAGGAGAGTTTTTAAAACTAAACTCCTTAGCAGTCATTTCCTTTGGGTGAAAATGAGAGTGTAATTCCTGTCTTTCCCCAAACCATCGAAGTATTAGATTCTCAGACTCAGAGTGAAACCAGGGGTGTCTTTTTTTGACTTCTCAATGGCAGGGATTCAGCACCTTTTTTTTAGTCCCACTAGTTTGCAGGTGGCAGGAGTGCTAATTAGACAGAGCCACTCATAGTTTGCCTGAGTGGCTGTGAGTCCCTGACTGATGGGAGACACTGCCTGGTGATCTGGGAGCAGCTTCTCTCGCACCACTGAGGCAAGCCCTGGCCTCGGAGGTGTCCAGCCCATAGCCATTGGTTGGTGCCTTGTTTATAGTGATCCATCCCCACCATCTGGCCCAGGAGAGCCTTACTGTAAGGAAACATGAGATAAAAATTCAAAATTTTAAAACAGAAGACTTTACTAGCTTGCACCCCAAAAGGACAGGCAGTCTTTCCCTTCAGAGAAGCTGTTCCCTGGGTGTTTAATCTGTGGCTGGCTTACTAGTAATTCTGTTCACAGTCAGCTGCTCAGAAACACTCTAGTTTATTTTTATTTATTTAAAACATATCACTGACCTAATTCCAAGAGGTCTTAAGCAACTTACAGGTTAAAACGCAGGCAAAAGTAGGCCTGTGGGGATGAAGCACAACGTGAGAAAGGAGGACGTGGGACCATGACTAGGATCTAGGGGAAAGGGACAGATGTGTTGGGTCACCTGACTGTATGGGAAGGCACATCTTTATCATGACTGAAACTGCTTAAATATCAAAGACTGTTACCAACAGAAGAATGTACATTATTCAGATAACAGGTTTCAGCTCTGGAATTTTGCAAACAAAATGCTAAACGTAGAAAAGTGTAATACTACCACAGGCCTGTATGTTGACATTTTTCTCTATTCTCAAACCTTTGAAAAATACTCACCAGAAGATTTTCTTTATTTTTCCTTTCCTTTCTTTTCTTTCTTCTTTCCTTCCCTTTTTCTTTTGGTACTGGGGATTGAATCCAGGGTCTTTTCACTGAGCTAAATCCCAGCCCTTTTTCATTTTTTATTTTGAGATAAGCTCTCACTAAATTGTTAAATTACCCAAGATGGAGTCAAACTTGCGATCTGCCTGCCTCAGCCTTCCAGAATGCTGGGATTACAGGTGTGTGCCACTACGTCTGGCCCAGAACATTTTCATGAAAACAATTCCTCAATCTTTTATAGATTTGCTTATTGTGGGCTCAGGGAAAGAATTGCAAGTCAGGCCCATTTTCCTTAGATGGCTATGAATTTTCTTAGCAATAAGCACCTTCTCATTAATGTCCAAACCCTCGATAATGCAGGTGTAACTTTAGGACAATTTCAAAATGAGTCAGCATCCTGGCTAATGTAAAATTTCAACCAAATAACCAGAAATTAAACACTAGTATAGATGGAGTTGCAAAAGCTCAGAGAGAAGGACTCGCAAAAAGTCAGAACAATATTTGGAATCTGAGATCTTCATATACTACTGAATAGGGTACATCAAAATTAAACAAATTGAGGCTTTAAAAGTGGTGTGCAGATATGACCTAGTCATTATAGTCAAGGCTGTTTTTACTGTCCTGTTTCTCACAAATAAGACCTACCTGGAAGAGTAATTCTAGCATGATTTTAGAAGACACATACCCTGAAGATGAGCCCTATCGCAGAGTGATAGGAATCTAGATTGACCTGTGGCAGTCAGCGTGTATATGTTGTTCAAAAGCCACAGCACTGTGAGTCGCGTGGCAGGATGTAGAGTGACAATGTGCTCCACAGTGTCAATAAAGCAAGAATTCACTTGGCACCCACCACATGACAGACACTTTTTAGAGCTCCTTCTTGTTTTGACATTTAAAAATTTTATTCTTATAATGCTTCCAATAGAAGTTGTGGACATCCATGATTCCTGAGAGTAAACGTTTCAATGTAGACACACAGAGGTAGGGACAGATGTCCCACCACCTCTCGGATTCTAGCCCACCCAGCTGGGGGGAGGATACGACTGGCTTCCTTAGACACACATCTCAAAACAGAGGAAAAGTGGAATAGAACCTCCCACAGATGCACTCATAGGAGCTTCTGGCTCAAGACTGCATCTCTCAAGCCACTGAGGTTCTAAAAAAGGTAAACAAGTGAGGCATGGTGGCACATACTTGTAATCCCAGCACTGTTGGAGGCTGAGGCAGGAGGATTGCAAGTTGAAGCCCAGCCTGGGCAACTCATCCAGACCCCATCTCAAAATTTAAAAAGGGGCTGGGGCCATAGACCTTGAGTTCAATCTCCAGGTCTCAAAAAACAAAACAAAACAGAAAAAAGCAAAACAAAACAAAAAAATAGAAATAGCAGCAGCAAAACTGACTGTCGTACACAGTACTGGGACCTCAGGGGTAGTGTAGCTGCATGGTCCTGCCTGAGGAGTTCTCACAGAGTTCGGCAGACCTAGAAGCTCACGCACAAGGTGTTGTCTTAGGCCTCAGTTCCTTGTCATGTAAGTCTCT
Organism: Fukomys damarensis; assembly: GCF_012274545.1. NCBI lineage: Eukaryota > Metazoa > Chordata > Mammalia > Rodentia > Bathyergidae > Fukomys > Fukomys damarensis. Next base: position 5,263,985 of record NW_022900914.1, on the reverse strand, counting down.
GTGCAGGACACCTCAAGATAGATGCTCTAGCTAGTTCTTTTTCTCTCTGAGCTGCAGGTGATGAGAGAGAGTGACAGAGGCTGATTTTATATTGGCCACATAGACTAACCTCGGCTTGCCGTGAGAGGCGACACTGACTGTCAAGAGGTGGGGATTGCTGGACACCATCTTGGAGTCTGGCTACCTCAACAACCACGGATTTGACGATGTCCACAGAACAGAAAAACGGGTTCTGTGGGATGCATTTCCTGGATTTCAGGAATTCTGGCTCTTGGAGTTCCCCACAAAATCAGGGGAGCTGAGAGTCCAAAATGGAAGATGGCTCAAGAAAGCAGATCTCTTTTTGATAAGATTCTAGCTCTGGTATTGCTAATGCTCCCGAAGGGAACTAGAAAGATGAGAATGGGTGTTGATGAAACCAAAGTGGCTACTGGGGAAATTCACTTCACAGTACAGTTGGTGAAGGGGAAGAATGAGGATGAATGTAGTCGCAAAACCTAGTTTGTTAATTAGATCTAACTAGTCAAGGTAGTAAAACTGTAAAGATACCACCAAAAAGGAAAGGAAGCTTTTCTTGTTTGACACAAGGAGAAAATCAAAAAAAGGAACTGATCAGTGACAGGATAAGTTGTCTCATACTAAGGATTCCTGTGAAGCAAACTCTTAAGAGAGCACCACCATGTACCAAGGCAAAGTACCAGATACCGAGGTTACAAAGATAATTAAGAATTACTACTCTTGAGGATCGCTCAGTCTAATGGGAAGGCAGACATATCAGCGAATGCCATTCGGCATGATCGATACTGTAATGAGATTCAGTCCAGGTAGAACAGGAACATTAGGAAAGGCTCTGTCAGTGCTGCCTGGGTGTCGGTGGATCAGGGGAGGCTTCCAGAAGAGATTCCACTTAACACCGAGTTTCGAAGGAGAAGCAGGAATTTGCCAAGTGAACGACCGGAGAAAGGACAGAGAAAACAAGAATCACCCAGCACAGAGGTGTGGGAGAGAGAGCACGTGGCCTCTGAGGAAGCTGCTGGTGCTTTGTATGATCACAGTAAGGTAGAGAGTAATAGTGCAAACAGAGCATGGAGGCTACTTTGCAAAGAGCCTTTGGTGCCTGCAACAGGGATCACTGATACTCAAAGTAGGGTCCTACATCAGGGTCATCTAGAGGCTTATGGAAATGCAGATTCCAAAAATCTGACCCCACATCCACAATGGCAGAATCTTCATCATAGTCTTTTCTCCTTTTCCTGGGATATACTACATTTCCCATCATTCTTTGCAGCTAGACTACATTCCCCAATGGCCTTTGCAGCTAGACTACATTTCCCACCATCCTTTTCAGCTAGACTATAGTATTTCCTAGCTTCTTTCACAGTTAAGCGCACTTGTATGACCGAGTTCTAGCCAGAGGAATGTGAATTGAAGTAACCTGTGCCTTTGCCAGACCTGACCCTAATCCCTGTACCTTCTCCATGCCTTTATCCTTCTTTCTATTTTGCTGCAAACAAGCACAGGCGTCTTGAAGCCTTATGTTGAAGATGGCAGATGGTCAAAATTGAAGAAAACCTGGGCCCCTGAGCTATTATTTAGAGAAGGGTGCCCACTGATCTGAAATATCCATTTTGGAGCTTTATGAGAATGACAAATAAGGCTCTATCATTGAGCCACGATACATTTTTGGGTTTGTCTTACCATCTAGTTTTCGAATGCAGTTATTGACTCAATCTGTGAGAGACTTGGAAACCTGCCACCCACCCCCACCTCCCAAGTACCCAGGGGAATTGGGGAATTACTACTGGAGGGAAAGGGAAGCTGGCCCCTTAGGAGTTTAAGGTAGACCAAGTAACAGGGCACTACTTGCATTTTAGAATGGCAGCAAGAGAGAGAGAGAGAGCAGAACTTTGCTTCTTTCATCTTTGCCAAGGAGAACAGTCTACTGACTAAAAAGAAAGAAAATGTTGGAAAGGAAAATTGAAGTTCAAGATGAGTAAAGAGATTCTAACAGCACCAAGCTGCTGTAAATGAGCTCAAGTCTCTTGGCCAGGACAAGTTACACTCCAGGGAGTGGAGAACTCACCAGAAGCTGCAGAGCCTCTGCTGATAATGTTTAAGGAATGTGGAGGCTGTGAAAGAAACTGGAACACTAGAGTGGCAAATATAGCTCTGATTAGTAAAGAGGGGAAGAGATTCTATGGCTACAAAACAGGGGATCCTCATATCCATCCTCATTAAGTTTCTGGATTGGATTATTTAAGGCTGATCTGTGAGCACATAAAAAATGGAGTAGAATTCTCTGGAAGCCTGTGTGTGTTCTTTAAGAACAAGCCACAACCAGGTAAGTATATTCCCCATATTGTGGTAAGCTTGCTAGGCTATTATGTCTGGAAGTTGTGTTAAGTATGTAGAGGCAAAGCTCATCTCAGCTTGGTATTTGTCAGGAAATCTCATGACAAATTTGTGCACAGGATGGGCCTTGCACACCCACAGATTTGACATACCAAGGAGCAAAAATACTTGAAAAAATTTGCATCGTACTTAAACATGTATGGGCTAGTTTTTGGTCATTATTCACTAAATAAATACATCAGCTATTTATACAGCATTTATATTGCATTAGGTATTATACATTATCTATGGATGATTTAATTTATACAGGAAGATGTGCGTAGGTGGAATGCAAATATGACACCATTTTAAATAAGGGACTTGCGCACCCTTAGATTTTGGTACAAAGTCTGCAGAGGTCTGGTGCCAATCCTCTAAGGATGCCAAGGGATGACTGTAATTTGCAGATTAGTATGCCTGGTAGGTGTGTTTAGAATTGTTTTATGGCCTTTGTTCACATATCCCAATCAATGTTATTGTGAAAATAAATTTCTAAGGTCACCGTGATTGTCCAATTTGATATTTCTATTAGTGTGGTAGACAGAGATGACTTAGTAATTAACAGATTTTGAGATGACATGCTGAAAATACTTTGGTTGACACAACGCGGTACAAACAACAGACTAGAGCACTGAGCTGAATGTAATGATGTGAGATGAAACAGAAATGGTAGGGTCAGGTGCCCAAACCCAGGCAGTCCCCAACGAGGTCAGGGCTGAGAGGTATTGGCTGCATTCTGAGAGAAGACAGGAATCTCAATGCTTGGTTACAAGGCACCAGCCCACAGTGCAGTTGGCTGCCTGGGCCTAAGACCTAGATCATCCAAGGTGGTCTCAGGCTGGATTGAAGAAAGCAGAAGGCAGATGTTCTGGGAATCATACCATACTTGGAAAGTAGCATTCAGTTGTGAGGTACTTGGGTATCCAGAGAAGAGCAACCAGCATGACACAGGGAGGAAACACAGAATCCTGCTTATTTGGGATACATTTGAGGAACTGAGCAACTCATAGTGTAGTTTTGGAGCTTTTGGGGTTCACCAAGACCCATCTGCAGGTATCTAAAGCAGCATGAGAAGCAGAGGGACCCGGGCATGGGGAAAGAGCCCAGCAAGCCCATCTCAGGTCCCCTGAGAATGAATTCATGATAACCACCTCCCACCTGTCCGACACAGCTGGGCTGCTCAGGAGGCAGGGGCTCTGACTAATGGAGACAGAGTGGATGATTGCTTTGTGGGATGCTGTGGGAAGAAGGAAGGCCCCTGAGGTGTGTCTGACCACAAAAGCCCGCTAATGCTCTACAGTTACTGGTAGCTGCTATTACCGGCTGCCATTTTGTGAAAACTCAAAGTGAAAAGTAAAAAATGTGTGTGCTACAGCAGCCTCTAAAGATCTTTCTGTCCTCCTTGTGCTGTTGTAGCAAAACTCTATAAAACTAGTGACTTCAAACAATATAAATATAGTCCATCATGGCAGTGCATGCCTGTAATCCCAGCAGTCTGGGAAGCTGAGGTGGGAGGATCATGAGGCCCAGCCCAACCCAGGCAGTTCAGTGACTTGGGGAGACCGCATTTCAGAATAATGCGAGTGTGTGTCTCAGTGTGAAGGCTCTGCATCCGTTCCTCAATACCACCAAAACAGACAAACAGCACAAACCAATATAAATTGTCCAGTTCTGGCTGTTAGAAGTCCACAATCAAGGTAATTACAGGCTGTGTTCCTTCAGGGGCCACCAGGAGAAAAATCCCTTCTCTTGGTTTTCTAGCTTCTAGAGGCTGCCTGCATTTCATGGCCCCTGGTCCCTTCTTCGGCCTTCAAGGCCAATGGCAAAGCACCTTCACATCTCCCTACTGGGTCGCTCCATTGGCATCTCTGACTCCCATCTTCTGCCTCCCTCTGAGAAGCACCTTTCAGATGACATTGATTGGTTCTACCTGGAGAGTCCAGGTTCGTTTTTTTCCATTTCAAGATCCTTAATCCCACCTGGAAACCTCTTGTTGCTGTGAAAGGTGACATTTCACAGCTTTTGGGGGTTAGGTGACATCTTTTCAGGATATCGTTGCCCCATCAGTGTAACAGAAAGCAGAGAAGTGAAGTCAGCACACAGCAGTGCTGTGAAACAGCGCTGCTGGGACTTGAACCTGGCTCTGAGTGTAAAAGCCAGGCCCTGACTGTTGACTTGCTGCATTTTCGATGTCATCCTGATTCTCAGAGCCTGACTCTGAGCACTAATAATCACTTTTCTTTAATGGTGCTAATTTACTAGTGACATTATTGCCGCTTATTTCCTAAGATGTAACATAAGCCAGACATCTCTGGCTAATATTAAATTTAACTGGTCTCCCTCTTCTGTCTCCTTAACATCTTCTGCTCACAGCTTTTTCCCCTCCTGGATTTTGTCACCTTGGGCCTTCTCGGCTGCAGGAGTTTGGAACGGTGTTATTTTCTGAATTCAGATCTGACAATCTCTGCAGACTAAAGGTTACACAGCTGCAAAAGTTTGTTTTTAACCCAAAGTAACAGAGTTGTCAGGGAGAGTGTAAAAGGATTCCAGAAATGCAGGTTAAAAATCCAGTGATTTTGTAAGGCACGGGGGCAGCGGCGCAGTGATGGTGGCCTTTAGATCTGGGAAACTGAGAAGCCCAGTGCCTGGCTGAGGCCCCCACTGCTGTGGACCTTCCAGAAGTGGGCCAGGAAGCCTGTCTTGTTCAGGGCCTTGGTGCCAGAGCATTTCTTCCATCATCGAAACATCCATGGCCTTGTCGTCCCTGATATGAGGAGGAGGGAGAGGCAGACCCGAGGGCTCGTTCCATGGATGGTGACCCCAAGGCTCGGAGACCTGCTCAAGGTCACACAAGCAGCTCCCAGCAAAGACTGGGCCCACACGAAGGGGTCTAGATTCTGGTGTGATTCTGCCACCAGCTGCTCTGGGACCGAGCCTGTTCTCTAGTCTGCCTTCTCTTGAGCCCTGCTATCACCTTTTGGACCCGCGGTGTGGCCATATCATCCCCCTAGGTCTGCAGTTCAGTTCTCACAATGCTCAGCCAGCAGGGCCGGGCCCAAGACAAAGTTGAGCTGCACATGGGCTGCTTTGAAGCCTGGCTGGAGAGAGGCCTTAGGTGAATGTGGATGGATCACTGTTATGCTTAGATCTAAAATGTTCTCTATAAGTCTCATGTCTTCAGAGATGGGGCTTTGGAAGGTGACTGCGTCAGGGGGAAGCTACACTCATCAGTGGATCAGTCCATTGACGAGTTCATCGCTGAACGTGGGTCAGGAGAGGGGCCTGGTCAGAAGAGTTACTGGAAGGGTGACCTAAAAGGATGTGTTCTTGTTCCCAATTCCTGTCTTCTCTGCTCTCTGCTGCCATAGGGTGAGCGGCTTTCCTTTATGGTGCTGCTGTACTGTGCCATTTCTGCCTTGGAGCCAGCTGACCATGGTCTGAACCCTCCGAAACCATGAGCCCAAATAAACCTCTTTTCCTTTAATTTTCAGGTCTTGGATATTTTGTCTCAGCAACAGCAAAGTGACTAATGTAGTCCTTGTGATACTCGGATGTGTCTGCCAGTAGCTGGCAAGTGGGCAAGAGATCACAGGTTGGAGGACTTACCCTGGGGGTGGGGCTGTGACCTGATCATGGTGGGGAGGTGGCCAGAAGGCTGAAGAGGAGAGAAAGGGCCCCCTTCCAACTGGGGTCAGACTCTGCTGACCTGCGCAGACCACATAGACCTTCTCGAGCTGGAGATTCTAGATGACTCACCTGACACTGCCAGGGCAGGATTTTTCATGCCCAGGTTACAGGGTTGGTATTAACGGAGCACCTGCAGTTCTGGAAGAGGACGGTAACACTTTTCAACATTTCTTATGCCAGGCAAAGGGCTGAGGAGGAACAGAAGCTATCTTTACTGAGCACCTACTCTGTGCTAGGCCTTGACCCAGGGTGCGAGGAGAAGCCAAAGTCCACACACAGGCAACATAAAGACTAGGCAGTGTTGGTGAAGATGAAATAGCAAGAGTGATAAGAAACGAGAGGAAATGCTGAGGCTGAGGGAGCCAGGCTCCATTTTTATGCCAAAACTCTGGTGTTAGGACATGAGAGGTGCCACTTTTAGAACATGATCCAAAGGGGACTTTCTTAAATTGATATCTGATTGCTGACTATGTTCATTGTTTAGCTTTTGGTCTACTTGGACTCTCGAATCTTCTTTTACCACTCTTGAGTCTAATTAGCTTTTGCATTTCACTGTTGCTCTCATTCCCTGGAATTCTCCTTTCTCAACACTCAGCATCTCTGTGTCAAGATGGGACAAGCAGGAAACATTTTTTGAAAATGTTCAATAAATTTTAAAATAAAAAGCATTGTCATAATTTACATATCATAAATTCATCCATCTTAAGTGTGCAAGTCAGTGAATTTTAGTACAATTATAGAGGTGTGCAGCCATCACTGCAGCTAGTTTTTGAACACTTCCACTATTAAAGAGAATAATTGAAGGGCACCATACAATGAATGTGGGCTTATGCTACCTACTCAAGCAAGCATTTCTGACACTGTTGTACTTAAGAAAATCTGTCAGCAAATTTTGAGTTACTTCGTGGTGTATCTTTATAAAGAGAAAAGCAAGGGCTGGGGATTTAGCTCAGTGGTTCCGTGGCCTGCCTTGCAAGCGCAAGGACCGGAGTTCAATCCCCAGTACCAAAACAAAAAAAACCAAACCAACAAGCAAAAAAACAAAAAAAGAAGAGAAAAGCCAAATGAAGCAGAAGGAAGAGTTCCTATGCCTGAAATCTGAATAAATCATTACTTTGTGGATCACTTCATTAATAAACAGATTATTATCAAAGCAATTATTTTAGAGATGGCAAGCACCATTAGCTACTGCTATGTTGTTGTCTATTGGGACATATAAAAAGTCTTTTTAATTTGTTCTTCAAAAATCACTTACACCTACAAAACCACTTCAGTCAACCCAGTGAATCTAGGTATGGGTAAACCTTAGTTACCATGGCAAAAACAGCTTTACCTTTTTTATCTTTTTAATTTAAATTTTTTTTCCAGAGAGATTTTCTTCCCTCTGCAGGATTCACTGTTGGGGGACAGTGAAAACACCCCATCCTAGGTCTTTGTAAAAATCAGTTGTGCCTCCGAGCCCCACCCGCATGAAAGGCATCAGAGTCATGTGGTCCCTCGGTGGGGAGAGGGGAGGCTGTCTCACCGGTGCTTTCTGTTGCATACACCCATTTTAGAAACCCCTGCAGTGAGTGGGCTCAGCATGTTTCGTGGGCTTCTCTGTCTGGCACGCGCTGGCACAGGCTGACCTCTAACGCGGCCTGCTGGGTAGGGTCAGATGCCCTTCCTCTTATCTTGTGCTCTCTCCCGCTTAGGCCCCATGTCCCTTAAATCTGAGTGTTGTTCACTGCTCGGCAAAAGAGTAATCATTCTCCCGGTCGAGATACATGAAAAATACGGTCGTGTGGGGAAGCTTCAAAACGCCCTCAAGTTCTAGCCTACTGCTGTCTATTTCAATGAAAGACACATACTCAGAAACAAACGGGTGCTACATATTACACTTGGTCTTAGCCAAAGGCCGAGAAGCAATTGCAATACATATTTAGCTAATATCTATTTGTAAGTTTAAAAAGGGTTGAGTTATCATAGTCGGAAAAATGCACAGTATTAAAGGTAGTGCTGGACAAATGCTTACAAAGTGAACAAATTGAGATCAGGAAGTGGAACAATTGCTCATGCCCCTAGGCTTCATATCTATGTCTCCCAGGCATTACCGCCACAAAATCAACAACATCTGTCTTGTACCAAAGTTGATCAACATTTTTGCCATATAAATAAAGTCACACACTGTGCATTTTTTGTCTTTTAAAAAATACTCAATACAGCAAACTCATTCCTCTTGCTGCCTACGATAGCAACTCAGTTTTTACGTTTTTGTTTACGGTTGTATGCATTGCCATGCTAACACATATGGACTATTTTCCCTTTCTATTAGGGAGAGAATTGGAATAGAATTAGGAATAGAATTGTAGGATCGTGGGAATGCCATATTCAGCGTCACGCAAAGTTGCTTGTAACATCATCACCTTTGATGATTGTATGACTTTCGAGTGATAGCAGTACTTTTCATAGTTTGTATTAGTTGTTTCTTTTTTCTTGATTAGTCTTTTTAGAGATTTATAAATTTTATTAGTTTTCAAAGATAATTTTGGCTTTGTTGATTTTTTGGTCTATTATATATATTTTTCTGTTTCACTTTCAACACATCTTTATGACTTATTTCCTTCTAATTTATTTGTCTTAAATTCTTTTCTAGCTCATTGGTTGATATTCCTGTCTTTTTTCTCTAGAATGTACATTTAAGGGTACACATTTGTCTTTTACACACAGTTTAAGCTTTGTTCTACAAGTTTAAGCATGTTGGTTCATTAGCATTTAGTTCTGAATGTTTTCTAATTTCCATTGAAATTTTAAAAATTTTTGATCTGTTTTAAAAATTTAGGTTAGTTAAGAAGTGTTTAGTAATTTTCCAATTTGGAGATTTAAAACGTGCTTCCTATATTGATTTCTAGTATTCTTGTAAAAAGACATGCTCCGTATGATTTGGACCCTTTGAAATATACTGGTTTATTTTGTTAAATGTTCCACGCACACTGAAAAAGAATGTCATTCTCTGTTGTCAGGCTCGACATTTTATATATGTCACGAAGGCCAAGTTTGTTTATTGTGTGGCTCAAGTTTTTGTCTTTGATGACTTCTTGTCTGAAAGTTTATTATGTCAGTTGCCAAAAGATGAAACCTTTAACTATGTAATTAATTTGCTTTTCCTTTTAGTTTGGTCAGTGTTTGCTTCGTGTACTGTAGATTTTGTTTTTGGGTGCGTGCAAACTTCAGATTACCACATCTTCCTGTGGGATTGACTTTTTCCTGTTATGAAATGCACTCTTTATCTCTGGGAATACCTACCCTGTAGTCCTGCTTTGTCTGATATCAGTAGGGCTAAGCTAATTATCTCTGGGTTGGTGTTTTCATGGAACATTGTTTTAGATTCTTTCACTTTTTTTTTTCCTGTTTGAACCCCTGTGTAGCGGGATCTTGTTGTTTTGCTTTTCCAGACTAACTAATCTTTTGGCTCTAATCCACTTAAACTGAATACATTCTTGATATTTTGGTGTTCATTCTATCATATTGTTGCTTGTTTTATATTTTCTCTGTGTGGTTTTTGCTCCCTATTTTTCAATTCGGTGCTTTCTTTTAAAAAATGATTTTCATGATCTCTTCCCTTTTTGTCTTGTTTTTTTAGACATTCTTTTATGATTTTTTAAATGTTACTCTAGAGCAGGATTGGTAATGTTTTTCTGTAAAGAATTAAAACATTACTATTTTAGGCTTTCAGGACCATCTACAACCTCCAATTTTTCTCCCTCCTCCTCCCTGCTCTCCTTTTTCCACTATTTAAAAAAAAATGCACAAACATTTTTAGCTTTCAAAACAGACTGTGGATCCAATGTGGGCATTAGTGAGAGTTTGTCAGTCTCTATTATAGACATCTACCTTTCAATTAATAATTTAATAGTTCCTGGACAATGCATAAACCTTACAAAATCTTAATTCCATTTACCATTTACCATTTTCCTCTCTACCTTTTAGTCTATTTTTGTCATGTACTTCACTTCTTTATGTATCTGAAATCCTACAAGACATTATCATTTTTATTGCTTTAAAAAGTCTATAGTTATTTAGATTTACTCTTATGCTTAACCTTTGACACTCTATTGCTCTCTGCATCACTGTTCTTCTAACTGGGATCATTTTGTCTGAATAACTTCTTTTGGTACCTCTTTTAGTGTGTATAGGTTGACAACATATTTTCTTAGAGTTTTATTTATTTGAAACATTTGCTTTTGGTTTTGAAGATATTTTTATTGGATATAGACTTCTGGACTGGAGTTATTTTAGTCAACATTTTAGTTTTACCATTCTATTGTTTTCTGGCTTCTACTGCTTGTGTTGAGTAGGTCTTATTGTCCTCGGTATGTCTTTTTTGTCTCCTCTGGTTATTCCACATTTTTCCTCTTGTCTTTAGTTTCCTAGAGTTTTTCTATAATGCGCCTTAGATAGCTTCCTTTGTTTTTATGTGTTTGAATTTTGTTTAAGCTCCTTGAGTCCTTGTATTGATGGCATTCTTGTTCTTTAATGCACCAAATGTTGCTCCCACTGCATTTCCTTTTTTTTTTGGTCCTGCTGAGATTAGAAGTCCACATTTGTTGGTTCTTTTCCTTGTGCCTTATCTCTCTCTTAGCCCCCCACACCCACCTCGTATGCTTAGTCTTCTCTGCTTTTGTCTGGTTGTTTTTCTCCTGATCTAATTTCCAGTTTACTAATTCTGTCTTCTGATGTTAAACTTCAATCTCCCCCATGCTCTGTCTTTCAGGACTGAGAATCAAACCTCAGGTCTTGTTCATATTAGTCTAATGCTCTGCCACTGCGCTACACCTCCCCCATATACTGAATTCTTAATCTTATTTATTGCCTTTGTTAGTTCAAGAATTCTTTTTACATTCCAGTTCTCCATATTTTCATCTATTTTTGAAGAAAATATTTATTAATTTTAATAAGTCAAGTTGATTTCATTTCGTGGTTCTTGTTTTCCTAAACATTAGATATTGTGAATGAAAACTCCTGGAGGCTCTGGATGACATTTTCTACCTTTACAGAGACCTTATTTTTGGTTGTTGTTCCTAGTGGGCAGATGAAAAGGGGCAAGATTGCCTTGATGTAATAAAAAATTGATATATTTTGAGACTGGATTTCAGGCTCTGCCAGGGATGGTTTATGTTTTGTTTGTCTTTCCTCCTCTTGGTGTGTAATCCTTCCATTGTCTCTACTGAAAATCTCAATTACTATTTTTTCCCTGGTATTGGGAATTGAACTCAGGGCCTTGTGCTTGTCAGGCAAGCACTGTGCTGCTGAGCTAAACCTTGGTCCAAAATCTAGATTACTTACCAAAGTCTCTCCTATTTGGTGGCCTTTCGGCTTCAGTGTCTTCTCCGCATCACTTGGAGCCTGCTCCAACTCTGGCTGTCCAGCCTTGTGGAAGTCATTCATTGCTTGGTTTCTTGGCCTCCTGCCTGGCCCGAGTGATGTTCAGGATGCAGAAAATTCTCCGAGGAGAAGCCATCTACAGAAGGCCTGGCTCCATCCTAGCTGATCGCTTTCTCCAGGATAAGCGCCCCCTGTGTTCTGGATGCCTTGGCAGCTCTATGCTCTTGTTCTGTTTGCACAGAGCAGCAAGGCTACTGTGGCTCTGGCCAATGTTTGTGCTTCATCTCAGTGACTCCCCTGGGAACTGGCAGCTGCCCCAGGAGAAACCATGAGGGAAATGATGGGTTTACTCACTGCATTTCACTTCTCTCCAGGATCTTGGCCCCTAATGTCCTGGCTGCCTTTCTGACTCTCTGATGACTCCTAACAGCTGTTTTTTGCAGTATATTTAGCTTTTATAGTTGTTCTCTGCAGGACAGTTAACCTGACACAACCTACTCCGTCATAGACAGAAGGCAAAGTCTCTGGAGATTTATTTTTCAAAGTGGTTTCCAGGACACATCCTGAGGCCCTTGTGCATCCGCTGTATCTCCTGCATCTCTGGGAGGCATCCCTATGGAGTGGGGCCTGTGGCTGGCAAGGGCTTTTAGTGTCTTCAGCACCACCCTAAAATACCTAAAGTCCTTTAGGAAGTTCTGTGGAGTAAGATTTGTGAGTAGTAACTACAAATATTTTAAAATTGAGACCGGTACGCCAAGGGTGATCTTTGGAAGTTAGATACTTAGTTTACCGTAACAACATAAAAACTCTGGGAATGAGGCCTATCATTCTTTCCTTTCTCTTGTGACATATGCATGGAGTGGCGAGCACACGCAGGCACGAACCCACACAGCGTCTTCTCTGGGACTGTTGACCCGAGTGGCGCTCTGACTCTGCTACTGTCCTGCAGCACGATGGTGATCCAGCCGCTTCCAGTCCCGGCCCTCAGCGTCTTCACTAGAAATAAGACCAGGAGAGGGGAGGTGGGAAGGACTGGGAAAGCTCTCTGGTCCTCGGCGGCTGACCTGTCTTCTCTAGCTTGGGTGGAACATCAGGTACTACGGCTACTCTGAGACGTGGCTCTTTACTTGGGACCTGGGGATTCATTCTCCCAAGTCAGTCAGCACCATGGTGCTCAGGGGGCTAACAGGCCAGACTGAGGCTGTGGCCCTGCACAGGCAGAAGCCCTGTACAGTGGGCCTCAAGGGGCTCTGAATCCCACCGTGAGCTTTATCACACTGCCCCACCCCCACCATCCAACCAGGAGAGATGGGAATTTAAAACTTAGTGGTGGCTACTTCCCAAGTTTGTCCAAATTATCTGTTTTAGTTACTTTTTCTCCTTGCTGAGACAAAATATCTGACACCCGAAGTTAAAGGAGGGAAGATTTATTTAGCTCACAGTTTGTAGAGGTTTCAGTCCGTAGCTGGCTGGCTCCAAGGCAGGGTGGCACAGCAGAGGGACTGAAACCTCTACAGAGACCGATGGTTTGGACAAACTTGGGTAATCATACTTCTTAAATCCCAGCATCGCTTACTCTAGATCCAGCCACCTCTGAAAAAGCCCCACGTATGGCTTCATGAGGCTTTGGAGGGCATCCGAATATACTGTCCTTATAAGAAGTATTTGAAAATCATGGACACTTCCTTCGCTCAAGGACGAGTCTTGCTTCAGAATCAGTCCCTGTGCTGTCCCCCACCCTTCCCCTACTCAGCTCTGTGTCACAGACACGGCCAAGGTACTCCTCCAGGCTCCTCTCCCAATTGGCTCCTAGCTGGGTTTGGCCAACAAGAAGCACTAGAGTCAGAGGGCAAGAGGAGCAGGAAGCCAGCACATTTCCCTCCTTTCCTCTTTGCCTTGGATGAGTCCTTGGCAAAGCTGTGACTTCCTGTGCCACAGCTCCTCCGGGAAGGACTAGCCATGGTTTCAGCCTCTGCTGGGGACCCTAACCTTGACTCAAAACTCTGTGGCTTTCCTGTGCTTCTCCGACCAAAGGATGGCAGTAGCTTCCTGCTGTGCCCATCCCCAGATCACCAGGCACCCCCTGTCATATCTTCCCAGCTCTTTTACCATGCGCAGTACCAATAAACAGTATTCAGTACCCCTGTTTGAGTACCTGGAGGACTTTTGCTTTCTTGTTTAGATCGTGACTAATTCAGTTGCTAAACACTGTACTTCAAATGATGCCTTTTATTTTCAGGCAAACATAATTTCAGCACCATTGAAACCCATTTGCCTGTTTCTCTTATCACTTCTCAAGGTAGACAGCATTATTCCTTCATTCAACAAATATTTACTGAGACACTGATCAATACCTTAGCCAAATACTCAGTTATCCAGTTCGTGCCACCCCAACCATTTGATATCTTCAGTGAGGGGACTCAGGTTACTGACTTTGTAGGATGAAATGAGTTGCTAGTAGATCAAAAGACAGGTGCCTAAGAAAGAAACTCACATCAAAGGCTTATTTTTAAAAGCAACTTTCAGGATAGCAAACATTAGTGCTGCTGCAAAGTGGGTGGGAAAGGTGAAGCCCAGAAAGAGGACAAGAAGAGCTGAAGACCACCGTGTGGACAGAAATGCTTGCTGGTGGAAGCACCCCGTTGCCACTTGTAAGTTCTGGTGCAGCCAGTTCCGCAGTGGCCGGGGGAGGGGGGTCTGTGAGCAAGCAAAGTGGGGTTCCTTCTGCCTGCTTTGCCTGGCCAAAACATCACTGACTGCTACTGTGAGTTGGAGCTTCTTGTTCTCTGTCTTCTGTACGTTTCCTGTCATTATTGTGACCACTGCCACCCCATCCCCCCAAGCCAACATTGGTCGAGTGGCCATTGTATTCCAGACATTGGCTCCTATGGCGGAATCTGCGGAGCCCCTCCAGCCTAGAGATCCTCATTCTTCTACATCATTAAGATCGAAATTTCCAATGATTCCTAGAGGTAGAGAAATGTGTGTGTGCGTGTGTGTGTGCGCACATGTGTGTGTGTGAGTGAACCTGCCTGTGCCACACTGTTTTAAGTTTTGTTGATTTTAAATCATCAAAGGTTGAACTGTTCTGAGTATAACTGATTGTGTTGTAAGCTGTGAAAGTTGGGGTGTTATGGCTTACATACGAAGTGTCCCCCAAAGACTCAGGTACTAGGCTTGATCCCCAGTGTGACGCTCAGAGCAGGTGCCTGGTTCGTAAGAGTGCCAACCTCATCAGCAGATCAGATGATTGATGAGTTCAGAGCTCCCTGGGCCTCCTGGAGGAAGTAGGTCCCTGAGGGCAGGCCTTGGAAGGGCGTCCTTGTCCCCTCCCCTTCCTCTCTGGCTCTCTCCCTTTCGCTCTGCTTCCTGGCTGCCCTGCAGTGAGCAGCTGCCTCCTCTGTCTCCACTGTGCCCTTCCCCATGACGCATCTCTCTTGCCACAGGCCTATGGCAATGGCACCATCCGACTGTGGATTGAGACTTCAGAAACTGTGAGTCAAAATAAATCTCCTTTCAGTTGTTTTCCTCAGATATTTAGTCATGGGGACGGTGAGATACTGAAACTTTGGATTCTACATGAATTCATGGCATGATCAATAAATATGATGAAGGGCTGGGGATTTGGATCCGTGGTTCCACTGCCTGCCTCGCAACTGCAAAGGCCCGAGTTCGATCCCTTGTACCCCCCAAAAGATGAATATTTAAATTGGAAATTTTTATTGCAATAAAATATAAATTGCCACTGATTCCCCCTCAGAATCCTCCCCTGCTTCAAACACAGGTGTCCCACCGTTCTCCCTGCTTTCTGCAGCAGCTCTGGACGTGCTCCTTTGTATGGGTCTTCAGTTGCGCTGCTGTGGCCCCCCTGATGTCCCGAATCCATTCAAAATGTTTACCTTTTGCGGTCACCTTGACTTGGGGGAAGAGCCAGAGGTGACGAGGTGCCCCGCCCGGCAAATACGGTGGGTGAGGACACAGTGTGACATCTTTACTTGACAGAAATTGCTGTGGACATGGAGTCAATGAGGCGTGATAAAAATATGGTCAATGTTTAAAGGAGAAAAATTATGATAATAAAAGACAAGCTGCCGTTAATCCCTTTCAAAATCCTCAGAATATTTCCTTTACATCGAGCACACATCCCATCAATCTTGTTGATATCCTTTACTGTAATAGCTTTTAATTTAAACATCCACAGTATATTTTGGTCCCTCCTTCTGTGATGGCTGCAGTCAGAGTTGTTATTTCCATTCTTTTTTTTTTGGGGGGGGGTTTTGAGGCAGGGTCTCACTCTGTAGTTCAGACTGCTCTGGAACTCACTGTGTAGCCCAGGCTGGTCTCGAACTCACAGCGATCCTCCTGCTTCAGCCTCCCCATTATTTCCGTTCTTGAAGCTGCAAGTGATGTACCTTGTGGTGCAGTCCGGGCCCCTCTGAACCTTCCTTTTGCCACCCTCCGGCCCACTCTGCTAGCCCACACTCTGGTTCCTCTGGTAGCTGCTTCACCTCTTCGGATTTAGATTTCAACAAATCATTTATTTACATTTTATTCAGAATTTTAATCATTCCATAAACAATATTCTAATAGCATTAAACAATTGCAGAATCTAATAAAGGCCAGGCTTAACCTCACTGGAATCTCATTAAGAATAGAGCTGATCTTTTTTGCTAAATTGTTGCAGATTATTTTGTCTGCCTTTGTCGTGTTTGCATGGCCCAGGAGGGTAAAGGGATAGATGGGGTCCCGGGGTGTGGATGCACCCCCTCAAAATTTTAAAAATCTAGTTTCCTGAATTTTCAGATGAAGAAACTGAAGCTCAAGGAGGGGAGGGCAGGCATTCAAAGTCTCACATTACACTTGGCAGCTGAGAACCAGAGCTGTAGGCCTCTTCAGCTCAGTTCCTGCTTCTTCTGGGATGGGGATGCACGGACCGCTCCACGGGTTTAGAGCAGTGTCTTTTCACGCACCCACGTGACCAGGTGAGCACCCTTCACACCATGTCCAGATCCCTGGGAGGACACCGGTGGGTTGAGAGATGCAGAAATGGTGTGGAAAAACTGGGTGCTGCGCTCCAGGAAACTCAAGAGGTAAGGTTCACCCGCTGGTTAGGAGACGCGCCCTCCTGAAGCACCTGCTGTGGTTCTGACTCTGAACCCCCAGACTTTCTCGAAGCAGTGTAGGGGCGACTCTTCCAGTTCTGTTCGATTCACCAACAGATCCTCAGCAGAGACCCCTGCATCCCAGTCCTCCAGGACCGGTGCAAACTCTCAGCCTACTCTGAGGAACAACACAGCCATCAGAAAGACTCGTTTGGTGCCACTGAGAAGTTCACAGTCAAAGGAACAGAGAGGAGAGCAGTGGCCCAGGCGTGAAGCCTTTCCTTTATGATTTATCAGCCCACACAATGGCATCTCTCTCTCTCTCTCTCTCTCTCTCTCTCTCTCTCTCTCTCTCAGGAAAGAAAAACCATTGCGAATATTAGTAATTATGCCAGCTTTTGCTTAGCACTTTGGAGTTTACTATGAGCTTTGGATCCATTATCTCTTCTCATTGTGTGCTGTGGGAGATGAACAAAGAGGGCCGGCTGCTTTGAGGAATTAGCTCTCCTGGCTCCCCCTGGAGTCAAGCCCGGCACAGTGGGGCACAGTGTCCGAGGGCGGTGCTAAGGTTAGTCTTGCTGAGTGTGACCAGCGGAGGACGGCGTTGGAGTTGCTGTCTTCCCCCCACACCCATAGCTGGCTCCTCCAGGCCATGCGACAGGGAGCTGGGGCTGGTTTTCCGACCTGGAACTTCATTTCTCCTTGAGTTGAATGCATGGCTGTGCCAGCCACTGAGCTAAAGGCTGGGCCCTGTCTTCATGCCTGTGGCCACTGCCAGAGTCCCCCCTCAGCACAGCTGGACGCCCCACTGGAATCAAGCTGCTGCCGTGAAATGGTCCCTGTGAAGGGCCACAACGCTGAGGTCCCTGCTCCACGTGCACCCATTTCTAATAAACCCTCTAGACAACTGAAGGTGGCAGAGGAGCTGATGACATCAAACAGTCAAATATTGGTGTGTGCAGGAAAATGAAGTTCATGGCTTTCTCCAGAACTGGTCTGGTCTTGCTCTTTTGCTGATGGTAGAAAAAACAGCAGTGACCACAAAAACACCGATACTACCTCCACCCCACCCACCGCCAAAACCAGTTTTAGCCTCGACAACAGAAGGTAGCCTGATGTCTTCTAGCTCAAAAGAGCCTCCATTCTCCACACCCCAGTAAATTCTAAATCTATGAAAACCCATGCTTTCCTTCAGGTCTGTGTCTCTCTCCTATGGCAAACCCTCCCCTCCCGCACTCCTGTGCCCCAGGGGTCACCCCGTGCTTGTCCCTACTTGTGCCCAGTGCAGCTCTGTCCTCATGAACTCCGCCGTCAGTGAAAACTTGTGGTTTGTTTTCTTGGGCTAGGCCACACTTGGCCAATGATCCTGGGGGTTTGGTGTGAGGCAGCTTCTAGAGAGTGCTGCAAACTCATATCTGACCTCTTTCCCTCATTTCTCTCTCCTATCTCCTCTACTAACAACGCAACCCTGTTTTCCTTCATTCTTCAGTTATCTGTGAGCATAGTTAGGTCACATCTTGCTTCCATGCTCTGTGACCCTCTTTGATGGCTTCCTCTGCCTTCAGTGGACAGCAAGCTTTTTAGTCTCCCTGGGCAGAAGGGATGTGGGGAAAAGAGAAAAGGAAAACACTTGGATGAATGAAATGCAATTTCTAAAATGCAATTCTACATTTTAGGGTCATTTCCGAAGCACCATGGCCACGAGTGTTTAGTCCCTTGGACATACCGACCCAGCCGCTTCTCTGAGGCCCTGCAGCCCCGGTCCTGCCAATCTGAGGCTTCTCTTCTCCTCGTGTGTCCTGAGCAAGCACCACAGCCAAGCCCCGTGAGCGACTCCAAGCCTTCCGACCGGTACTCTCCCAACCTCAGCTTCCTGAAAATGGGCCCTGCCCACTCTAGAAGTAAATGTTTGCTGGAAATTGGGCTGCTGTGGGCAAATGGGTTAAGTTTTCACATTTACTGCCTTAATTTCTAAGTGTCTCTTCACATGCAGGCGGAAAGGAAACCCTAATAATCCATAGGTTAGGATGTTTTAAAATAAAATAAATTTTTTGTTAATTTTGGGCCAAACCTTCGGTAACTAGACTGAGAGGTGGTCAGTGCCCTGTAATTTGTGCATTCTGTATGGGCCTTTAAGATAGCTATACGTAGTGGTATGTAAGAATCACTTATCAGGGTAACTAGATTTGGGGATGGGTGGGGGACTTGTGTTTTATCTTGGGACAGAAACACACTTGTTAAGTTGTCCCTGTGCTCAAAGCTTGGCATGGGGGGCACAGGGTGCTGACAGATCGCACTGGAGCTTAAACCAGCAGGCCTGTGGCCACGCTCCTGTGTTTGGAGAGGGAATGTGGATCAGGACAGAGCTCGGTCCGGCCTACCCAGGAGGTACGGGGGGCCTCTGCTGGAAAGATTGAGGCACGCAGCTTTCAGTGAGATTGGGCCCCGCCAGAGGACAGGGGCCATTGCTCTTCTCTTTCCCTCCTCCTGGTTCTTCTTTCGTTCCTGGTCTCCCCACTGCCCAGCACACTCTTGCCCTCCCCTGGGGATCTGTGCTCAGGGCCCTTCCCCGCGGGTGGGGACCACAGCCCTTCCTCAGTCAGACTCCTCAGGTCCTCTCCCTGCAGGGCTCTCCTCCCTGTGGCTGCCTGGGTGGGTCGGCTGCGATGGAGGTGGAAGCGTCAGGCCTTTAGTGGGCACAGGCGGCTCTGCGACTCACTCCTGGGGGCCTTGCTTTTTGGGTTTCTGGAGACAAGTCCTGTGTGTCCCTTAACTTTCCGCTCTTGTGTCACCCCCCTTGGGCCCCAGGCCCACATCATGGTCAGTAGCTGACAGCCGGAGGACGGAGGACACCTCTCTTTCCTTCCATAAACTAAAACCCAGCCCACACTGGTTCATTTATATCTGAATCACCCCCATCCTTTAGAAATGATTGGACAAAGCTGAATAGGAACAAAAGTAATTCCTCCTCTCCTTGCTCTGCCTGTGCGAGAAAATTCTTTAGTTAATCATCATTTCTCACAAAAATACCGTTTAGGATTTTTTTCTATAGATTTTTGGGGACAAAACAAGCCTCTCCTACTAGCATGATGATGATGACGACGATGGTGATGATGGTGGTGGCAGGGGATCTGGATGGTGAAAGTGGCTGGAACTTCCTTCCTGTACACATGCAACTTCAACCTCTTGTTTTCTCAGTCTCTAGAGGGTCACACAGTCTGCACTGCTGGTTGGTAATGGTTGTGCGGGAACAACTTTCTTGCTGCCATGGAAACCAATTGATATGGAAGCTAACTGCTTGACAGGAACCCTTTTTCTTGTGTTGGGGGCTGGCTCACTCGCTGGCTGGCATCAGGCTGGCTGCCCAAGTCTCCTCCGTTGCTGCATCTGGTCAGAAGATATGAATGTTTTTTATACCAGTGTGGGCACATATTGAAACAAAACCATGACCGGCTACAGAAAAAGTTGTGCAAACTGTGTAATTTACATGGCACCAAGCTGGTGGATTTATCTGTGAATTTTTTCCTCTCTACATGGACAGAGCTGGCCTGTTGTTTTGTCACCTGGAGGCACAAAGTCAGAGAAATGCTCCAGACATGTTGAAAGAGCTCCCCTCGGGATCTTGTTCACACTGAGGCCTGCTCAGGCCACTTCGGCTCTGATTGACCCTTCTCTGCCTCTCCATAGAGCGGCTTGGTCGGCCCTTCCACCAGGGGCTGCACAGGTACCTTAGCCCAAACACGTCTCTGGTAGAGCCCAGGGGGTTTCCCTAAACCTTCCCTTCCTACTCTTTCTACCTCAGTAGGTGGCACCCTCAGTTATCTTGTCCCACACATCAAAATCTAGGAGTTACCTGGCTTCTTCCCTCTCCTTTTGGCTTCCTCTGACCACACGGCAGCATCCTTTTCCGTGCGGTTTCAGCTTCAAAGCTACTTCTAAAGTGAAGACTTCCTCTGTTACTCCATGGGAGTGTGTTCTCTGCCTACTTTGATGCTCTCCTCTTAGTTTTACTCACATCACTCCACGTTGCAGAATCTCTTAGCTGTCCACTTGTGTATGCCCTGGCTTCCTACCTGGGCCATGAGTTCTAGGAGTACAAGGCCATGTCTGTCTTGTTCGCCATGGTATCCCCAGGCCTGGCAGAGTGCTGGGCCCATTGTATTCAACCGGTGCTACATGTGTCTTGTGCCAGTGCTGAAGACTCACAGAATGCAGCTAGTTGTACTGCTCAGCTTACCACACTGGGCTAAAAGATATTACAGTATAAAGTGCTGTGTAGAGAATACTATCAGTGATGTAGAGAATACTATCAGTGATGCTAGTGGTTAGCTAGGTGCAGGGGAAGAAACAAGCATGACTGGAGGGGAAGGCACCAACCTTGAATGGAAACAAACAAGGAACTCCGCTGGCCTAATTTAGGAGAATTTTCAGCCCAACAGTGGCGATAAAGGGGCAACCTTGCAATGCAAGGGGCGATCAAATACAGATGACGAATGTCTACATTTAAACATTTTATTTCAGTAGAGGACACATTGTCATCAATGCCCTTCAAAATTCCCCCTCTTGCTTTGAACACACTCGTGAGTGTCTTTACTGGGCGATAAAAAAAGTGAATGTTGTGTGGTGCCATCCAGCGGAAAGGCAGGCTTGTAAAACACAGTGTGTCCTCATCTGCCTATTCGCCAGATCTGACACTGTGATTCCGGCTCCTACCCCAGGTCAAAATGATCATGAAAGGTAAATGTTTTGAATCCATTCAGGACATCCAGGCAGCCCCAGCACAACCGATGACACTTCCGAAAGAGAACTCCCAGGACTGCTTCAGAAGGTGACAGGGACGATGGGATACGTGTGTTTCCAGTAAGGGGAGCTATTTTGAGAGGATTCAATGTCAATGTGTCTCTTGCTAAAATTTTGTTTTTAATTGAAACTTTCACTGTAGTTTTCAATCACATCTTGCATCTATTCCCTTCTCCTCCTTCTCCTTCTTTGCCTTGGCTGCTAAGAAGCTTGACAATAAACATAGGACTCAATTGCCATTCAAACGTTAGCTCAAAACGATCTGTTAAAAATAGATACTGTTGTGTGAAAATACCTGGCACCATGCACAACATACAGAAAGTTCAAAATTCAATATGAAATTCCTAAGAATAGCCTTAGATTTTATTAGATCTTTAGCACTTTTTTATGGTAGACTACCTCCTATCCTCTTTGGGAGTAGGGAAAGCAGAAGCTTTGGTTTTTAATCCCATAAAAATAAATTTATTCATTGTATCCAAGAAGTGGAAACACCTAATTGTATATCCACTGATGAACACACACTACCACATAGATAAACCTTGAAAACATTATCTAAATTAAAGAAATTAGTCATGTAAAAGCACATATTGTCTGACTCTACTTTGCGATCTGTGGGGAATAAGCAGTCAACAGAGCTGGAAAGTGGATTACTGGATGCACAGAACTGTGGGTTTGAAGGGATTGGGAATCAACTGCTAAATGGATGTGGAGTTTCTATTTGGAGGTAATGAAAACGTTCTAAAATTGATGGCGGTGATGGATGTATAACTTTGTAAAAACCATTGAATTATATTTTCAATGGGTGAATTCTAATGGTATGTGAATTATATTTCAATAAAGCTGTTAAAATTAATTAATTTATTAAATTAAAGTGAGGGCATCCCCGGCTCTGCGATGGCAGCAGCACGACTCAACAGGCAACGAGAGGGTCTTTGCAGCGACTGCCAACTCTGATTAGACCCGGATGACGGAGCCATCCTTCTCCCTGCGTTCCCGCCCCGCCTCCCACACTTACATCTTTCCCCAGATCTTCTAGAACCCTGAGCTAGAGATGAATTACAAGGGCCTTCATCCTCGGGAGCCAGGTGTAGGTGGGGTAGGGGAGGTGGAACAGAGGTTTGTTTGGCATGGGCATAACTAGCTCACAGGCGCAGAACGAGTGACCCAGAGATTCCGGGGCCGGAGAGCGTCTCTGTGGCGGAACATCGTTTGTCACTGCAAATACTAGTATTTCATTCTTCTGTGGCTTCAGTAGGAAATTACTCTTCAGGGTGCAGAGATGAACCATAGACGGTGTCCCCCAGAGGTGAGGCGGGGACACAGGAGTCCACTACCTAGGGCAGCCCAGCTGGGGCAGGGGAAGCAGGTGCTGAAGACATGAGGCTCAGACGCCTGCGTTTGGCAGCTAGCTCGTTTTGCGCAAGTCAGGCAGCTGTCCGGATCTGTCTCCAGCCTGAGAAGGACGCCTCCCCACCGCCCTCCTCCAGGGCTGGGCACGCGGCGGCACGCAGGCTGGGCGTGGCTTGCGTTAGCCCCG
>NW_022900914.1:5238062-5240960 GCF_012274545.1 Fukomys damarensis | reverse complement strand
GTCGTCGGCCGCCAGAGGGAGCGCCGCGTCGTTCTCCGTCACCACGCGGGGCTCTTAAGGCTGCAAAGAGGCTGGGCCAGGCCGGGGCCTGGGGCTTCCTGGGAAACTCACTCCCTTGGCTTTTGCCCTTTCCGTTTAGAGAGTCATCAGAAGAAGCCGACGCGAGCATCTTCGGCCTCGCCTGGTGGCATCTCGTGGAGCCCGTGTGTGGGCCTGGAGCTTGGGAAGCAGCCCTGGGGGACCCCGGCGGGGCAGGGAACCCCCTAAGCGCAGCTGTCCTTTCCCCAGCTCCCAGCCCTGCAGGCTGCGGTGCTGCCTTCTGCGCCCTGTGGTCACCTCGGCCGCAGAGCAGGGCGGGGCTCCGGGTCTTGGGCAGTGCCACCTTGAAAAAGCAGTTGAGGGCTTAATAGCGGGGAAGAGGCCAGAGGAATGCGGTGAGGCCAGGCTTGCAGGAGGCGTTGTTGATGTTAGAGACCCGGAAGCAGGGAGCTGGCTCCCCAAACCTTGAACTTGGGACCGCAGAGCGGACGGACCCGGTCTTGCCCAGGTGAGCTCTGCTGTGGCTTCTTGGTGAGCCAGTAGGTAAAGGGGGCAGAAAATGGTCCTGGATGACCCTCCTTCTGGGCTCTCACTGTGCAGGGCTTGCCGGCCTCCCGAGGCGGGCCTACGCCTGGAAATGCAGGGTCTACAGAGTGAGGCCCGGTCTTCAGCCTCACCGACGTGGCCTCCGGCATCCCGGGCTCCGTCCTAGGCCATGTCTGACCCTGACCCTGCTACAGGGGCCAGGAGGCTCCCCTCCAGCGCCGACTCCTAGATCAGATGGTGGACTCCTTTCCTCCTCTCTGCAGCTGCTGGACACAGGCAGCAGCGAGCTGGGGCGCGGCTGCAGCTCCCCACAGAAGCAGCAGGAAGACAGCGCCCATCTGCAGCGGGAGCAGGTCGAGAGGCCTGCCGAGGCTTCTGTCACTGCCTTGGTTAATGCTGGTGATTACCATGGTTACCTGGAGACCGGGAGCCTGACAGTTGGGGGCAGCGCAGGAGAAGGATGGCCTTGCAACCTCCCCGGGCGGGCGGGCTCTCCTGCACATGGAGGCGACCGAGCCAGAGAAGTTATCCTGCCCGAGATCAGGGAGGGCGTCATTCACGACCTAGTCCCGGAGGCCTCGGACCCTGTCCTCAGCACAGTCAGTGTGATGGCAGAAGTGGCTTTGGACCCTGGCCTCCTTCTGCTCGGTGCTGGAGGACAGAGGAGGAGGGAGAGGAGAGGCTGTGCTGGTCCTCAGGGCGCTGGCGTGGAAGGAGGGATGTGGTTAGTGTGGGGCGGTGGGTTCAGCGTAGACCCCAGGAGACTAGGAACTGAGTTCGGGTTCTGCGCTTGCTGTGCCAGCTTGGGGTCTCGGTCCCCCTCTGCACACAGTGCTGGCCAGGGGGCCAGGACACCTGGTTTGCCAGTGATTTTGAGCTCCAGCTCCCACCGGTCCTGATCTCCCCATCTGTAAAATGGGGTTAATGCTGACTCATCCTTCACCTGCATGGGTCTGTGGGGAGGATTTTTAAATGAATAGTTCTGAGTATTGAAATGAGGCAATTGATTTTGAGTCTTTGGAGAAAAAGGCTTTATTTGTTGTTATCATCAACTCACTGAGCAGAGATTCTGTTTACCCCCTCCGCTCCCTCTCCAGTGGTGCGTACACCAAGAGACGCATTACCTCGGTGAGACGCTGGGGGCTTCATCCGTGCACCGAGGGTGCAGCCAGGAGAGAGGGCCCGATGCTCCCCAGAAGGGGCTTCTGATTTGCTCTCAGCTGCCCCCAAAGCTTTGCGTACGGAGGTGCATAGACTGGCTGCAGGAGGTGCCCTGTCATTGCTCCTGCAGATATCCACTTTTGTGGTTGCTGGTTTTAGTCTTGGGTCTGTTCCAGATGATTCTGCCCTGCAGTCCTCCTAGAAAGCTTTGCCCCTCTGCAGCCCCCTTCAGTTAGGTACCCGAGAGGCCTCTCCCCTAACAGTGACCAAATGGAAAGTTTGACACAGTGCCTGCATGCGCCTGTCCTTTTCCTTTATAAGCAGTCTCCTCTTGTCCTCAGTAGGTTTAGTCCACACACTCTCCCCTCCCTGCTGCGTGGTAAGTACTCACAAAGCCTCTTCCAGATGGCATATTTTCTGTCTATCATGATTTCTATCTCAAGTAGGTATGTTGAACCAGTAACTCCAAGAGCTGTGACACCAGAGATCACTGGTGCCGAAGTGGCCAGTTTCTGGGGCTGGTAGCACAGAGGGTAGCCGGTAGCAGAGAAGGATGGAGGGCAATGGAGAGGGTCCAGGAGCCACCGTCTTGGCGGCTGCCCGCTCTGGTGGCCAGCAGGGTTCCGGAGGTCTGACAGTAGCCGCTTGCTCGGAGCAGCAAGGAGGACTCAAACATTCAAGGGACTGATGGGCTTGGCATTCAAAGCTCAGGGCTGATAATAGTGAAAGAGCCACCTGTGCCAGTCTGTGACTTCTTTGTGAGCTGAGCAAGAACCTCCAGCTGACTGGCGATAACCTGGAAGCCAGTGCCAGGATTCTTCCCTTACATTGCTGAAAGGATGAGGGCACAGAACAGACAGTCAGCTGCAGGTAGAGGGCCAGCCTTATCTGATTCCCATCTTATGGACAGCTCAGAAATGTGAGCTACCGATGGGGCATCCGGAAGGGTGGGCAGGACCCTCAGGCCCACAGGCTGCAGAAGGAGCCCGAAGGTTTGTTCTTGAACTGCACGCTTCTCTGAAGTGAGAGAACCCGAGCAGGCAGGAAGATCAGTGGAGAGGCTAAGAAGCCTGGCTTGGAAGCTGTCTTTTTTTTTGGATACATTGTCATTACGTGTTCACTTTAAGAATGAGAAAATACAGATATATATAT
>NW_022900914.1:5184609-5238010 GCF_012274545.1 Fukomys damarensis | reverse complement strand
ATATAGAAAAAAGAATGAATGAAGAACGAAGAAAGCAAATTAAATCAGTTGCATTAAGTTAATAAAATCTGGTCACCCATTTCCTCATTTCCTGCTCAGTGCCTCGCACAGAAGGCCTGTAAACCTGAAGGGATGAGTGTGCTCAGAAAGACTCTGAAAGGTCTGCCCGGTGTTTTCTGCTGTGTGCTCACACACACACACACACACACACACACACACACACAGAAATACACCCCCACTAAATCAATAGCCAATATATTTTAAAGGCAGGACTGCACTCTAAATATTGGTTAAAAACCTTTCCCCTCCTCCTGAAAAACGTCCCGGGGTTGTCACACCGGAGAAGCCTCCTTCGCGGGCCTCTGGCTGAGAACACCTGTGGTCTGGGTACGGCTCAGCTGAGGAGGGGGACCCAGTCAGGGGGAGGAGGGGCGTGACCGGGGCCGTGACAGAGCCCCCCTGAGGCAGGATGGAAAAGAAGACAAAGAGGGGCACAGGGTGACCTCGAGCGTCCTCTGCCACTGAACCTGTGCCTGTCACTTCCCAGTTCCTCGTTCCTCACGCCAGGTTACTCACTGGAAGGACATTTATTGGGGAAGATACATCTCTGTGTCCATCTGTCTCCACATATGTGTACATATATGTATACCCGCATCTACCCCCACCTACGTACCCCCCTACCCACCTGTATCACCTACAGCTCTGTGAAAGAGTGCTTCTCTGAACATCAAGGGCCTTCCTTGTCTGTGATTTGGCTGGGCCTCTAATTGTCCCCAGCACGCCCTCAGTGTGCCGGAACTGTGCTCACAGTCCCTCCTTTTCTGAGTCTTCTGGGCCACTGTCCCGTGCTTTAGGGACCGCTGACCCATACAGCCTTTCCCCTCCTCCAGGCCCACACAGTGGCCAATCCTGATGGTGGCCTTGTCCTCCTGGGCTGGAGCTGTACTCCAGGAATATTTCAGGCAGGCAGACAGCAGCTCGGCATTGCCCTGGGACGGAGCTCTTGTTTCTGGTTCCCTGGAAATGTGGCTCTGCATGTCTGGTCCTCATCTCTGGCACTGTGCTCCCAGCCACTGGGTTGGCTGGTTTGAAGGATGAAGTGTTTGTTCCTGAAAAGCATGGTCCCAGGAGGCTGTGCTCCTAAAGTTCTGTGGGATATTTACACTTTCCCTACCTCAGGCAATCCAGTGAGGGCATTTGTTTACCCCATAATAATCACACCTCCTCCAGGCCCCCGTGTTTTCTCCAGAGGGAAAGTTGGCTTATTGTTTAATGGTGCTGATCAAGGGCCCTTATTTCATAGAGAAACTCCATGGGGACAAAGTAAAATTCTTCACTTAGGCCCTTTCTCCATGAAGACCTGCCCACGGGACACTGGAGATGCTGCTGAGAATCCAAGTGACATTGCAACCTCAAGGGCACCAGTGGCTTCCCACTGTCCTGAGTGAGCTCTGTCACAGTCAGCCACAGCTACTGATCTTCCCTTCTCCCAGTGCTGCTTTGTGCCTCCTTACCTGGCCTGTGTCATCTGCCCCCAAGGCCCCTGCCCGACCCAGCCAGTGGTGCCCCCTGTCCTTCCTGGGTCAGCCTCCTTCCTGCTCTTCAGAGCTCAGCTGAGAAGCCACCTCGTCCCTGACCACCGTATCTGACACCACCACCCAGCGAGACCTAAGTCATGTGACAAGGGTCCATCAACAGTGGGTTGGTGAATAGCTTAGTAATGGGTATTAAAAACGTTCTTGACTCTATTGACTTCAGGCTCAAGCTGAGTAAGACACAACCTGTCACTCTGGGTGCTCAGCATAGACAACTGGTAACAACATCGCACACACCTGGAGTACATGCGACTCGGGACTGTACACTTTGAATAAAAGACAGTCAGTCAGTGCTGGTCTTTCACTTGGAGAAAGGAGGGTTTGAGCATCCCTAAGAACTGCCCACAGATACCAGAGGCAGTCATACTGTAGAAGATTTATTTGTGTGTGCAGGGCACGTTACCTTGAAGGAAGAGAGTTTCCCAATGGCCCAAGTAGAAACTCGCCTGGGGAGAATGTGGGACTGGTTGACATTTAAAAGTTACTCTCAGCTATAGTGTCCACACATCCAAAAGTGGTTCTGAAAGTAGGCCCTGTACCCCCTCCTCAACTTCTGGCATTTGCGCTAGATTGGGTGATTACTGAAGAGATAATTCATGCAATATTCACCCTCCTCCTAATGGTGGATCCTCACTGTAACCAGCAAATGGCGGGAGAGCAGGGCATGCTGCGTATGCTCGTGTGTGCCTGCCTCCGCCATGAGGTAGCTTTACCCAGGACAGCCATGGGTCCCGATGAGGACACACGTGGAGAGGACTGAAACTAAGCCTGGCCAACCGCAGCCGGCCTGCCTACCTGTGACTGAGAGGTGTAAGTCTGTTGTTATAAGCCCCTGAGATTTGGGGATCATCGACACATAGCATTTTCACAGCCAAACCTGGCTACCAAGTGTTGGTGGTGTTCTTTACGAGGAACTCAGGCCCTGCCCAGGCCTTTCTGCAGAGGGCTTCGGCTCTGAGATGCTTGCTCCATGGTACCCACGCAGGAATGAGGTTCAGAAGAGCTTCTGATCTCTGCCTCCCGATCCTCTCCAGCACCCCTTCCTGGGGTGTGCCTCTTTTACATTTCCCATGCAATATGCTACATTTACCAAATTCCCCTTTCTCTCGGGAAGCGCTTCTGCCTGCTGTGTCTCGTCTGTCCTGGGCATGGACCATCCCTACGCTGAGGAGACAGCAGGTTTGCGAGGAGGACCGAGAGGTCGGAGTTCAAGGAGACAAGGAGACTGTGAAGCCGCAGCAGACGGAAAGGGAAGCAGCCAAACGCTCACACATCTGGGGCGAATGCAGGCCCAACCAGGGTGCTCCCTGTGAGGTCAGCTGGGCCTACTTAAGCACCTGCACCGCCAGCCTACCCAGCTCAGGCTTGCCTTGCTGGGAAGTGGCTGCCAGAATGACTTTGACTCTTATCTTTCTTGCCTCACCCTCTGAAATAAAATCTTAAACAATGGAGTGGGGTTTGCTGCAGAGAACAGTAAGCAGATTCAGGTTCAGGCAGAAAGAGAACAGAAGGCGTCAAAAGCCCTGGAGAAAAGCATGAATGGGCTTGGAGACATTTATACAGACCTCCCCTCCGTCTCAGAACAAAACAATTATGAGAGAAGAGAGGCATAGAGGCATAGAGGGGAGGAAGTTCTTTCATTTTTCACATGGCAAGCTAGAGAGATCCAATAGCCTGTTTATGAAGACAAATAAAGAAGATACATGAACTCAGTAAAGAGATTGTTACAAATATATTGGATGGTTTTGAAAGGCCAGGGTTTTCTCCCCGATTTTGGATAAAGCTGTCAGCTAAGTATTAAAAGTTTTTTTTTTTTTCCCTGCTTTTTACTTTTTTTGCAGAAAGCAATAACTGGCACCGGCAGTTTGTTACAATTGGCAGAAAGAATTATCGCTTTTATTTAGGATTTGGAAATGCAATCAAAGAGGGGCAGATTGGGGCCTAAATTAAATGAGGCTTAAACAAGCAAAGAGAAAAATCTCTGCTGGTCTTTTAAGCAAACAAACACAAGAATCACGGTTCCTTGTTGTTAATTTGAAGCCATAAAGAATTTGACACTCACACTTGACAAAACGGTGCCGAGACAGTGGTTGCTACTTTTTTTTTTTTAAAGTTCCGAATGTTCCGATCATTTTAAGAACTAGAAGCCCATTGTTTTTGGAAACTCTGGTGAGACCTGACCAGCTCGCTGCATGAGAAATCACAGTGAAGTTTCATTCCGTTGGCTTTGGAACAACTTAGATCTTTCTGAGATAATCTAAATACATGAAGGAGGGGAGGAATCGGCTCCGTCTTTAGCTACCTGTTTCCTCATTTGCTCCGTTTTACAATTCTCCCGGTGGCGCTCAGCTGTCGGTAATGCCCCCCTCGGGCCCTGCCCAGCCCGGGCCCTGCCCTTCCCCACCTGGGCTGTGCCTGCTGGGCAGCTGCAGATGACGCATCTCTCCGGCCTCAAGACTTGAGAGCAAGTCCTCTGTGTCTCCCGGCACATGGTGCTTTCTCTCCCATAAATACAGATCCAGTGCCTGAAGCTTTCTCGGCCCTTTCACAACAGTCTGGAGTAGAAATCACTTAGGAGGTTTTGTTTAAACAGCTGAAAATTTCTGAAGGTGGAGATGCTTTGGATGAACTCCCAGGCTTAGTGAAAGCTTGGCACAGCTCTCCCTCCCAGACCACCTCTTCCTCGGGGTCGGATGGCACACGCCATCACGTTCAGGTATAGCTAAGGTGCCCATAGGGAGCAGGACAAGTCACCTGCTGCTCCCTCAATGAAACGATGTTCCGAGCACGGGCACAGTCCCTGTTCACGCTTTTTTACTGCCTTGGAGTCAGGCCCAAGAGCGAATCCTGCTTCTTCTAGCAAATAACTTTGTCATCATGGCCAAGTCCTCTACCTCGGTAGGTCTCAGCATCCTCATTTGCCAAACAGGGGAGGAGAAGGACTCACCTCACAGGGCTGTGGTGAAGATTAAAGTCCATAATGCATGTAAAGTGCCTTGCACATTACCTGGCACATAATAAGTGCTCAATAAATTTTAATTCCCTTTCTCCCTTCTCCTTTCTGCAATTCAATCAAGCATTATGATAAATGTGTTTCCTGTGCAGGGTAAAGCTTTCTAAAGTGCATATAAATCAATTAAATAGGGCAATGTTGTAACTGATCACATAACATTTATTTAAGAGATCGTGGGGAGACGGGGAGAAGACAAGGGGCTCGCAGACACCTCTGCCGACGTCCTGGGAGGCGACTGCTGGGGTGGGGCACTCCCATGACAGGGTACACGCTGTAAATTCTGTGAGAAAGGGCCGGCTGGCGCCAGGCTGTGACTTACAATCTAGTGCTTCTGGCTGCCGGGCAGCTGCCCAGAGGGAAGGGGAGGAGGATAGGAGAGCTCGCTGGAAAGGCCTCCCTCTGCTTCCAAGCACGGAGCCTACAGGCTGCAAGGTCAAGCCTGGGCCCAAGGCTTCCCGCCACTCACCTGCTCCCCCTTCCGGCGGCTCAGGCTCTGAGCCTTTGTTTGGGGTCCCGGGCTGCCCCTGCTGCGGGGTGGGGTGCACGTCAGAGCGAGTGGGTGGGAAGCTTGGATGCGCGAGGAGGAGCGCTCGCTCTGGCTCTCTTCAAGGTCAGGCCCAAGGACTCGCTGTCCACCAAGCGCTCCCTGCCTTCTCCATGTTTGGGCTTTACGGAGGGTCGCAGGAGCCGTCATGGAGGGCGGGAGCGGTCTGTTTCTCAGTAGCTTGTGCGTGTCACGAGACGGTTCTCCACGAGCTTCTTGCACGTCTGCAAACTCGTGAGCAGCGACGCTGGGTAATAGTTCCGCACTATTACTTCCGGTATATCTGTGTGGCTCACAGCCTTGGGGGAATCAGATATCTTTATTGTCCACGGCAGTACAGACAAGGGCTCCTTCCTGCCAAGGTCACGCAGGCTGAGGCCCATTTACAAAGCTCTGGGTTTCCTAAGCCGAGGTCCCTCAGGTGTGAAGAACCTCACTGCGTGCGTGGCATTCACCTGGTTGCCTCCCGATGGCCACCGCGGGACTTGGGCAAGGACGAGGGACCCAGGCAGCCGGGACACCCATGCTGCTTCCTGGACCAGAAGTACTGAAGTAATTTGTTCCTGACCCAGGGGTCCCAGGCTGGGCACTACAGTGCAAGCGTGTGTTCACTGCGCAGAGTGAGTGGACAGGGTCACAAGACAAAAACGGCAAAGCAAAACCCAACAGAGAAATCACCATCCTATAGGGCCCGGGGAAGGGGTCCAATCTGCGTTTCTGCTCCCCTAACTGGTCCTAGGCAGGGGCTGTCTGGGATGTGACTGAGGAGGCCACAGGGCAGCGAGACTGTGACAGGACTCAGACGTGGTCTCCAGGCCCATGGAGACCGGGAGGATCTCACCCGGCACCCTCTTACCCTGTAACATAAGGTTTGTGTTCAGGCTCTCCCTACCTGGGCTCCCTGACTCAGTTCCCTCCCTGGTCTCAGCCCCTACTGCCGGCTTCAGAGGGCAGAGGCAGCTGTCCTGACGCTCAGAGGCTGTGCTCTGTGGGACACAGCAGCTTGGACAGACGAAGTCCAGCGCGTGCCTTCTAGCACTTTCACAGTCGAACGAGTGGCGGTGGGGGCCAGGAGTGAGCTCATCCGTCAGTTTGCGCAACACCAGAGGGCATGCATCATCCGTCTGTACAATGCCTTCTAGCACTTTCACAGTCGAACGAGTGGCGGCCAGGAGTGAGCTCATCCGTCAGTTTGCGCAACACCAGAGGGCATGCATCATCCGTCTGTACAAACGATGAGGCTCTAAGCGCGACTCCAATGAAGTCTTAAACTTCTGCCAGGCCCACTTTCCTCAGAGGCGATAGGCAGTTGTTTCCTGATGTGCTTTAGTCAGCCCAAGCATGTCCCAGAGCGAACGCAGCGAGCCTCTGAAGCCCTGTTTCAGGCACAGGCCAGGTCCTGAGGCCTCCTCCCCAAGGCCTCGCTCTGTGGGTCATGGTCAAGTCCAGACACAGGGTGGCAAAGGTGCAGCACAGAATGCCTGGAATCCACAGGTCTGCAGCTTCAGGGCAGCTGCGCCATCTCCTGTGTCCCGTGAAGGGAGGAGCAGAGAGGACACAGCGGGAGACCAGGGGTCTGAGTCTGTGTCTGACTCGCCATTAGCACCATGACGTGCAGCACCTGTTTTATTTTAATGAATTAATTTACAGTCGATAAGTCATAATTATATACATTAGATATAGAAATTTATGTGATTTTTCTCATGCTGCTGAGGGCTGAGCAGGAGATCAAACTGCTGAGAGGTTTGTCAGTCAGGTGAGGGCTGCTCTCTGCTTCCAAGATGGCGGCCTGGCCTTATTGCTGCATCTTTTGGAGGCGGGGAGCCTTGGGTCCTCATGTGACATGACACAGAAGAGCTGGCTGGTCTAACACCACCAGAAGCCTATTCAGTACCGGCCTCCATCTCATTCATGAGGAAGGAGCTTCCTGGAGTAACCAACTCTTAAAAGGGTGCACATCTTCAATACAACCACACTGGCAACACCTGAATTTTGGAAGGGACGCATTCAAAGCATGATACAGTGCAGAGGCACAGTGACTGTCCTTCTGTGCCTGGTTTATTTCACTTAGTATAATATCCTCTGTAGTCATCCATGCTGTTGCGAACGACAGTTTCTTTCTTTCTAAGGGGCAAGTGGTAGCCCACCGTATGTATCTGTGTACCCTTAAAACGCACTCCTCAGTTGTCAGGTGCTAAGGCTGCTTCCGTGTCTGCTGTTGTGAAAGCGCTGCAGTGAGCGTGGAGGTGTAGATGTGTCTTTGATGCACTGATTCCAGTTTCACCGGCCAAGTGTCCGGAAGTAGGACTGCCGGATCATACAATAGCTTTTGGTTTCCATGATAGTTGTACTAATTTACCCTCCCACCAAGCGTGTACAAGGGCTCCCTTTTCACCACATCCTCAACAATGCTTACTATGGTCCACATTTTTGACCATACAGCTGTCATCGATGAAGGCTTCTTCAGTGCCAGCCCTGTTCCACGTGGCTTTCACAACACCTCTGACTGAAATCCTAAGTCACGGTTTTTACTAGCACCCAAGGAAACAGCTCTCCGGGGACTCGGACGGGGGATAGGGGCTCCTGCATGTACTAAGTAGGGGAAGCAGGGAGGTCTGAGTGCATGAACTGTGCTTGGGAGCTGGTTTTTCCCACAGCCTCAAGGCTGAGAGCAAGAGGAGGTGGCAGGGGCCGAGTCTGCTGTGGGTGGCCAGCTGAAGACTTCTCAAAGGGTATCTGCGCTTTCTGCAGGCCGACAAAGGCCCTCGACTTCAAATTTCACCCTACCATCCCCAAATCACTGCAACGTATTTTGGAAGTAGAAAGTGGGCCAGTGTGATTTCTACGTCCTGCTGCTTGTGTGAGGAGGCAGCTTTGGCACATTGCTTCAGCCCTAGAACTGCACAGGGCACAGAGCTGTGGGCAGTAACTGCTTAGAATCACCTTGAGCCACTGCTTAGAGATGCACAGCTGCTCCTTTATCTGTGTGTTTTTGAGAAAGTTACTACTCTCCTTTGAGTAAGTCAGGGCTTGGGTTCTGTAATATCCCATGCACGGGGTGATTGAAAAATATGGCGAGTACTTAAGTTTCTAAGAAAAATTCATCACCGTGAAAGACACCTTTTAAGAATCGTGGAATACGTATGTTCGCAGTGAAGTGTTCTGAGTATTTTGAAGGGGGATGAATGCCCATGTCAATTTTTTAATGTGAACGTGAATCTTATTTTTTGGATCACATCTCACTGATGATCAACCATTTGCAGCCATTTCTGTCAAATGAAAAGGTCACCGTGTGTCCCCGTGTAACCCAGGCACAGGATCTGGCGCGCTGTGACTTCCGGATCTTCCCCGAATTATCAGTGACCACAAAAGGTAAACGTTGTGGATCGGCTCAGGCATCAGGGCAGCCTTGACAGTGAGAAAGAGGACTCCAGAGCTGCTTCAGAAGGTTCCAGGAACCATGGGGTAGGTGTGTTCGAAGCCAGGGGAGTACTTTGAGGGGATCAAAGGCAAGGGTCTTTTACTGTAATGATTTTTAAAAATTTAAATATTCACTGTATTTTTTTTCAAGCACATCGTATGCAGCTTTTAAATGTCTGTTTGTGACATGGGTCAGCAGGGCCCTGTGGGTGGATTCTACTCCCGCCTGAGACCTGGCTATTAACTTGGGCTGTGACTGCAGCCTGAGGTCCCTGTGCACCAGAGATAGGCCAGGAACTCAAGGGTGAGCTACACTGGCTGAAGGTTTACTGATCTTCTGAGTGTCTTAGTGTCACAGAGGAGCCAACTTCAGTGTCTTCTTCATGATCTTCTCAGTCAGAAAGGATGTAAGAGGGGCCCTTTAGTTGTTTGTGAGGAAAATCCCATTTCCATTTTTCTTCCTCCCTTTCAGGAGTGAGCTTTTCTGCAGGAACAGGAGGGCCAGGCTGATTCTTCGGGAGGCCAGATCTCTTGCCTTCGCTGTGGGTTTGTGTGGCGGCCACAGATCGAGGCCTGATTGGAACTGATCTTCCCCCAGGCGCTTGGCTCCAGGCTGATTAGGGTGACGGTCTGTAACCCGTCAGGAGAGGCCTGTGTCAGCGCTGCGCCTGGGCCAGACTCTCTTCTGCCCCTCATCTGCCCTATCCAGGATGCTCCTGACACTGGGAAATGCCGGGACCTGTGCCAGTCTAGTAGTGGCCACCTGGTAGGTGGGGCAAGCTGAGTACTATCCTCACTGAGGGTAGACAGAAGGCTCTCACCCTGGCAGGAGGACTTCAGGGGAAGGGCGCCCCTCTGTATGTGGGCAGCTCATCTCTCTGGCTCTGTCTCTATATGCTGCAGGCTACCTGGGGGCTCCGCTGTGGACACTGGCCAAGTCCCCACGCAGCTCAGGCTCACCTTGCTTTAGCCAGCAGTCAGCCTACATTAAGCCCCGCTGTGTGCACTCCAGCTGACTCGGGGAGAAGGTGGAGTCTGGCGGGGATCAGGAGACTTGCGCTGCAGCTCTGGCCTCGCTGTCAAGCTGCCACGTGGTCTTGAATGTCCTTCGGAGCCTAAGTGTCCCCATCTGTAAACGAGAGGATCGGGCTGTAAGATTTGCAACCATTCTCCTCTCTCGCACTCTTAGTTCCTTCTCACCCTTCAATCCCTCTCTGGCTCCTCCTCCCAGAGCCCAGAGTGCCGTTGATCACACAGTTAGTTGACGCTTGACAGTTTAAGCCTCACTGGTGAGCACTGTGGCCCCCACGTGGGCCTGTGAGCACGGATGGGCCCTCAGTCTTCCCTAAGTCCGGAACGGAAAGGTGCACCCCACCTCCCGCGTCGTCCCCAGAAGGATGCCGGCTGTGTCCGGGGCCCCGGGGTGCTCGCACTCAGGATGCAGAGATGAGAGACATCCTCTTCCTAGGAGCCCTGCCTGTCCCAGGAATAAATCCTGGTCACGAGGACACATCTGTCTTCGTGGCTTTGGTGGCATCACTGTCACCTCAGGAGACATTTATGACCTGGAGCATCCTGACAGAGGTCCTCAAAGACAGAGAGGGTCAAGGTCTCTGCTGGGGCTTCAGCCCGAAGCAGATAATTGCATAAACGCGTGGTGCTCCAAGGGGCACCAGGACCCCGGGCACTGGTTAGAAGCTCTCCCAGCTTCCTTCCCAGGGCTGCTGAATCAGAACCTACATCTTGACACCGTGTGTGTGCACAGTGGAAAGCCCCTGGCCTTCACGCAGCCCTTCCCCAGCCTGCGGCCCTCGTTACCTGCCGGGTGGTATTTTGCTCTTGCTGAGGCCTGCAGGAGAGGCCCTCAAGTCTCCAGGCTCGTCTGAGGGTACACGAGCTGGCGCTGAACCCTTCTGTGCCTCTCTGCTGAGCCCGTGTCCGTCCCACTCTTCAGGTATATTCTCATTCTCTCACTTATTTGCAGGAAGGTTTCCAAAGCTTCGGTGCCCGTTAGAAGAAATGCAGCTCGCCTTTCCCTTATGAACACATAGGTACGTGTGTGAGCACACCCACACACACACCCACACACACACCCACATCACACGAGAAAAAGCCTTAACAAAAGATTGCACATCCCGTGGGTTTTTGACCTGAGTCTGTGGTTGGACTTCCAGGGGATTCCACGAGCTCTAAATTAATATGCAGAAAATGCGTTTACTGTATGTGCATTTTCTCGGTATGTGAGAGAGGGTCTGTGGCTTTTTAGATTTCCCCAAGGAGTCTGTAACCTGAAAAAAGCCAAAGAACCCTTGGTCTGCATCCAAGTCTGCTTCTTGGGATTTCTTTAACACCTTGTTGTTGGAGACAAGTCAGGGACTAACTGAAGGGTTCTTATGAAAACAACTCCTGTCTGCCGGCTAGGCATGGCTTTGCCTCCCTCTCTCTACTCCTCCAGATTTCTCTTTGTTCTTCCTATTATCTCTATCAAGGGCTATTTTCAGGGCTGATTAGAAACAGAGAGTGGGTCTGGCAGCGTAGTGACAGGAGAGAATGTTTGCGGGAAAAAGCATGGGCTGCTGTTGAGAGCAAAGGCAATTAGCCCCCGGAATTGGCCCATATTCCTTCCTTTCCTTCTTTTTCTAAGTGAACCAGCGAAGCCATTTTCTAGAAAATGGCAAAGAGCACATTCAGGCCTGCAATTTGCTTGTCTCTGCCTGGATGGATGTTCTGGGACAGGAGCCATGTCACTGTGTTCTGGACGGCACTGGGTGTTCTGCTCTTGGGGTCTGATTGGCTACTCATCCTTCGAGGGTCTGCTGTGCCATAGGTGGGGGCACCTCTGGGGTCATCTGTGTCCTGTGGTTGTGAGCAGCAGCGAACCCACTTCTGAAGACCCTGCCTTTGGCCCCTGCATCTTTACTCCACGTGGCTGCAGGAAAGAAGAGACAACATCACTGAGGTAGCCAGAGGGACTTCTCTCTCTCTTTTTTTTTAAATTGTTTTTTGTTTTTTTTTGAGACAGGGTTTCACTGTGTAGTTGAGACTGACCTAGAATTCACTATGTAGCCCAGGCTGGTCTCGAACTCACAGCGATCCTCCTGCCTCAGCCTCCCGAGTGCTGGGATGACAGGTGTGCGCCCCCACGCCCAGCTCAGAGGGACTTCTAAGGACCCTGGCCTGGCTCCTGCTTCCCCTTGTCTGACCCATGTGGCTTGGCTTCTTGTTTCTGGATGTGGAAGGCTGACTCCTGGGTCCTGAAGGCCAAGACGGCATTTTCTACCTTTGAACTATGGCTCGCCCCATAATGTGACTCTCATTTCTTTCCCCTTTCCCCACACCATCAAGTTTTCCTGGACCAGTCCCCTTGGCCGAACCCCAGCACCTTGCTAGATATTGCCCATTGAAAGGAGGAGAGCTGGCCAACACAATGCTTTTCTTTAGCCAATCGGTTTTACTCACTGCCCTAAACTGTTTCCTTCAACCAACCACCTTTTCTTACACAGATACACCCGTGATTCTTATTCTGTATCCTTGCCAACGCATTGCAATCTTCTGACCTTCTACTTTATCAAATCATGGGGCTGTCAAATCCCACTTCCCTAACAACGATAGTATCTTTCATCAGGGATGAATTTGTCCAGCCTTCTTGGAGGCCTGACTCTTCTTTCATATGTCAGGGGGACTTCCAGCCTTCCTCCCTTCATTACTTGACACACAGCCTACTCCACTGTTGGAAACCTGGGTCCTTAGAAATGTTTTCCGTATGTGGACCCGAAGTCCACCTCTGAGACTTCTCCCCCTGGCGTGTGTCCTTTGGGATTTCATGGTGGTTGCGAGCATGGCCTTTGGAATCCATTGAATGGAGTTTGAATCTCCACTGGCTCATTTACTAGCTGTGTGACCTCAGGAAAATCTCTTAACTTCTCTAAGCACGGGCTCTCTCGCTGTGAAACACTGCTAATAATAATACTCATTTCAGAAGGTTGTTGTGAAGATTAAAGATCTTTGAAGCACGAAGTGGGCGTGCATTTGGGAATAGCACTGTTATAATTTTACTTTCTGCCTCCTGTTTAAACTCATTTGGCTTTAAATTGCTATTATTTCATCTCATTTTTCAGGTATGTCTAGTCCACTCAGCTAGACTGAGTTCTTAGAGGGGAGACAGAAACTATGTCTGCTCTCACCCCATTATTCTTGAGGGAAGAGGGTGCCTACTCATCAGTGGGGTGGTTGATTGATCTAAACTGGCAAGAAAATGCCAGCTGCATGAGGAGCTGAACCAAGGTAACCTTGAAATATTTCAGATGCCACCATGATTAGCCACGCCCAGTGGGTCTGCACTGAGCAGGGCAGTGTTTATCAGCCGAGCCATCTCTTCTTTCCTCACAAGCCCTGGGAAAGGTACCACAGAACCAGTGCCCCGAAGGACCCGTGTGCCTGTCCACCAGCTGGGCCAGCAATGGAGACAGCGCTGATGTGTGGGAGGTGAGGAGAGGACCTGGAGGTGCAGCCAGCACCTCCCTGGAGGTCACCCCAGGAGGTCCCTGGAGTCTGTATGGAATGTCTGGGCGCCGTGATGAAGACATGCTGGAGGCAGGGTGGGGGGCTTCACGAGGCCATGTGGGCGTCATCAGAAGCACCTCGTGAGCACCAAGGGCCCACGGCCTGACCACGTTCAGTGGTCAGTTGCCTGCTCCTGCTCCACTGCAGGGTGCTGTGCACATGTGTGGCTCCTGAAAGCGCCTTCCTGGGCCACCAAGACACACAAAGCTGGGCTCTAGAGGGAGGCCGCCCGAAGCCACATTCTTATCCCTGTGGCTCTGGCCGCCCGCTCCTCTCTAGACTCTGGGCTGTACAGAGAGTGATGCCCTTATCAGCCTCCACTGCTGAGCTCCCTGAGTGTCTGAGCCTCCTGAGCTGAACACTCCAAGAGCAGTCTTGTGTTTTATTTCCATGTCATTAGACCAGACTTCAGGAAGACAGAGTGGAAATTAAGGACTTACTGCTTTAATGAAAAAGGGAGTCTTTCATAGGTCTCTACCAGCGAGTGGATTTGTATGCAACTAAAACACCTGGTTTTGAATTTATTTATTGCAAAGGAAATTGGATCATGAGAACACTGAAGAAATGTGTACAGCAGAACTCAGCAAGGCAGGACCCTGAGCAAGAAGAACTGCTTACACACCAAGGAGGGAAGTGCCGAGTCCAGAGCGCAGCACTCCCTGGGTTCCTGGATGCGAATCCCTCATGAGATCATTACAAGTGGACAGGGAAACAGAGCTCCCAACAGCCGGTGCTTGTCTGGGGAACGAGCCTGTTCCCCAGCCTCACCTTCTGTGTGCTCGCCTGGAGGAGACACCCACTGTGGCAGGGCCACGTGAGCCTGGTTCCAGGGGCGGGCTGTCCTGTTGTCCATGAAGTGAAGGGGCACCAGCCAAGACAAGTGGAATCTCAGCAGAGGGGCCCCTGAGTCCAGCCAGCTTCTCTCCCGGAGTAGAGCTCATGTCAGCCAAAGTGGCTCATCTCATGCCTCAGCGAGCTCGTTAAGGTGTCACATGCTGGAGAAGCTCTTCTGGACCCAGGCCTGACGGTGTGAGGTCATCCTTCAGGCTGCAGGGGGCTAGGAATTGCTCAGCAGGCAGGGGAGGATCTGCAGCATAGAGTGCCTGGAGCCTCGGTGAGCCTGTTGGGCCCCCTGGCTTTCACCAGGAGGTGGGGGGCAGAAATGCTGGCACAGGATGGCATGATATCCTCCATTCTCCTTCCTCCTGTACCCGTCAGAGCAAGAGTCCCAAGGACCTAGCAGGAATGGGCAGGCTGTGAGAAGGGAGGACCCTGGCATGCTAAGTTGCTGTTTGAGGGGAGCCACCCAGGAAAGCAAGCTGCTGTCGCTGGAGGGGTGATTGAGATCTAAATGCTGGGGTTCTGGATGTTGGTCACAACTGCTAGCACATCCTGCCTAATATGTGCTCAGTCTGCTTCTGACTTCATAGGCTTCAACCCAGGCTATGGACATAACTCTGCCATTCAGCAACCATTGCGTGTTAGGCAGGCAGTGGGCGCGGCGGATACAGAGATGGTGAGAGAGAAAGAGCTTCAGCTTTGAAAGGGAGGTCATGGGGAGAGGATGGGACCCCAGCCAGTAGGGTGAGGACATTCAGGTCCCAGGTTCAAGGGAGAGACATTGGCTTTACTCAGTCAGTTTCTCCAGCATGTGGCACTTATCAGCCGTGGGCACTGAGGGCTGGGCGGTGTGACAATCTGGTCACCAGACTCTAGACTTCGTACGGCATCCTTGGAAGATGTCACATCCCACACCTAGCAGCTCTCACTGGCATCTGGGGCCCTG
This sequence comes from Fukomys damarensis, assembly GCF_012274545.1. Classification (NCBI taxonomy): domain Eukaryota; kingdom Metazoa; phylum Chordata; class Mammalia; order Rodentia; family Bathyergidae; genus Fukomys; species Fukomys damarensis. The sequence goes on along the minus strand of NW_022900914.1, from coordinate 5,223,089 downwards.
GATCACCTGAGTGGCCACAGGAGAGGAACGAGGGCAGTGTTCTACATTTCTCCTTTTGTTTCCTCCTTGCTGCACTCGGGAAAGAGGGAAGTGCACCCTGCAGAAAGAATGACATTATATCCTCAGTGCGCTGGGAGAGGAGCTGTGAGGACGGTGAGGTAAGCCCTCCCGCGGCAGGGGACCCCCCCAGCTAGAGGTAGTGCTGGCAGCAGGCCGGGAGGTGTCAGCGCTGTCCCTGCCACCCCTGAGCTGTCCACTGGCTTCTCCCGGGCCACCTTGGGGGTTGCAGCACATGCATCTTTAATTTTTTCAATTAACAACAATATAGAACAAATGGAGTGGAGTTTTAATTATTCATACATCATTGAGGAATAAAATCTTTGTAAACTAAAGGAAGGGAAGGGCCATATTACCTGTTCTTAAGATTAAAAAAAGTGCGGAGCCATGAAAGGGAGGAAAACTCTACTCGTATTGCTTCTGGCTTTGCTGCAGTTTTCCCTGTGATTTGAGCAGGTAGAGACTAGAGGGCTAAGTGGCGGAACTGCCTCCTCCGCGGGCAAGCAGGAGGCTGCCTCTGCTGCGCTGTGTAACCTGTAGCCTGTCACCGAAGTCCTGAATTGGCCAGGGCCCCTGGTACAGTGTCATCCTGGATCGCACACGAGGACAGTGTTGACAGAGCGTCTTCAGGGCACACACACCTGCCTGCCCAGGTTTGCGGGGAGGTCACCCAGGAACTCTATGCAACTACACTTACATATGTGTACCTGTGCCCGCAGCCACCTACAGCAGAGCCAGGAATCTGGGTCGGGAGGGGAAACTAGGGCATCTTTGGGTCCATTTTTATAGTCTGAGTGTCCATGTTCAGAGAAGGGGCAGCCAGGATGGATGTAGGAGTCAGCCTTGGAAGAAAGGAGAGGGTTTAAATAAATGTGGGGAATAAGGGAGGCCACTGCAGGGAAGGGAATTATAGGAACAAGACTTCGGGGTCGTGGGGAGAGACTGACCTCGCTGGACTCTCCAGCTCCAGCTGCCCTTTCCACGTGGAAAGACAAGGGAGGGAGCAACACTTCAAGTTGGACAGAATGCAGGTTCATATGCCAGAGGGCCCGACAGCTCACCCACCTTGGAGAGTGCCTCTGGTGGGGTTCTGGTTCCGGTTTCTCTTGCAGACTTGCCAGCCCTTGCTCCAGCTCAGCTCAGCATCAGCACCTTGTGCCTGGCCTCCTGCCTCGCTTGGCCTTGAGGCACCTCTTCAAGCCCACTTTCCGAGTGAGCTCTCCTTTGCTGAGCTGCCTGACTGGCTCCGCACCCTCCCACAGGTTGAGTGTGAGCATTCCTGCAGGTGGTTCAGGCCTTGGATGTCCTGGCTGTGTCCCCTTCCTCCGCTCGCTCGCACAGCTGCCAACCAAGCTGGTTTCCCAGCCTCAGCCCCCCGCTCCTGTGTGGAGAGCTGCACCATGTCCTGTGCGGAGACAGAGGGACAGACAGGACTGGGGTCAGGGTTTTCTGAGCTGTCCTTGACTCATCAGCTCAGCCCACACCTGAGGTGGAGTGGACCACGTGGAGGTGCGGCAGCTCTGTAAGGAGCTTTCCCTTTCCACTAAGAGAGGCAGGCAAGTGAGGGAGGGACCCCGCTCAAGGTGACCAGAGTGCAGGGTTTGTGCCCCTCAAGGCGAAGGAGATGGCCTGTAAGAGGACTGCTCATGGAGGTGGCTGCACACAGTGCTGTCTACATCTCAGCACCGACCCATGACAGCCGTAACTGGTGCCAGTGAACCAGATAGGGGCAGGCAAATCCAAGGGGACCTTTACGCTGCCACAGATGACCACATGTGCAGAGACACCTGCCATCTCTCCACCCTCTCCCTAGATTCCATGCCAGGAGAGGCCATGGCCTCCTCAGAGCCATCAGCCCATCCATCGAGGGGCTATAAGTCATATGTGGGCCTATCGACTGGACCTTTCAAAACCAAGTGACCAGAGAGCAAGTGGATCCACTCAACATGTTGTGAAGCAACAAGGAAGGGTTTGACGGAGCAGGACTGAAGGCAGTGACAGGGAAAGAAGCACTTTCATGACATCATGAGACCAAATAAAGCTGAGTGAACTGCATGAACTCTCTGTAATGCCCAGGTACAGCTACCCCAGTGGCTCACCATGGGCATCTCTTCTGATTGGCTGGTGCTGGATCACTTGCTAAATATCCTGACAGTCACCCCTGCAGGCAGGTGTAATCAGAATGGCAGGAAACGTTGACCAAGACAGTTAAAGCAGAAACAGCCATAGATATAATCAAATAACCATAATTCTAGGAACAGGCAGTAATTATGTACAGACAAGCTCCAGACCTGAGAAGTCACAGGGCAGAATCACAGAAACAGCCAGGCTTGGAAAGCACTAAAGCTCAGGGGCAAAGGCAGACCCTAGAGACCAAGCTGAGGCCTGGAGCAGATGCATGGATGGCACGTGCACAAGGAACAGCAGAGACAAAGCTTCCAATGCTGACACATTCAGTCTCAGGTATAGAAACCAAACCTCCCTGGGCTTTCCTGCCTGATGCTTTTGGGAGCAGGTATTTCAGAGAGATGAGGCTGTGTGTGTTTGGGAATAATAGGAATCTCAGGGCTTTAAGGCCTACTTGTCCCTAGCTCCCTGGCATGCCCTGGAAGCTAGCATGTTTGCTCAGACAGGTATGGACTGGAGCCACATGGTCTCCATTCATGGTGTATTAGACATGTGGAGGGGCAGAGGCCCCAGAAAAGAAGTGGGAGGATTTCTCCCAGGTGGTATCTGTGTCTCCTGTGTACACAGTGTGCGAACAGGTGGCTGGTACAGAAAGCACCATGCTGAAGTGATTTCTCCAACAAGGCTATATCCTGTCACGGTCCGCGCAGTGAATGACAATGTCCTGGGTTCTGATTCCATTCTCTGGGGCATCCCTGTACTATCTCATCTGATCAGCTGGGGTTTTAGTATTTTGTCCTAGAGAAAATTCTCTGTTCTTGCTTCTGCACTTGCTCCTAGGTCTCATGTCCTATTTTCTGACCTTCTATGGCCAAGGAACTTTGCATTCCTAGAGTCCCCTCTGCACACAGATGAGATCTGCCCTCTTTGGTATTGTATTTCTCTGCTGGCCGGTGCAACATGGAAATGCTTCACACCTGAGCTGTATTCATTCACTGGACAAGGGCCTACCCAGGAGGGAGCTACAGACTGGAATCTAAGCTACAGTATGTTCCTCCTTTGACAGACATGGTGACCACAGGGACTTTTGTGCACATCATGAGCTAGCACGGCACACTGATATGGTTTGTGTCTAGATGTCCCCTCAAAGTAGCATATAGTCATGAGTGGGGCTTTTCAGAGGTGGCTGGATCTAGAGTGAGATGCTGGGGTTAGTTTGTGATGCTGAGATCAAGGGTATATGATTATTAAATTAGTCTGCTGATTGGTTTGGCATAGTACTGAGTGTGGATAATGGTGGGTGTGAGTACTCCACACCCTAAGGGGGCGTCGTCTGGATAGAATGCAAGGACGGCAAGAGGGCTGCTGTTGTTTGCTGGTGCTGCTTTTTTGCCACAACACTGCTTTCTGCCAACCATGAACTGTTTCTCCTCTGCAGTGCTCCTCTGCCATACCAGTCTGCCTCGGAGCCAGCCAACTCTGAACTGAATCCTCTACAAACTGAACTACAGTAAATCTTTCCTCCTTTAACTTTGGTGTTGGGCATTTTGTCTCAGCAAAGAGAAAAGCAGCTAAGAAACAAGCTCAGCATCTTTTGTTTCACCCGTTTCACTTCTAACGCCAGTTGCACTCGTGTCCATTTGTGCAATCTGTGGAGTAGAGAGCTCTACTCTCCCAGAACTTCCTTTATGTGTTCTGAGATCATGGCTATGACTTGCAATATAGAATGCAGGGAAATAGATGAAGGCTTCTGTTTTTCTAATATATTGGCCAGGTCCTGAATTTGCTAGGAATTCCCAGAGGCTTCTTCAGTCTTCCCCCAAACCAGTTCTGTAAGTTCTAACTGTGCCCCTTGAACCCAGAGTTATACTAGGGAACTGGAGAACATTTATCCAGGACAAGCTCTGAATGTTGCGAAGCCAATGGAAAGTTGGCCCTGAGGTTGTGGCCTCCGTTAAAAGTGTGCTCGGGGAATGTGGGATTTTCTCAGGCACTTAGGGTCCTGCCCAGACAGAAGAAAGCCTTTGTTCAGGGCTGAGATCAGCAAAACCTGCCACTGTTACATGTGAGTCATGCCTGAGCATTGAGATGTGCATCTTGGGGAACAAAATTTTGCACCGTAGAACTGGAATCACCTGGGCTACCTGTCCTGGGTCTTTGGGGTCCCTGTGTCCCCTGTATCTTGCATGGAGTGACTAAAAATAAGCAAGGCAGAAACTTGGTAATGCCCAGAGGTTGTGCTTTTCATCTGAGTTCTTGTCACCCTCTCTATCCTTTTCTCTTCCTGGTTTCCAAGAGGCTCTCTTGAGAGGAACCTCAGGTTATGCAATGTTATTTATTGTATTGATCACCTCTAACATCCCCCAAAGGCTCAATGTAGAGGGAAGTGACTGGTCCTAATGGCCCAATTAGGTTTATTATTTGCTGGCTCTTGATGTGATGTTTCTGCTATAACCTCTGCAGCACAGGGAAAGAGCTCAGATGGGGAATCTGGAGCTCAGACTTGTGATCCTCATTCTGCCCCCAGCTCGCCATGTGATCTCAGGTGAGACTTTCCTTCTTTCAATATTGATCTCCTAATTCTAAGAAATACAGAACATTGCGTCTTGGGACAATGGACTAAATGCATCGTGAAGATCAACTCCTTGAAATCTCCCAGCAAACCCATGAAATAGGTATTATTATTATTATTATTATTATTATTATTATTATTATTATTATTATACAATTTTATAGGTGGCTTGGAGAGATTAAGTGATATGACCGAGCTTTGCAGCTGGGAAGTGACAGGCTGGGTTTGATGTATGCATTTAGAACCAACACTGGGGAGCCCTAACCTCTCTTGCCTCTTCAGCTACTCTTTGGGATGCCCACAAACCAGCCAGAGAGACAGGTACTGGCTTTAAATCCTGGCACTGTGCCAACTGCTCTGACTCTCTGCCTTGGACACACAAACATTGCAAAGGCCTGTGTCCTCCTTGGTGTGATAAGCAAAAGACTCCAGCTAGCCCTTACAACATGCTGCCTGGAATTCAGAATCCACTTGGGTTATCATTCTATTTGTATTTATATGCCTTGAATAAATATACTATTTGTATGAATAAATATATTTTTATTGTTTGGGTGGACTGATTTCCCATCATCATCCATCTTGCCTTTCCGCCTTTGCAATTCCATCTGGCCCTACAGGGGGACCCACCCGGATCTGCCACCCACCCTGCTGGACAATCTGGCTGGGGCTGGAGGCTAATTCTGCTTGCAGTGGGTGAGACGTTTAGGCACGGTAGCCACGTATGAGATGGGGATTTATGGGAGCTCTCTCTGGAGACAGTGAGAAGCAAGGCCGGAGCTGGGAGCGAGACAGTGCGGAAGAGGTGGGGGCATGTACTTGTGGTATGTTTTGGTGGTGGAGCCCTACAGGTTTGAGTGGTCCTTCAGAAGACCCTGGCTGGATGTGCTAAGCCCGTGCGGGTCCTGCTAGTGAGAATTTCACTTTCTTTGGCTCTAATGCCTGTGGGTCTCCTTCTTGGCCCTTTCTCGACCCCTTTCTCCCATTCTACTTGATGACGTAGATACTGGAGGCCCAATCGAGGTAGCCATGGGTTGGGCCAGGGACCCGCCACATGCTTGCCCTTTGCTTTCTTGTACACTGGTATCAGTGCCTTAAGGGTGGCTTCTTAAGCAGGAGGAGACAGGCTGGGTTTGATGTATGCATTTAGAACCAACACTGGGGAGCCCTAACCTCTCTTGCCTCTTCAGCTACTCTTTGGGATGCCCACAAACCAGCCAGAGAGACAGGTACTGGCTTTAAATCCTGGCACTGTGCCAACTGCTCTGACTCTCTGCCTTGGACACACAAACATTGCAAAGGCCTGTGTCCTCCTTGGTGTGATAAGCAAAAGACTCCAGCTAGCCCTTACAACATGCTGCCTGGAATTCAGAATCCACTTGGGTTATCATTCTATTTGTATTTATATGCCTTGAATAAATATACTATTTGTATGAATAAATATATTTTTATTGTTTGGGTGGACTGATTTCCCATCATCATCCATCTTGCCTTTCCGCCTTTGCAATTCCATCTGGCCCTACAGGGGGACCCACCCGGATCTGCCACCCACCCTGCTGGACAATCTGGCTGGGGCTGGAGGCTAATTCTGCTTGCAGTGGGTGAGACGTTTAGGCACGGTAGCCACGTATGAGATGGGGATTTATGGGAGCTCTCTCTGGAGACAGTGAGAAGCAAGGCCGGAGCTGGGAGCGAGACAGTGCGGAAGAGGTGGGGGCATGTACTTGTGGTATGTTTTGGTGGTGGAGCCCTACAGGTTTGAGTGGTCCTTCAGAAGACCCTGGCTGGATGTGCTAAGCCCGTGCGGGTCCTGCTAGTGAGAATTTCACTTTCTTTGGCTCTAATGCCTGTGGGTCTCCTTCTTGGCCCTTTCTCGACCCCTTTCTCCCATTCTACTTGATGACGTAGATACTGGAGGCCCAATCGAGGTAGCCATGGGTTGGGCCAGGGACCCGCCACATGCTTGCCCTTTGCTTTCTTGTACACTGGTATCAGTGCCTTAAGGGTGGCTTCTTAAGCAGGAGGGAAGTCCTGAGAGCTCCGGCCACTGGTGGCCACCCAAATAGTCCCAGATCTGGTGCCCATGGCTCCTGGGCGAGTGGGCAGGTGCTTTGTCCCTGTGGTGGGGGAGAGGGACCAAGGGCTGCCAGGTGCACTCTAATGATTGTTTTCATGGAAGAATTTTGGACTCCAGGCTGTACAATTTTCATCCTTTTTGCAAAATGGATGATAATTTGGGTCTGTCTTGACTGCGGATTTTGCAATGCTAATATTGGTGGGAGGAGGGTTTTGCCCAAGTTCTCTTAAAATATGAGAATTTCAGTCCAAAATATGTGAAATTTTAATTGCGATCTTGGCAGCCCTGGGTGGGTTTTGTGTGCAGCATCTGTTCCTCCCTGTCTCTCTGCAGTCCCGGCCTTGCGTTCCTTTTCCTTTTAAGCGTTTTCCTGGGCTAGGGCTGCCCCTTTTTTATCCCAGTCCCCTCCCCATGCAGAGCTTCCCCCAGCAGCCTGACCCCAGGGCAGGGTCACGGCCGAGCATTCTCACTGTTTCCTTTGCAAATGCTGTTTTCTGCAGCCTTCTAACCGAGCTCCTCTGTGTGTGCTCGAAACTTAGCCTTCTGGGCAGGGTCTCAGACCTCGCCCAACTGGGTCCAATCTCATTACTGTGCGTTTGGCCATTTTCCTGGTTGAAAAACTAAGCTGTGGAGGGGCTCAGATGTGTTTGGTCTCCAGGTTTGAAGTGCAGGGACAGGAACTATTAAACAAGTGCCCTCTTCTTCCCGGACCCTGCCCACCCCAGTAGTGATCAAACATGGAATGCACTGGGGTTGTTGGGAAGCCTGAAAATGTACCTTATTTCCCGAGCTCCTTAGCTTTACACAGCAACATGGTCTGACATTTAAAATTAATCTACATGGTGAAGTTATTAACGTTCGGATGTTAGCACTGGAATATCCACAGTGACCTCTCCTCCCATGCCGGTGTTTGTTTGATGAGGATTCCCAGGCTGTGCCAGAGCCCAAAGCAATGCTGTCATACTTGCTTTTTATTAATTCTGATATGGGGCCTCACCTTGGGAGATCTCCAAGTGCTCTGTAGGAGTCCTCCTATTTCTCCAGGCAGTAGCCGGAGGAGCCACGAGCCAGCTACAGCAAATGCCAAGTAGGCTTCTCCTACCCAGAGAGACAGTGAAGATCCAGAGAGAAGCCGAAGGGATTTTTAGTAGCTTCGGGGGAGCCATTGTTCAGGGGCTCTAGCAAGCCCACTGGTTACTGCTGTTGTCACATATGGCCTCATCCCCACAGGCCTGCGTATCTGTGCTTTTTCAGGTCACAGCCATGGCCATCAGCTGGCCGGTCCCTACGTAGGGCGACGAGAGGGAAGCCTTATCCATCTGGCCGTGCCTGTCCCCACATGATGACTTGTAAGGCAGACGGAAGGGAGCACTAACTCCTCACTAACTTTTCTGGCTGGCAAGATCACCCGAAAAGAAAGGCACTGTAGCGGATGGAAAAGTATGAACGGAGCAGGGTGGGAGAAAGCAGGGGCAACACGGAGGAAAGAGCGGAGCATGGTTTAGCTAGCAGAGGACCTCTGCAGGGGCAGCTGCGGGAGGGAGGAGGAGTGCTCTGAGAGGACCTCACTGCCAGTGGGGAGTGCACCGCCAAGGCGGGCAGCGCTTTGCCGTGGTCGGTCAGCACTTTCAGAGTCTGAGTGCTGGGGAAGCACGGCTGGGGAGGCACTGGAGCCAGCTCCGTCCCAGAGAGGCTTGTCCTTGGGCTTTCTCCCTCCGTGGTGTCTGACCGAGCTTTCCTCCTCCCGCTGTCGCTCGTCCTTGGTCCTTGTCCATCTGCCTCCCCTGATGAGTCAGGCCTGCGGGTTCTTTCTTCGGATTCAGATCCCTCTCCCTCCGCACACTCTCCCTGCTGACCTCAGCACTTCTCTCCATCACAACTGCCCTCCCTTCCCCGGGCTCCTCCTCTCCAGCCCACACCCTCCCCTGAGCTCGCTAGAAGAGGTGTGGACGCCACACTTGCTAGTGACGGGGCGGGGGGGCGCTCAGGACTTAGTTTTAGGACAGTCTCGCTCTGGTATTAGAGGATATTCCATCTTTGCTCCGCCTCCTTCCTCCGCTGGAGTTTTTCTCTTCCTTTGGATTCTTAGATGTGTTGATACCTCTCCCTCTGTTCATATTTCTCCACAGCTCCCTTATTCGCCCACCTTTCCCTTTTTTTCTCCGTCTGGATCCGAAGCAGGTGAAAATGTCAGATCCGCCAGGAAGCTGTTCCTTCCTTTGGTTTCCATGGCCTTTCATCAGCTTTGCCTCGATCTGCGCAGGTTGGGTTGGGCAGCTGGAAACAAAACCATCTTTTCGCCCTCATCTCATGCTTCCAGAATAAGTGTTGGTTAGAGCTGTAGGACAGTGTGACCTCTTGGGGGCCAGGCCATTTCCTGTATCTAAGGTGTGGGTTTTGTCAAGTGGAGACCACATCTCCTGCCTACCGTGATTCTGTGAGGCGAGACCCTCAGAGGAAATGGTTTTCCCAGGTGGCTCCCAGAGATTCTTCTAGACTTGAGGCTTGAAAGAACCAAGAATGCTAAGATTGTGGGCAGTAAGATGATGCACCCCAGACAAAGAAAGGCCAAGAACCAAGAACTCTGTGTGCTGACAGGGCACTCGTAGGGGTGGGGGAGAGGACCTGGTTCCTGCGGGACTGAGATTTCTTGACTCAAGCCTTCACTCCTCTGTCTTCCTCACTGTATTCTGTCAGAGTTTAGCAGAATCGTCTTGCAAATCTGAGTCCACTTCAGCTGGGCTTAGGGAAGCCAAAGGGAGTATTTCCCAGGGTGGTGACACGTGGCTTCTGAGGGGCGTGGGAGGAGTCCCAAAGGAAGCCAAGGTTGGGGACCGGTCCAGTCTTCTCGGTCCAGCCTTCTCTCAGAACTGTTGTCCAGAGCACACCTTTGTTTTCGTGAGAAGCTTGTGCCTTACAGATCTGGTCCCATCATGTGCTGCAGACTTCTTGGAATCACCAGGAGTGGTGTCTGTGTCACCCAGAGCCTGAGCTCGGAACCTCTCTCAGCAGACGCCACGAATCCCCTCTATCTTCCCCGTCTTCTCTTCCTCCTGTGCCCTCCAGTCTACATAAACACATATACTTACTATGGGACAGATGAAATTCACCAGTTTGAAAATGAGTGCTGCAGGAGTAATGGAAATCCAAATGCTTTACAGGTGGTGGTTTTGTGTGTGTGTGTGTGTGTGTGTGTGTGTGTGTGTGTGATGGAGTGTAGAAAATAATTGCCTTAGGGGTAAATTCTGTGGCCAAAGGAACCCTCACTGGTCTGGTCTGTCCTTGACCTTCAGACACATTCTCTGTCTTTCATTTGATTTGGGCCTGTGGTGGGGAGGAGGTTTATTCGGAAGTGAGTGTCACCACTCACTTGTTTGTTGATGTGTCCTGCTTGTGCTCAGGCACAGCTTCAGGAAGGCTACCACGTCATGGGGGCTTAGGATCCCTCCTGAAGACACTGCTCAGGATCTGAAGTATTTCCTGGAAGGGATCAGAGCTACCCTTTCAGTGAAGATAAGTGATTCCCTTCACCTTTCCTTCCTCCTTTAATGTTGGGCTGTGTCAATGGCAAAGCCCCCTTGAAAAAAAGAAAGAACTACAATATGAAGATGCATTCCTTTCCCATCCATGTTCATGTTGCTTTGGAAAATGTTCAATAAAAATAGTTTTGAGGCTTTAATACTTAAGGCCTTAAGATTTCTCCTACACTGCTGTATCTGAGGAGTAAAAAAATCCCATTTTGTGTGAAGATATCATTGTTCAAGTTATTATAAAACATATGAAAAACTCAACATATATACTCATGTATGAGCATGCACAGAAACACATAAACAGACAGTGATCCCGGAATCAGTGGTATTAGTGAGGCCCGAATAGCAGAGAGGCTGGATTTTCATCTGAGGCCTTGTCAGCCTTCCAGTGACAAGTCTAATTTTGAGCTGACTCTTTTATAGTGCTTATTTATTTATTTACTTACTTGGTTATAACCCACCAGAGAATGCGGAAGGTCTTGTGAATCCATGCATTCTCAGCCAGACATGGAGATGTGTTAATTAGTTATTTAATATGGCTAGAGTTATTCCCCAAGAAAAAAACTCTACCAACATGACAAGTAATTGCTATTAATCTTAATTATTATGATAACCTTTCTATAAACAATAACTGTCTGGCTACCCTGTCACATGTTTATTTCATTACTGACAAGAGAGATCTTTAAAACCTCATGATAAATGAATGCTTTTGCCATTAGCTTCACTATGTTGGCCATGGGGGAGAAAAATGATTGCTCAGTTTATAAACTGTTCACCAAAAATCCTCTCTCTCTAGTGGTAATATTTTAGATTTCTCATTTTAACATAACTCTTAATTTTTAATTTCCTGTCTTCCAGCTCTCTTCCCAGTGTTGGTTGTCCGTTCAAGTGGGTTTTGCTTCCTAACCAACCAGAGAGAATACATGTATTTGTTTTGTAATGATGTTTATAAGAATCTTCATAAGTCTTAGTAACTGGTCTCAATGACACAAGTGTCTGATGGGTTATTATTATACGTATATGTATTTTGTGTCAGCCCACAGGCATCATGTTTAGCCTCTTCTGAAATAGCTCAAAGGATGTGTTTATGTAGTAAGTACATCAGGAGATTTATGAGCAAATGGAGAGGTTATGGCACTTTCCTAATATCCAGTTTTGAAAGCAGGACCAGGATATATGTATGTAGGTGTTTCCAAATGCTGGCCCCCCAAATATTAAGGTGGTAAGTAACCTGCTGATAGATAGGTTCATACACTTACTGTGTGCTTTTGTCAGTTCTGGCTGCTGTAACAGTTAATCCATAAATCGGATGTTTAAACACAAACCTTTTTTTTTGGCAGCACTGGGGCTTGAACCCAAGGTCTTCACGCTGAATTCCATTTCTAGACCTTTTTTAAAATTATTTTTTATTTTGAGACAGGGTCTTACTAGGTGGCTCAATTGCTAAGGCTGGCACTATCCTTCTGCCCTGTGATCCTTCTGCCTCAGCCTCCCAGAGTGCTGGGAGTACCTACCTCCATGCACCACTGTGACCAAATGCCAGCACACATTTATTTCTAACATCTATTTCTTACACTTTGAGAGCTGTGAGTCCAAGGTCAGGGTGCCGGCAGGTCTACTCTGCTGTGGGTCCTCTTCTGGCTTTGTGTATGGCTGTCTGTTCCTTGTGTCTGTATGTGGTGGGGAGCAGAGAGAGCAGGCCAGCTCTCTGTTCCCTCTTACAAGGGCATGGATGCCACTCAAGTTCATCCTCATTGCTGCCCGCCTCCCGAGGTGCCCTCCAAATGCCCCATGCTGGGGACCAGGCTTCAGTGCACGAACTTCCAGGGGACACAGACATTCAATTCATCACATTGGAACGGGAGCACCATCTTGACGGGGTCTGGGCCATTTCCTAGGAGAAGAGCAAAGTCAGAATATTCACGAGACGGAATCTGGATATTTGCGGGTCTTTCAGGGGGGAAGCCCGATTCAGGCTGGGAAACGATGTTCTAATGGTAGAGGACTGGGGCCATGGAAAGGTGTGGGGAGTCTGAGGAGTAGGGTTCAAGGTTCTCTGCCCGCAAACTGCCAGTGGATGCTTTCTATTCAAGGATTGATTAAGTTTTCAGCAAGTTCCTGTTTTGAACAGTTTTACTTCCCTGGGCAAGACTATCCTGGAAGGTAGTCATGTTAATGTGAGTTATATGGCTGGTTTGATTTTTACAATGTAAGAATTTAGTTATTTATGCCTTTAGTCACTTCATTTATCTTTGGGTGCTTATTGATTTTGTGTTTGGATCACCACTGTCTGTCTCTTCTTAGCTGCTGGTACAGCTGTGACACTCCTCTCCCTCACCCTGGGGACACTTAATGCTCTGAAATAGAAATAGTCCCAGGTCACCTGGAGCCATAAATTCAAATTTGACCTTTGCAGAAATACTTCTCTGTGCAAGCAAAGGCTAGAGTTGCCCTAGTTGAACTTATGCATAGAGACCCTGTCCCCTTGCACTTGGAGGAACTCACAGGGGATGCTTGAGTTGATATATTATGGCCTCGGATATTGCCAACCTTGAAATCAGTGGTTCTCAACTGGTGTGCCTTGGGGCATTGGAGAGAGAATTATGAATCCTTATCAGTGAGCATCCAGATAATTGAACAGTGTGTGAAATGAGCTTTTGTGACAATCCTCTCCTATGAGCAGCGTGGTCATGTGGCAGAGTGTAGTGGTGGTAAACCGTGCCATAAGAGTGACATATCTGTGCTACAGGCGATCACATATTCACTACAAAACCCTGGAAACATGTCTCCTTTATATTTAAGAGAGCAAGTAAATTGACCCATGCAAGCAATGACATAATGTTAAGGTGAGTAGTTTGATAATTTGTATGGGATGCAGTCCTTTCAGTTAGTTGTGCTGGTAAAAATTCTATTAAGAAGGGGCCACAAATGCCCAAATGAGGGAACAGACACTGCTTCAAATAGTTGCTGCAGACTGGCTAGGGTGACTCTAGCTCCTGGCAGATGTCTAAATGTCAATGGCTGGGAACAGTGGGCTTATTGCTCTCCTCTAGAACAGTCTGCTTTGGGTGCTCCTACGTGGGCGGTGATGTTAGTCTAAATGGAAGTCCAGGGATCCAGGTATTTTTCAGCTCAAGGCTCCACCATTATTCAAGAGCTTGGAATCTTCTGCTTCCAGCTGGTAGAAGGGGAAAAGGAGAGTGGAGAAGAACAAACCCACATGAAGAAAACCCTTCTGTGCACACTCCTGCAGGAGTGCAAGCATACCTGCTTGCCAGAGTAGCCACACCCCAACGGAAGGGGAGCTGGGAGTGCGTCCCTGGCCTGAAAGCTGTCTCCCAGTGATGGCTCTGGTGGAAGAAGCAGCATGAATCAGTGGATGGTTGGGCGCCACTGCCACAGCCCATCCCCTGGAGACCTGTGCATACTCCTCTTCCTATGCTTGGGCAATCCTCACTTCTCCTCAAAGTCCCACTCATGCAGCCTTGAATTTGAATCGTCATGTCTGGGTATGACTCACAGTGATCCAGCAGCTAATGAGCCAGGTCTGGCACCTTGAGCCCATGGGAGAGATGGTGCAGAGGTGGCTCAAACGCAATGGGACCCTATAGTCACAGTGCAGGAAGAAGCCACCGGTCCACTCTCAAAGCCCCGCAAGCCCCGGGGAGTTCCTTGATTAGCCCTGATTCAGTTCCCTGGGAGGAATTCTCTTGTCTGTTAGTCCTGGGGTTCCTGGCTCCATTCTCTGGGAGATTTCCCCTGTCCATCCTTCTTTCTGAGCATATTTGAAGTGGGCAGTATTCCCTTCCCCTATTGCCTCCTCCTTTTAATGTAAATTGAAGGGATTGAAGGTTTTTTATAAAATTTTCAATATTAAGGATTGAACTTTTACCTTCACACTGACCTATATCCCTATCCCTTTTTAAAATACTTTGAGAAAAGTTTCCACAAAATTGTTAAGTTGCCTATGCTGGGCTTAAACTTTGGATCCTCCTGCTTCAGCCTCCTGGTGTACTGAGATTACAGGTGTATGCTGTTATGCCCAGATTTTTTTCCAAGGCCAGTATTATAGTCCCTTTGGCAATATAATTTTGTCAAAGACTCAGCAGGTTTCTCATTCTTTTGCTTGTATACAGTTGCATGTGGGCATAACTTTCCCCAAAGTTCTCTCCTAGATGTAACAGTCAGGCCAGCCTTATTTGTGTGCTTGATTTCCGTCAGGTTCCTGTCTCTCACTTTAGTGGCAGCTGTCTCGAGAGTATCTAAAACAATAAACTTGGACGAGGACAGAGCATCCTTCATTTATTCTGTGCTGTGGGATGGAGTCCTTCTGAATAAATGAAAAGTGTTGAAGGATTTCAGCTCCTCCAAGCATTTTTTAGTCTTATTTCTTCCTATTGGGGTCTGGTACCGGGCCTAAATTTCTGGATTCTCTATTCTCTTTCATTTTTGCTTGCAAGCCAAGCATTGCTTTTACCAAGGTCATGTCTTTTCCCTCCCTCCTTCACTTCCGATTCTTTCCAGCCACTCCCCCTAAGCCACATACTAGTCAGACAGGGCTCTGCCTCTCCGTAAGGACAGGGAAAATTTCTGAATGCTTTGCCATTGTCAAGGGAAGCTCTGCTCTGCTGTGCTGTGCATCCCCCGTGACACTCCGTGACGGAACCTAAGACAGTTCTGCTTCTCCCTCGGTTGCGGTCGCTGCGAGTTGGGATGATGCCCAAGGAGGGGACCAGACGGCTTTCACTTGTCACACTACCAATGCCATTGTGCAGCCTCTGCACTCACTGTAGAAGGGGAGGAGAGCATATGCACAGTCGTGTGTGGGCTTTGTGGCCAACACTGCAGGTCTGGAGCAGTATCCATGCCCCATATCTGAGGCTTTGCTTTCCACAGTTTTGGTTACCTGTAGGCACGACAGTAAAAAATGTTACATGGAAAATTCTAGAAGTAAACAACTCACCAGCTTTAGATTGTGCTCTGCTTTGAGTAAGGTGATGAACTCCTGGGCTGTTCTACTGTCCCATCTAGCATGTGCATCACCCCTTGTCCAGTGCGTACACACTGTCCACACTGCCTCTCGGCACTCGCTTAGTGGCTGACTGTCGCAGACCCACTGTCAGGGTGTCGCAGGGCTTCTGTTCAAGTAGCTCTCAAGGAGGAGCGTGATGCTGTGTCCCAGTGCCCGCCTCGTCACCTCGCTCCCTCATTGTGGAGGCACTGTGTCCCTCACACTGCCGCAAGAGGAGGGCTGAGTACAGTAAAGTTGGTATTTTGATGAAGAGAGACCCCATGCACGTAACTTCTGTTACAATATGCTGTATGGTTGTTCTGTTTCATTATGTGTTTTTGTCATTGACCTTTTATTATGCCTAATTAGTAGCTGAAACTTTACTAGAAGAGTGTATGCAGGAAAAACACAGTATCTACAGGTCTTGGTACCACCCTTGATTCCAGGTGTTCAGCGAGGGTTTGGGAGGAGTCCCCCAGGGCCGGGAAGGGTCGGTGTTCAGTTTCTGCCCACAGCCTGCACAGCATGCTTGGGATTTGACTCGCAGGAAGGCTGAGTAGTCTTGCTGTGGGTCTGGGAAGAAGGAATGAGATCAGTGAGTCCCCAGCCAGTGTCTACTTTGGAATCACGTGAGACGGGGAGGAAGAATGAAGGTGAAGGAACAGAGGGAAGAGCCTCTCAGAAGTGGCATCTGCTCCTGTGATGAGGTGAGAGAGGACCCTAAAGGTTTTCTGCTGTATTTCTGGGAGAGAGGCAGAGGGCTGCTCTTGACTGGGCTGGAAAGGCGGCAAAAGGCCTTTGCACACAAACTCTGCTCCTGCTTCTCCTTTGACCCCGAGTCTCCTTTCTCTCATTGTGAGAAACTGGTCTCTCACACGGTGACGAAATTGCAAATAGAAGTCCCAAGACCTGAAGAGTACAGGTTCTTCTTGCTTGCTGGACTTGGCTTTGCTGTAGCACGCGTAGGGTAAGCGTGTAGGGTAAGATTATTGCAGATAGGTAACTAGATATCTTGTAGGCAGTTAGACAGGGCCGCCCTCGAGGAGCCAACACAGCAAGAGCCAACATGGAGGACAATCAAGACACATTCACTGTGGCCAGAATTGCAAAATGAGAGAAGCTACTACACCCTTGTGCTTCCACTGGGGATAAATAGCAGTGATTGACATTCCAAATAGGTATCAGTCACCTGGGTTGGGGGGCCAAGGTCTTAGCCCAGCTTTTCCAGGAAATGTCCCTGACCCCCACCCTTACTGAAAATCCTTATATGCTTGCTATGTGACTTGCTTCCCCACTGGACCCCCATTTAATCAATATTACCTGGGTGACTGTACTTGTGATCTTATTGGTTGGCCATGGTATTGCCACACCTCATGCCCACCTTGTAATTTTCCATTGGGTCTTATAGTTTTGTCCCACTTTGTACCCGCCTCACCTCATCTTGGATAAAACATCTTGGAAAAGTGGGGTGGGCAGATGACCCACTTTCCGGTCCCCCTTCTGTCTCTCTTTGACAAAAGCTATTTTTCCCTCAATAAATTTTTCCTACTCTTAACCTCTGTTATTCCTATAATTCATTCTTTAATTTTAGAGAACACAAACTCACATTTCACTATCCAGCAGGTTTGGGAGTTATGTCTTTTCCCCCATATCAAGATTTCCTGTGCGTTCTCTGGGTGAATTAGTGCCCTCGCCCCTATTCAGACTCCCTTTTTGTTTCTAGAGGATTCAGCAAAGCTGTTGTTTCTTTCCCCTAAGCTTCTTTGTAATGGAATTGAAATATCTAATGAGCATCACTAATCAGTCTCTTTGGAAAATCTTTTCTTCTTGATATGATGAGTGGAGTAATGGTTAATATGACACATCCTTGTTTGTTTTCCAAGGTG
This sequence comes from Fukomys damarensis, assembly GCF_012274545.1. Classification (NCBI taxonomy): domain Eukaryota; kingdom Metazoa; phylum Chordata; class Mammalia; order Rodentia; family Bathyergidae; genus Fukomys; species Fukomys damarensis. Next base: position 5,205,832 of record NW_022900914.1, on the reverse strand, counting down.
GCTACATCGTGGTTGTCTTCCCGAGCACTCAGAAGTGAAAAAAGGGGCTATTTGTTCATTATTTGGTTAACTTGAATCTTCTAAAATAGTATTTGCCCTTATTTTCTTTTTTGGTGTCAGGGATCGAACTCAGGACCTTGCACTTGTGAGGCAGTCAGCGGCACCACTGAGTTCAGTCCCTGGCCCTTGCCTTTATTTTCTACAGTGTAGACATCTGTGGACAGAGGAGAGCTGGGCTCTGGGGGAAGCCTGCCCCAGGGGGAGACATAATGCACTGCAGTCTGTTCACTGGTCATGCACAGGGTAAACTGATCTGTGTGTGAACAGAACTCAGACTTTTCTGCCTCCATGTGTAGGTCATGAAGGGCCCCTCAGGTGGGCTAATAGAGAGACAGCCACGCAACAGTGGAGATCACCAAGGCCTGAGCGGTCTGCTGGTAGAGCTTACCTATGCCCCAGGTACTGTGCCAGGATGTACTGCTCTGGTCTCACTGTGGATTGCTGCCGGGCCCACCTGACCTTATGACTTGGAGGATCTGACAACTCACTCTGTGGTGTGTAGTCCTATCCCATGGTCTTCTTGATGCCTGGGTCACAGTCTCTGTCTTAGTCAGGGCCCGTTTTTAAGTAGTACATGGTTCTCTGGGAGATGGATGGCCCTGCTCCAGAGCCCCAGGGGGATGTGCTGTGAGGCTCCATCGGAGTCTGTGGCAGACTTCGTGTGCTTGCTTGCCTTCTGCTCTAACAGGGCCCTGTGAGTCACTTCCGGTCTCTGTGTGTCAGGGTCCATAGTCTTTGAAATGTTTGGATATTCCCTTTGGGCTCAGGTTTCCTGTCAGTCCTTTCCTTTGTACCTAAACTTTTTATGAAATTGTAGGAGCAGTGGGCTGTCGGTGTGAGAGTCGGATCAAACTTGTGGGGATGAGAAATTGACCAAGGGATCATGGCGTTTTATTCAGTAAGCTCTCTTGACCTCCTCATCATTTATCTTTGTTTTCTTTTCATTGCACAAATGAAGCAATATCCTTGTTAGTCACCTGTCTTACCTCTGGGAACACAGAGACCTCCTGTTCATTGGAGAATGGATCTTGTGTCACAGGAGGGGGAGCTAGGGGGCATACTACAGCATCCATGACAACCCTCCACTTTGAAAAGGCAGCTGGAGCTGCCCTGAAAACGATTTGAACTGTTCAGCCCTGACCAGGTTGTTCCACTTTATTTAAATATGAGTAAACCAATCATACACAATCTCTCTCTCTCTCTCTCTCTCTCTCTCTGACAGTAAGGTAGTAAACAGCTGTAATGCTGTGAAAGTGGGAGAACAGACATGGAGTAATTACGACAAACATTTGGAAAACAGAAGCTGAATGGAGTGGTAGCTAATTTAACTAAGTAGGGGAGTTAGAATTTAAGTGTCTGCCAATGGTGATACCAATGAGATGTAAACTAGTTTGCTCTTCTGGAAAAAGAGCTCAGGAACTGGAGATGAAGGAGGGCCTCCGGGAAGGCAGGGGTGAGCCTGAGACTGAGAATAGATTGGTTGACAGCTGCCTGTGAGGGGGTTAGAGCCTCAGTGCCTCTCAGGATCACCTACTCTCTGTCTTAGCAGCACAGGCTATTTACAATGCAGCTACTGGCTACTGATCTGATAATTTAGGTCAATTTAATGAGAGGACTGGAGGAAGAGGAATTAGGATTGGGTGGTATATGAGCATTAAATCCTTATGTAATGTAACAGGTACCAATGTCTGTTTAAAATCAATAAATCAAGATATTTGCAGGCACAAAGAAGAAACAGAAGAGGTAGCAGTGGTTGTCTTTGGAGGCCAGGACTGGCAGATGGGGAGAGGTGTAGGACACTGCTGCCTGCCTTTGGCCGTTAGTTCTAGGTAAGCTTTCTTTAGACAGTGTGCATGCATTTTCTTGATACAAATAAGCACCAGTTAAAGATAAATATTCTAACTGCTTTCCCCCCTGTGTTCTAGGCATTTACTTATTCATGCATTCACTCCAGCTTTAATTCATTTATGAAGCCATTGAGTATTTTTTGAGCTCCTTCTTTCTCTTGGGAAGAAATTGGGCCGGGCATGGGGGTCTGCTGATGGAAGGGTGAAGGGCAGTTGAGTTTCACCAGAGAATGAGGCAGCCCTGGGTGATCCGTGCTGCCGCAGATGGAAGCAGTCACCTTCAGAAAGTTTCTCTTGGTGACTCCCACCAGTGTGGCCCATCCAGTCTTCTTCCAGGCCCAATTACACATGAAAGTGCTGCAGTTGGAGGGTCTGGGTCTGCCCGTGTTGACGTCTCGTGAATCTGTGCAGAACTGAGCCGAGAGGACTGGGCCCTGTCTGCAGTTGTCCTTAAATCCAGGGAGGTGAGGTCTCTTGCTTCCTCTCTGTGCCAGGTATGCAAAAAGCATGACTTAAATATGGGCACCTTTGAGACCTTGCCAGGGAGAAATGAAAGGGATTTTTGCTTAGACATTGCTCTCAGACGCTGTTGAAGTGTTTTCTTCATTTTATTTTCTACCTTGATGGAAATGTTGTTATTTTTACTGTCACAGAACAAATGGAACTGTGACTTAAGGATCACGATGTATATAGCCACTCTGATGTACTTTTGACGATTCTATCACATTTCTGACAGGCACAATTTTTTTTTCTCCCCGGAAGTTGGGAGGGGACCGAAGGCTCCCCAGATGCCTTGCATTCGCTCAGGGCTGTGTCCCGCCGTGAAACCTCTCTGGGTCATGGGGAGATTACGGAGAAATCAGCCCTGGGCCTTGGGGATGGCCCAGCGGTGGGCACAGAGCTCCCGTGAAGCCTGAGAAGGGGTGAGTAGGTAGAGTGGAGGAGGAGGAGGCCTCTGTGGGGGTGGGTGGTCAACATCTGCCTCTCGGCAGAGATTTAAGCCTGAGCCTGCAGTCAGGGCACGAATGGAGGGAGGGGAACCTGTGAGCTGAGCCGTGGCTGGCAGGGACAGGCTCCGCTTGGTGGTGTCAAATGGGGCCGGACAGTGAGGGGCTGGTCAGGGCCGCCAGTGCTTTCCAAAGAGCAGGGCCATTAAGGTTGAAGGCTCACGAGAGGAGGTAAGTGTCCCAGGTAGTCTTGGGCGCTGGTGTCCCTTGTTTTCTGGGGACTGAGCAAGTGTGAGCCCTAGGGAAAGTGTGAGTGGGCGGTCTTCAGACAGAACTACTCCTGCCCTGAGCCTCATCAGCAAGGGACCTACTGGAGCGGCAGATCTACGAGGCCTTCGCTGATTGCCCTGTCCCAACCCAACAGACCATATTCTCCCGAGTTCTCCCGGAAACCCACTCATAGTCAGTCAACAGGCTATCTCCAATAGTGAAAGTGGCCAGCAACCATAGGACAAATACTCTGCACCAGTCCCTGCAAGGCCTGGTTGAACTCCCACGGTCGTGTGACAATGGTAACTCTCCTGCTTACAGTGGTCAGGTTCACTGTTTCCCGGCTCTGATTTCTCTGCCCCATCCGGGTGTGTGGGAGGCATGGACTGTGTCTTATCTACCTCTGTGTAGCACGCCACGAAGCTGCTGGCTTGAGGATGCCAGTGAACTGACCGAAGTCAGGCACCTGCCTTCCTCTAGGGAAAAGATTGTCTGCTTTAATTTCTACTGGGCTTTTACATCCCACATTCTGTGCTTAAAATCCTTCAAGCAACCTCCTGACCTGGAGTCAGTTCCCGAGCCTGGAGATAGCTTTCTAAATGCCAGGATGAAATAGATTTTCCAGGACTCCTGGAAGGTAAGTCTATCACCAGGGGCAGATCCAAGCACTCGAACCTGAGGAAATTCAGGGCTGTGCTGGTGCATTCTGAGGTTTCCAAGAGGCTGCAGTGGAGTAGGTGAGACGATTAACCTGGAGGTTAATTTCTGATATCCATGTAGTAAATGTAGCCATCTGTCTCCATGATCTGTTTGTACAGTGGCAAGCCATGGCTCGAGGAAATCATGTTACCCCTTGGAAAGGTGTCTAGTGGGATTTTCTCCACACGTGACATGTACCGGGCACCTGGTAAGCACCAAGCATTGTGCTTAGGGCTCTATAAAATTTGCACAAGAACCAGTTGCAGGACACATGTGTTAAGATGTCTCATGGGAAGTGGTGTCTAACTGTGGTTGAGTTCCTTGTCTCAAGATCCAGCCTTGGGTTCAAATTCTGACTCTGAACTGGGGAAAGTTACTTCAGTCCCTGTTCTCTCCCGAGTCATTTTCATCTCACGTGTGGTTTTCATTTCTAAAGTCTTTTTACTGGAATGTAACACACATCCACACACAGAACTGCACACATACGCATTTACTTGATTTTCAGTGTGAATATGTCCAGACAGCCCACACTGAGTTCAAGAAACTGACTGTACTAATGCCTGAGAGACCCTCATGCCTCCCATCCACAGGGAGATCCGAGCTTGACTTCTAAACCCACTGGGTAATGATTTCACCTGTTTATGAACTTCATATAAATAGAACCAGATAATAGGTTGTGTTTTTATAATTTCTGTTCATGCTCATTATGTTGACGAGATTCCTCTAGACCGTTGTGAATTATTATGCTTATTCACTCCCTTTTAATTTAGGAGCATTCTGCTGCAAGTGGCAAGGCCACGTGTATGTATTTTAGTGCACTTAGCGGTGCATCATGTTGGGTGTCAACTTAGGAGTGGGAGGCTGGGCCCTAGCTACATGTACTCCACACCAGTAGGTATGGCTGGGCAGTTTTCCACAGTTGGTTGTACACCAGCAGCGAGCGAGATTTTCACACCAGTGCTTGAGACATTTTTGCTCATCGTAGCTCTTCTATACCTGCAGAGTGGTGCTGCCCTGGAGGTACTGTTTGTCCTGTAACTATGGAGTTTGGAGAATTAAATATAGCATGTCAATATTTAAAAGGGCACTCAGACCTTCAGAGTGAGCACCCTGACACTGTTAGCTTTCTATGTGCCTTGGGAGGTTGGGGGGTCCCCAGGGCCACCTCCCCTCAAGGTGTCACAAACACACTGGCTGACGCCCCTCTGCCAGCAGCAGCTGACCTGTCCAGGGCTTGGCGTGGTTAGCCACGGTGGCTGTGATCCTCGGAACTGAGCGACTGATGCGTCCAGGACCCGGGAGACTGAACAGAGAACCAGACACTGCCTGCCAGTCTCTTCATGATGGTTCTCCCAGAAGTATTCCTTCCCTGCCTCCCCACTGGCTCAGAACCTTGTGGACAAGGGCTGGAGCAGGTACAAAGTTGTGTTCTAGGGCACGTTGCTAACAAGCTGCTCCAGCCTTGGGTCAGCCGAGCCTTGGATGTTGGGAGGCAGGATAATGCACCCTGTACACAGGGTGTTGGGAAAGGACAGGGAGAGGGAGAGGGAGCCCATTCCTGTGCAGAAGGCCACTGTGGGAACTCAAGTGCAGCCTGCCTCCCTGGAGCTCTTCCTCAGGATTGAGACATCCAGACTCCACTCCCTCCCTCGTTTCTGCCTGGGACCTGTGCCCAGGCTGGTCTGTACCACCTCGGATTTTCTCCCTTCCAGGTTGGCATCTGCAGTCTCACAACTTCTGCCCCAGTTCAGGCCAAGATAGCCTGTGCTTGGACTTTTGGGACAGCCCTGGCTGCCTGGCGGGCTCCATCCAAGAGAACGCAAGTGTTGTAGTTTACCAGGGTCGCCATGACAAGGCACCGTAGGCAGAGCAGGTTAACAACGGAAATCTATGTTCTCCAATCTCAGGGGCTATGAGGCTATGAGGAAGGTGCTGTAAGGGTTGGTTCCTCCTGACACCGCTGTCCTTGGCTCACAGATGGCCAACTTCTCTGTGTCCTCACCTGGTCTCTCCTCTGTATCTGTGTCCACATCTCTTTTTATAAAGACACATCCACTGACCTCATTGGACCTAGATGGCTTCTTTAAAGGCTCCAGATAAAGTGCCACTCTGAGGTGCAGGGCGCTCATACTCCAACTCACAAATTCCCCAGGGGTGCGTGTGGGTGGGGCACAGTCCACCCCCTAATGGTTTCTATCCATTTTTCGTAGGTGATGCACCTTCTCCAATATGATTTTTAATTCTGCTTTTTTGCATTTTCATGTGGGCTTTTTTCTGGCTTCAGGCACTTCCTTTAATCTTCTCTGTCTCTTGGAAATCTGCCAGCTCCATCCCCACCACCCCACGAAGCCTTCTGTGTAGAGGACACACTTCCTGTCTGTTCCACTTGGTGAACTCTTCACCCCAGGTTTCTCCTCGCTCTGTTGTTTCACTGAGTGTGTTGTGTCTACACCACTGGACCATGGTGCTCCTTGAGGGCAAAAGTCATGGTTTTCTTCTACCCTCACTTCTGTTTAGTGTCAGGCATTTGGCTGGCAACAATGTCCTCGACTGTCGACTGATTAAAAAACTGATACATCTGTGCCCTGGGAGGTCTTGAAATGCTAAACAAAATTCTCTTTTTGGTGGGAGGGGGAGTGGTGTGATCCCTGAACAGCTAAAGGAGCCTCTGGCATAGGTATTTTCACTTTAAGAGGCAATGAATTCAGGGACCTGGGAAAGGTTTAAACATGAGTCTTAAATTATTTGCTCAGCTTTGATTTTTATTTTACAAGATGCCGGGGCAGTGCTAGGAGCTATTTGCAAAAGGGGTGCGTAAGAGAGATGAAGAGAAACTAGAAGTGGATTTACCCAGATGCTGCGGCATAGAAACATATGTGTGTGCTGGGCAGGGGCTTCTCTGACCCGGAGGTGTGAAGACCTCCCAGTGCTGACCCTGGGCTCACTGGAGGGAGATTTGGTTTCTGTTCCTGCAGTTTTGTCCTTCTGCCAGGATACGTTGAGCTGAGCCACTTCTGAGAATACCCCACTGAGGAAGAGAAGGAAGATCAGCTATTTATAGGCTCAAGTCAGATGTGACCCACCTTTTCAGCCTGTAATTTACAGAATATGATGAGAAAATGAACTTCTATTGCAGCAGGAATGTGAAAGGACAGAAGGCAGATTTTTTAGCAGCTTGGGGTTTGGCTTAAGCGCTTATGATCTGTCTGTGAAGTTGGCCACTTCCCTTTGCCAGGAGGCTGCCTTCGCTGGTCTGTAGCCACTGAGGCCAGGGGGCCTGAGTCCTGCCTCTTTCAGGGACTGGTGGCATCTTCAGAGCTAGGTGTGTGGTGGATGGAGGAGAGTTTCTGGACCTGCGTGAGAGGGAGAAGACCAGGAAAGGACGAACAGGGAGACAGTGTCTTATGATTCAAGACTGTGCTCTGGCTTTACAAAGCAGTCAGTGTGACATTGAAGAGAGCCTTTTCCGGGGAGAGGGTTATATGAGCTTCTTGACTGCAATCCTGGCTCCTCATTGGGGCTAGAGCTCCTTGGTTTGAGCCAGAAACCCTTGGTGAAGTTCAGAGGCTGCAGCCACTTTTCATCCATTTACAGGCTGTATTTCTGGAGCTCTCTAGAGTCCACTGCAGCTCAATTAAGCAATGCACTCTTGCTGAACACCTATCACACTGGGCACACTGGAAAGGTGAGAAATGCACGCAGGGTCCCTGTCCTAAAGCAGAGTGAGGCAGTCACCCTCCCAGGGGTCCCAGCCTCCTCTCATCCCCACTTCCTGGCCCTCACTAGGGGGCCTCACTGAGGGAGGCCATGGGCTGTGTTAGCGTCTGTGTCCCGGAAACCCTCGCATCTTCCTCCTGCAGGGCTGAGCCAAACCGCAGTGTGAAGCAAGGTTGCGGGGTGGGACAGGAAGGGGTGAGGACAGAACCTGCAGAGGCATTCAGAGCCCCCAAGAGAAGCTGATTGTGTGGGATATCAGAGTTCCCACTCATTTTCAAAGCAGAAAAATAAGGCTTTGGTAATTGGGACGCCATTTTAGAGGAGCTCAGAGTGGAGGCAGTTGGTTGAAGAGTGATATGGCCGGGAGGCTCTCTCGACATGTTTGTTAGATCATTTTTAATCACGCCATTCAAATCGTCCATAGACTCACTGGTTTTTGTTCTCATTAATTTGTTAGCTATCGAGAGGTGCTAACATTTCTCATTGTGATTGCTGATTTGTCAGCTTTGCATGGTAATTCTCATCCTTGTTTTATATATTTTGTGATTTTATTATTAGGTGAAAACAGAGTTCTATCTCCTTGGGAAATGATTCTTTTTACTTTTTGATAGCAGATGTCTTTGTCTCTAACAAATCCTTTCTCTGTTAAGCCCTATTTAGTATGGTTTCTTTAGGCTGGTATTTATTTGGTGTGTCTTTTCCCACCTTTTTACACGCAGTAACTTTCCTTTTGTTTTGACTATGGCCCTTGTAAACAGCATATAACTAGATTTAGTTTTTATCTATTATGATAATCTGGATTTTAATGGCAGAATTTAATCCACTTAATGCTTTGTGATAACTGATGTATTCTGATGAATACTCTCGCTTTTTTGCTTTGATATTTCTTCTCTCCTTTCCTACTGCTATGCATACATAAGATTTTAAAAAATTGTCCATATCTCTTCTACTGACTCAAAAGTTACATATTTATTTCTCATTTTTAATGATTAGTTTAAAAAACTATTTTGTGTACACTTTACCCAACAAAGTTGATCAACGGCACTATACTCCTCATGAATAAAATAAAGACTTTAGAAAGCTTAGCAGTTTCATACTGAAAGTTTGTTTTGTCCAGTATTTCTGGTTCCATCTTGATTTTTACAACCCCCAAATTAATCTCGAGTTTTTGTTATTTACATTGCTATTGTTTACTGGAGGTTTCTGCAGAGTGAATATCAGCACATTTGTTCACAGCCCCAGTAGAAGACAAAAGCTCCTCTCTCAATAATTGACAGACTGATGAGAAGTAGAATTAGTAAAGACGTAGAAGATTTGAGCAATGCGATCAAAACCGTGATCCGACGAGCATGCGGGAGCTTTCCAGACACCTCTGGTCACTCTTCCTCCCTCCCCTCACCCTCAACCAAGTCCCCCCACTGGCAGCACTTTCACTAAATCACCGACCAAGTACCAAATCCTTATTTTTCTCTTTTGTAATGTTTACAAACTCTCTGACAACTTGGTTTTCATGACCCCAGATTACCGTGTCTCCAGCTCTCTGCTCATTTCTTATCGCTCACTGTTTTAGCTTGGCATTTCTATAAACGTTGGGGAAGTTTGGGAAAAGTCATTCCTTTTTCTTCATTTTTAATCTTTACGTTCACAGGAAGAAAATGATTTTTTCAGTAAAAGTTATTGAAAAATTCTTTCAACCTTGATGTAGTATTCTTCATGATAATTTAGCAAGGTATAGAGCTGTGAGAAAGGATGTTGTAAAGTTCCTTCCAGAATTTTTAAAGTGTTAAATCTGTATCTGAGACCCTCTGCAAGCAGAAGCAGTCAGCATTCAGGTCGTAACTCAAGACTTTGTTTGTAAGTTAAAACTAAAATTCTGGTCATAATCCAAGTAGTTCGTATGTCAGGCTGGTTGTAACTTGAAGGTCGCACTGTACCTATGGAACTTATTCTGAAAGCCAAGTAGCACAGAAGAGTGAGGTAGACCTATCGGGGGACTTCTGTGCAGTTTTGGTCCAAGTTAGAGCTGTTCCTGAGCTTGGATGCAGCTTGGCCTTGGCATAAGACTTGATCCAGCCTTGACCCACTTCCATGGTGAGTTCTTCTGTCCCTGGGTCATCTACAAATGTGTGAGAGGAAGGGGTGTTGCCAAATCAGCTCAGGGTTCTTTTTCTCAATTCAGATGAAAATCGTCAATCAGCAAAGTGCAGCCATGCTAGCAGTTCAGACCTTATCAGATGACACAGGTAATGTCGGATGCCAATGACTGTCACAGACAGCTAAGCTGCCACTGCCTGATGCTGATTTGTTCTGACGTGATAGGTGCACTTTACCAGGTGCTGGTCTCTGCTGCTGGTCTTCATCGGCTGGTGGTCTCTGAGCTCTTTGGTGCTAACAGCTCTGAGTGTTTATTGCTTTTTTAAAAAATGACTGCTCTGTCCATACTACTCAGAATAAAAATCTCAAGTAATTTACAGGACTCTTGGGGCCCACATTACCTGAGAAATGAGTCACAAGCAATTTTACTGGAACACTAATTTTACAGGACCTTTATTTTAACAGGACCTGTGCTGCAGCCCAGGGGATCCTTTCTCATGGGGGAGCCTCCTAGACTCAAACTCAAGATGAGGCTAGAGAGTGCTGCCTAGGCAGCAGCTGCAGGCCTGCTTCAGTGAGGAAAAGTGTCAGGCAGCTTGCTGTGGATGTTGGCTAGATAAATAAGGGGCCCAGAGCACTCCCTTCCTGATCTCAGCTACCCTAGGGTTCCCTCTCTAGTCTTCACAAAGGCAATGGTATTGATTGGAGTTGGGGGAGAGGCAGAGGGGTGCCATGCTGTCTGTTTGGTTGTACTTGTATTAGGGTGGAGGTTGGAGGTTTGACAGGGAGGGAGGCCACTGAAGCAAGTTGTCCCGATCCTTTAACAGGGTGAGCGGGAGTAGAGAGAGGAAGGGGGAGGGGCACTACAGCCACCAGCCACTTCCAGCTGGCGTAGGAAGAGTGAGAAATCCAGGAGCTTCTTATGTATTTCAGGGGTGGACCAAAGGGTCTAGGGTCTCCTCTGGCTGTCTTGGCCTCTCTAGACAAGACCTTTTTGTCTGCCACGCCCTTCCTTCCCAGGCCTGATTACTTGACTGCATGTGGCCCCACCTGTGGCATTTGAATATATCCAGTAAGTTAATCAATGGCTGTGGTCAAGGGTTCAATGCTCAGTGGACTTTCGTGAGCCTGGAATCTGTCTCTGGAGTTTCTGAAACTCCTCCGAAGTCATGAGACAGAGCAACAGGGAGAGAAGCCTGAGAATGTTTCGGAATCTGGTGAAGATGGGGCAGGTATCTTTGTAATGAAGGTGAGTCTGTACTGTGAGACCTCACCGAGCCCGAGATGCCTTGCAGCCCACCTCTAATTCAAAGTGATAACTGCCCAGGAAACTTCCAGAAGCTTTGATGAGCTCTGCCACAAAACAAGAACTGCAGGAAGGTGCTATGGGCTCACACTTCTTCCCATTAAAAGGCCACAAAGTAGTTTCTGTATTTTCACAGTGCAGCCAGTCAACAGGCGTGGCATTATTCCCCACCTAAGATGCTTCATATTCTTGAAAAGTCCTGTGGCCTACAGTTGGTCTTTGAGCGAACTTTGAGCCTTGGCCAGCACGTAATGCCCAGGGCCCAGCTGTGCTTTTCTCATGGACTTCCAGGAGGTGGGGACAGAGAACCCACCTGACCATGCCTCCCAAGCCCTCGACTTGTGCTAGGGCCCTTGTGTGGCAGGTGTGAATACAGGAAGTTCAGGCTCATCCTCTTCCCCTGGGAAGGGCAGTGTGACTGCACTAAGCTTCCAGCCGCACAAATTAAAGGCTTTGTTCAAAGAACAGCAAAGGCCATTGCCTGCTGAAGCAACTTCTAGTGGCTTCTCTGTGCCGGAGTCAGCATGCAGAGTGCACTGCTTGCGGGGGGCGGAGGCATTGGCCGGGAAAATTTTCTGTGATTGCTGGGGTGGAATCAGCTCCTCAGCAGGCAGCCCCAGCCAGGCCTGCAGAGCAGACATCCCTCGTCTCAGAGCCAGGCTTTCCACAGTGGCTGTTTGCTCCTTTCCTTCTATTGCAAAATGGGGCTGAATGATGGGTGGGCTTGGGAAGAACATTCTGAGGCCTGAATCATTTTGTTCTCTGGCGTATTTGGAACTCCAGAGGGCAGAGAGGGCCAACCAGCCAGTTTGTGGGACAGCTGGACCGTCAGTGACTGGAGCCTTCTTATAAGTCCGATGAGTCCCAGGCTTTGGCCGCGAAAACATGGCGTCTGGCCCCAGAGGCGCCTGCATCAGGCGGCGTAGCCAGAACACAAGGAACTGAGACAGAACTGTGGTCGGTGTGCTGCAGTTCGCCTCAGTCTTTTAAACATATGTCTCCTGTGGAGAAACATGTACATCTTGAGGGTTCTTTTAAAGTTTGTGTTTCAAAAGGAATAGAGTGGGGCTTTTTTTTTTTGGTTTTCAAATATGAAATTATAATATTGAATATATTTTACAAACTACATATGTCCTCCCTAAGATGTTTAAAATTTTCTACGGAGGTATAACATAGATAACAGTATAGTGCTTGAATTCTCACATGCATATGTATTACTATGAATACCACCCAGATGTATAAGCAATATTTCCAGCAACCCAGGCAGCTCCCTTATGCTCCTTTCAAGTCAATCCTACTGCCCTACCCATCCAGACGCGACCATGGTTCTAACTCCAGTCGGACTAGGTCACCTTTGCCCACTCTTGAACTTCATGTACGCAGAACTATGTCTATGGTTTATGTCTGGCTTCCTTCGCTTGTGTTGCACATTGTTGCATAGAGCAGTGTGGATGCTGTTTGGCCTATAATGGGGGCCTTCCAGATAACTCCGCTGTAGGTTGGAAATCATTGTAAGTCAATAAGCATTCAATCCACTCACCCTGTCAAACACTGTAACAGCAACCCAGCCCCTTGTGAAGTCTCTGTTGTTAGCCCCAGTATCATTGCTACCTCTGGTAGTTACCACTGCCCGACATGGAGGAAGAGAATTATGCGCCTGTCAATATGCCAAGCAAAGGTCAAAATTCAGAATATGATTTCTACTGAATGCATGTCGCTTTTGCGCAATCATAGGGTTAAAAAAAATCATGGGTTAATCCATCCTGAGTTGTGAACAGTATAGTGTCTTTTTCAAAGTTGAGCAGTGTGCCATCATGTGCCCCCTCCAGTGATTTATATATCTGTTTTTCTCACTCGGGACCATTGGTGTGGTATAAAAAGTGCTATCTTTGAAGCCCAATATCAAAACTCAGACTTCTTTTTCTTATGAGCATGTGACCTGGAGTAAGTTGGGTTGGCCCTTAACCTTGCATTCTCCCTTGCAGAATGGAGTCATTATACTTACTTCTCAGTGTGAGGACAGGAGCCAATGTCCCTAAAGCCTCCAACACAGTTCCTTGGTAAAGTAGGCATCAGATTCATGGAGCCACGGTTACAAGGGACCTGAGTGCCACGGGACTGTTCCTTGGGCACACAGAGAAGATCCATTCTTATTCAGGGCTGTTGTCTTCCAGGCCTCAGTGGGTTGTCCCACAAAGGAAGATGCCCTGGGAGGGGCTGTCCTGGGAGTCAATGCACAGAAGGTGCAGATGCAGACCGTGCCGCAAGGGTACAGCTAAGGGGAGGACAGAGGTGCGTTCCCGTGGCTAGATAGTTCTGTGTGAGGCTAGGGAGAGCGTGTGTAGAAGTCAGCACCCAAGATGGTGCACAGGGTCAGATGCAAACACTGTTGGCTCACGACAGTGAGAGGCTTGTGCTGGAGAGTGCTGGGAAACCCTCCTGGAGAAAGTGAGGCTGGGGCTGGTCCTTGGGCAGCGTGTGGGTGAGACAGAGCGGGTGCATCTGAGCCACAAATGTTAGCAGAAAACGATAGAGCAGGACTCGGGGGGATGCTACCCAACAGCCTCTGCTGCCACCATTGTCACTATGGCTAATGTGCTTGGGCCCTTGTGCCAGGCACTGTGCTGAGCAGAATGTGGATGTTCTCACCACGCTCCGTATGGGGAATGAGCTAGATGTTCCGAGCGCCTCCACGCGCAGACCCTCCTCTCCTTGGATGGGAGTTCCCGGAAGTCGCTCAGTACCTGGGTGCTGCGGCCATTTCCCCTCAGGGTTCTGTTCTCCTTTCAGGAGCATGTGTGTGAACAGCTTCCCTGTTCTTGGTAGGGATTGGAGTACAGGCCTTTATTTTGCTCTCCCAGCCACTGAAGCCTGGATTAAGTAAAGAAGTTAGGGAAGGGTATGTTCCGGGTTGAATCATGCCCCTCACAAAATTCCTCTGCTGAAATCCTACCCTAGGGGCCGTAGGGTCTTTAAAGATGTGATTAAGGTAAAATGAGGCCTTTGGGGTGGCCCTGATTCAGTGTGCCTGGGGTGAGTATAAAAAGTGGAGGCTAGGGCACACGCATACACACACAGACACACAGACACATGAGCACGTGTGTCCTTGTGTACACACACACACACACACACTTGCATGCACACACACAGACGCAAGAAAGACTGTGTGAAGACCTGGAAAGAAAGGGCCATCTACAGGCCAGGGAGAGAAGCCTCAGAAAGGATTACCTTTGCTGTAGCTTGATCTGGGGCTTTTGGTCCTGAGGACGATGAGAAAATGAGTTTTCATTGTTTAAGCCACACAGTCTCATGGCAAGCCTAGCAAAAGAGTACAAAAGTCACTCGTGTCACCTGAGGCTTGGTGAAGAATGGTCAAGTTTTAACAGTGACAATGTTGGTCATCATGTAAAGGTGTCTCGCAGCTCCAAGGTGCCAAAGGCCATTCTGTGGGTGATGCTTGTGGAGATAAACAGGAGGACAGGCTTCTGGTCAGCAGATCTGCGCTGCTCTTTAGTCTCGCCATGCCGGAGTCCCGGGAAGTATTCATTAGTGAGTGTTGGTCTGATGATATGGGGTTGCCTATGGATCAGACAAACAGAATAATTGACCTTAATGTGCTCCCTTATTTTTCTGAGAAATGCCTGTGCCCCTTTCCTTTGGCCACTGGGCTTGGAGGGGCGGGGTGGGATGTCAGAAGAAGGCCTACAGTCGGCCTCAGGTTCTGCCTTCCAAACTCACTTGGAGAGGAGATGAGTCTAGACTCTAGGGGCGGCCACAGCTCACCAAAGAGATGGATCACACAGCTTCCTGCCCCAGGATAGTCCTAAATGTCTCCGCTTATGATGCGTCTGGGTGAGTTACAGGACCGGTAGTTTTGATCAAGTGCCTGCCTCTGCTCCATTAGCAAAAGGGTAATGAGAAACAAACAGCAAGGTGGGGGCCAGGGGAGAGCATGGGGTGGCCTTGGGGAAGGTGAGGCAGAAAGAGCTGATAGCTGTTGCTTTCTCAAGCTTCTGTGATGGGCCTGGGCTTTGCCAGGTTGGGGTGTGGGCTTTCCCAAGAGGCTGCACTTCCTAGAGGCAGCTGTTGGGCACAGTTAATCCTGACTTTGGAGGAGCTTTCTCCTTCCAAATCGCTCTCTCCTGTAACTTTCCCAGCTCCTCCTCCCAGTAGCCCCCTGGACAGAGAGCCATGATCCTGCCTGCTTATTGTTCAGACTATTGACCAGAGCCCAAGGTGAGGGTGGGGTGGGGAAGACGGATGGGGACCGGGGGAGGGGTTATCCCGAGGTCTGGTTTCCATTCTGTTGGCTCACTAACTGTGGGCCAAGGGCACCCCACACTTTCTTTTCCCCCTGACTTAATTTACTCTTTTGTTTCTCTTTTTTCTTCTCAAGTCCCTCTTCCCCTTCATTTATTCTCTTCCTTTCTTTTGTTAAACATCTTGGTTTCTCCTTCCTCCTCTTTCTCTCCAGAGTTTTTCTTGTTTTCTCTTCTCCTCTTTGCTTTCTTTTTTCTTTCCTCCTTTCATTGTTTCCTTCTAATTTTGCTGAAAAGCTTGAGTAACTGATTCCTTCTTTAGATACATTTGTTGGGGCTAAGCCTTGGGGTGTACTTAGGAAAACAGGTGTGCAGTACTGGCTGAGCTGATGATGAACTAATTCTGTGAGAAGATGGGGGTTGGTTCGTAGAAGGTCCGGTGAATTACTCTCTTCTTTTTCACCCAAGACCTGGGCCAACTGAGAAACAAGATAAAAGGACGAGGCAGATTGGGTAATCAAAATAGCAGTCAAACTCTCTAGAAAGCTGCAATCAGAGAATTGAGCTTGTACCTCATCCGCCAGTCCCAGGCAGCCCTGGCCAGGGCAGTGCTTCCACTTGTAGCAGGAGAGCTTGCATTGGGCTCAAACCACAGCCTGGAAGAGCAGCCTGTGTAGGGGTGGGCTTCTTGCAGAGAATTTGCTCTCTGGGCATAGAAGGGGGAGGGCATGGGTTACCCAGAGCCAGATCCCCCTTCCAAGGTCACTGATCAGTAAAAATGCAGAAGTGTACAAGTACCTGAAGAGTGGGGGAGGGGAGACAGAGAGAGATAGAGATGAGGCAGAGATAGAGACACAGGGAAAGATGGAGAGAGAGACAGAGAGAGAGACAGAGGCAGAGAGAGATGGGGAAGGATGGAGAGAGAGACGTAGAGAGAGAAACAGGAGATGAACCTAGCCCGGCTAACCTAGGTTAGTGGTAACAAACATGCCAGGAGTAACATTTGATCTGATGCTTCAAGGATCGGTATTTATGTGGTGTGATCAGTCCCCCCGCAAGAATCCAGAACCAATTTAGCAATTTCACTTCTTTCTTTCCCTCCATAACCTTCTTCTGTATCACATAAAGTTCCAGGAAAGTCTTTCGTTGAATCATTCTGTCAACAAATATATATTAAATGCCTTTTAAAAGCAAGCCACTTCACTAGGCAGGATAAATACGAGGGTTGATAGGCCTCAGCTTCTGCCCTCGAGGAGCACTCCGATTAGTGTACCAGGTGGGACACACTCGTAAGTAGCGGAAATTTGAGGCCGGGACTGCTGTGGCTGTTGCTTGTGGTTGAAACCTGTAAGAGCTCTATGTGAGCCATGTTAGGATTTTATGTAGTTTGTGTGGGAAAGAAAAACATTTCTTGTTACAGGGAGAAAGCAGAAGTTGAGCCAAGTCTTGAGAAGCAAGCAGGATACCAACAGGTACTTCTTTGGCCTTTTAAGTGGAAGAAACAACACAAGGTCATGGGGATAGGAGTTCTGAGGGTATTTGCAGGGATCAGTGGGCAGTCCAGTTTGTCTTATACCTAGGTGAGAAGGCAGCTGTTAGAAAAGACAACTTTGAAGAAGAGGTGAGATGCAGGCTCTTGAAAGTCAGTGTAACGGTCCATCCACACTTTGGTCCACAGTGGGAATGAGTTAAGAAAGAGCATTCCAGAACAGGCACTCAACTTGCAGAACCATTTAGGTTGGAGGGTTCAGACTTTGGAGGCTGTAAGAATGTCAGGTGGCTTTGAGATGGTCCAGGTTCAGAATTTCTGATTGTCAGTAGAGAGAGCCACACTGCAGCAGGTGGGCAGGGTGTGGACCCATCCTGAGGATCTGTCCCGCAGTGCTCCAAGCCTGTGAACACAGCCGGGGAAGATGCAGAGGGCCCGTCTTGTTCATGAGCGGGACCAGTCCTGGGTCGAGGAGTGCAGGCCCCGCTGGGAGAGCAGGTGGGATTGCAGCAGGACAGCTGCTGCACCATGGGAGGAGAAGGCCGGCTGATGCTTAGGGATGTCCATGAGGGTCTGGAGGAGAAGAGAAGTTTCTGGGTGCTCTCTGCTGGGTCGTGCTCCCCATACAAAAACTAGGCACGCTACCAAAGGTGGGAACAATCAAGAAAACAAGTTCAGACAGGGACACACCAAAGCAAGACAAACCTTGATCCTGGAGAAGCCGGTCAGAGCAGCAACCTTCAGGGTCCCTGCAAGCAGGTCTCTGCCACGGGTGCCATCACCTCCCTCTGGAGCTGCCAACGCTGCCCCATGTGGCTTGGACTTCACAACTTTTTCTTCTCAGAAAGAGAAAAGAGCTTATTAAGTGAAGCGACTGCCAAGTGTATTTTCAGATGAACAAAGCCTAGATCACTTTTTTCCCTCACCACATACCATACATAATTGTATGAAGGGCAGGATTTATTTGGTTTGCATTATGATTTTTTCCCCAAGCTTAATTGCAGTGTTAAAAAGGCAACTGCAACTTGAAAGGAACAAACTCCACAGTCCCGGAGACCAGCATGACCATTCTGGGTCTGAAACACACTTCTTTGTGAAGGGAATTAATTGTATATGAAACTTTGGGGCTTATGTAAAACACATTTTTATGAAAATAAACTTGAACAGTCATTAAAAAGAATCGTTGTTTTAAATAAGACTGCAACTGCCTTGTGGTGCCAAGGAATTTTAGATGCCTCCTTTATTGGCTTTGTCTAGCGTTCCACTCTGCATTTACTAAAACAATGTCAGGGCCCCAGAGGTAAGGCCTAGCTTATAATTGGGAATCAAATGCATAGTTCCAAGGACAGATTGCTAGGGGAGGTGAGCAAATGAAAACGCTTGTACAACTTTTGGGTCCAAACTTCACAAATAGGCAGTTCTATCTTGGAGAACTCCAGTATGTTACGGGATGTCTTGCTGCCTAGAAGTTCCACCTCAGATCAAGGAGCTCATTATGGAACTTGGCCTTGAAGCTTTGGGACGTTCCTCCGGGAAATCTGTAAGTCAGAACTTCGAGGAGGATGATCTCTGGCTTTTCATCTGCCAGCGCAGACTGGGGCTGTTTCTGCTTAGGTGTCAGCAGGGCTCCGGGAGAGCTAGGGCCGAGCTCTTCACCAGGACAAGTCACTTTACAGTGCGAGCTTGGCCAGCGAACGTCTCTGGATAATCACAGTAGGAACATGTTTTTGTAGAAGGGGAGGCACAAGCGGTACTGAGAAGGCAGGGTGAGACTTGGGTTGATAGCGTTCCCCTTGGTATTCTACTTCTCTCTCTGTCCCTGTCCCCTCCTGTTGGGAAAGCAGAGCTGGAGCAAAGCCACTGAGCACCATGGACTCAACTTCTGTTCCGAGGCAGATGGGAAGCGGCATCCTCGTGAATGGCTCCGAACGTGAGCTCCTGGTCCCTCACCCGGAGGAGAATGCTTCACCGATGGCCACACCTGACACCCACACGTGGTCCCTTCCCTCTAAATCACCAGCTATTTCTCCTGTCCTTAAGGCCGTGTTTTCCTCCCTGCAGTGAGATTCTTGCAATTATTTAGACAGAAACATGCATGGGAGGGAAGACGGGAAGCCGTGGAGTTGTACATGGGAACGTCTGAGGAGGGGCTCTCTTCCAGCTTTGCTCTGGGGCTCAGGGTTTAAGAGACGAGCTGTTTGCTTCAATCCCAACATATGCAATGACACCCATTTTGTGTTTTATATAGAGCCGTCGTGAGTTCTCACACGTGACGCTTTGTCCTATGGAGCAACGCCCCTTTCTACTCATGCCTCTGATTCAAACCAGGGCTTACCTGGTTTGAGTAGCAAGACGTAAGGGCCCCCAGAACAGTGGTGGTAGCTGTGTGGTGAGGAGGGAGCATCAGGCGGTATTGGCCGTGCAGCATGAAGCCCTGGGGAGAGTCCATGCAGCCCCAAGCCCCAGAGTGAGCTGCCCTGAGTGGTGTTTCTTGGCTCTGCAGGGCTGTGGATGCACCATCACTGCTGCTGTCCCCTGGGTGTATCCCCCTGTCTGCTGTGCTGAAGCTGAGGTAGGCAGTGGTGTGATGACCTCAGACATTTTGGTCCCACAGCAACTGCAGCAAGGCCCTGAGAGTAGGAAAGCTGGGAAATGGCTTTCGCCCTCTGTCTTTAGTGTGAAGCTGATCCCTCTGTTCCACCACCCACTCCTCAAGAGAGGACCAGTGGGCTCCATCTTCTGTGTTCTCTTGAGAGCGACCTGGAGCAACACAGAGGTCACGACAGGTGACAGGGGCACAGAAAGGCTTGTCAGGTGATCTTCTTATTTATTTATTTTGTGGTGGAAACACTTTCACATCTCAAAGTTCTCAAGTGCGTTTTGGTCTGGTCCCCAAATGCACAACTGGAAACACAGAGTCTCGACACTGCCCCTCCCTTTCAGTGGCATAGCTCAGGGAATCAATTCAAACCCATTAGGATTTTCAGAACCACAGGGGAGAAAATCCTCCCAGTGAACACTCTTAGGATGCTGTGACCAAGCACCGTTTCCTCCAACCGGTACCATTTTCTCATTCCTTAAAATCCCATCAGTTGCAATCCCTCCTCCAGGCCAAGTATCTGGTTTTCACATTCCCATTTCTGGACACAAAAGCTTAGAGCAAAGGCTTGTAGATACATGAATTACATACTTATTAGTAACACCGTGTGGCTCCATGTTTGCACGGTAATGTAGAGAGTTGGCAGTTTTGCCGGGATTGTAAATCTAAAGAGGTGATTGTGCTTCACAACAGCAGGGGTGGGAAGGGGGGCAGAGAACTGATGTGGAGACTTGGGGTCTGCCCCTAAGTAAATGTGGGGTCCTTGTCTGTTGTGTGTGGGTGTGTGATGTCTTAAGTGGACTGTTTTTCTGTGCAAAGACAATTGAATTTAAAACATCTAGATTAAGTACGTCTTCTCCAGGAGCACATCTGTTGCACACAGTGGAGCACATTCCATCCTTATCATTATCTGCAGAGTGATGAAGCCATCTCCACCTAGTTCCCAAAACCAGAGAGGGGGACAACAGGCCAGCACTACATATTAAAGTTGTTTCTTCTTTTGCATTTTGCCATTCTTGTCGAGAGAACACAGAGAATCTGGTGGATAGCTAATGGACTGGAGAAGCTTTCCCCTCAACGGGAGCAATACATAAAGAGAAAACTTAGTTACAGTCAGGATCCAGTGTTAACTGGTAAACAGGAGCCCCCATGTTTCACAGCTACTGATTGTAAGGTGTACAACAATCACACCTCTGAGAAAAACTACTGCCAATTAAGCCATGACCACAGTATTTTATAATTCCAAATTACAATTTTATATTTATCAAAAGAAACTCTTTATGGCTTCTTTAGAGACTTGAGCATACGTTAAAACAAAAGAAAGCAAATTCAGTTGGTTTCAATATCCCTTGACTGTCTCTGCAGGACAGCTCTTCAGAAAGAGCCTCTGACCCTGAGTTTCTGGTGTCTGTGGTTGGGCCTTCCTCTGGGACATCAAGAGTCAGGACGACCAGCATTTCTTCCCATCTTTCTATGCTTTTGGCCTTAAGTTTTCTTCCTAGGCCTTGGTGCCCAGTGGTAGGCTCTCGAGCTGGAGGGTAAGAACTCAGGACTCAAATTTGTATCTCTATGAATGCTTTGTTGACCGAAAGACCAAGGGTAGCAGGTGTCTAACCTCGCCACTGGAGCAACATGCAGGTGCAAACCAGTGGACACATGTGGGCAGTCCCAGTGTCAAGACTTTCACTCTGCTTGCTGTGACTCAGGATGCTACCACCACCACTGTGCTGGCTGTCTGGTAAGCTTTCCTCGCTTCTGTCCTCTCTAATCACAGAGTCACTGTTTGTAGAACAGATCTTAAGTATGACTCATCCATTTAGATGTAAGGATAGGGATGGCTGATACCCCAGTGGCCCTTATGTTCATTCCATGGAAGTGAGAGTAGAAGAGAGAGAGAGAGAGAGAGAGAGAGAGAGAGAGAGAGAGAGAGAGAGGG
>NW_022900914.1:5171936-5184211 GCF_012274545.1 Fukomys damarensis | reverse complement strand
TTTATACGATAAGAGAGAGAGTAAGAGAGAGAGAGAGAGAGAGAGAGAGAGAGAGAGAGAGAGAGAGAGAGGGAGATAGAGAGATGAGAGAGAGAGAGAGAGAGAAAGAGAGAGAGAGAGAGTAGTCTACATTTTTGGTTTTAAGGACCAACAATTCCACTGAACAAATAGCAAAGTAATTTCTGCCCCAGAAAGTCTTACCCAGGACCCTTGCTGTGCTAACACAGTGCCCCATACTTATCTCTGTCATAACGCATCCTACACTACATCGTGTGCTTGTTTATGTGGCTACTGTGACTTTCCTGAGGGCTACAACCACACCTCACTCAGTTCCAGTGAATTTCACGGTGCTAGGATTGAGTGCAGCTTACGTGAACTTTTGTCAAAAGACTTTGGATGGAGAGAATGGAGCAGAAGGTGCTCAGGGGCAGGGAGATGCCAGCCAGATTTAGAGGTGGTGCATTTGTGCTGTTTGGCAGGGGTGGAGGATTTGTGAAAGGAAGCAGTGGAAAAGTGGAGCATGAGGGCTGGCTGGGGCCAGGCCACAGAGGGCCTGCATAGTACATTACTTGGCCTTTCAGACCCTGACTAAGACTGTTTCAGGGCACCTGTGTGTGACCCAGCATCGCTTACCAGGTCACGTTATCCAAACAGAGGATCTGAAACTTCAGCAAAGTAGGTTAGAGTTGCATTCATTCATTCAATCACGCGTTCGTTTGAAGTTTCCACTAAAATGAATGGATAATGATGTGTACCAGGCGCTGAGGACACACGGACGAACAGTGCATGATCTGCACCTTGAAGGAAAACGGAGTCTAGCGGGGGGACACAGATGTATGCAGATCAGCATATGCAAATGTGGCTATCTGAATATGCAAGGATTGGGTAAAACAGAAAAATATTTGGGGTTCATGGCTTCACAATCAGAGCACTGTGGGGACACAAATGAGAAAGTGATATCTTTCCGTGGGTGAATCAATAGAAGTTTCACACAGTCAGGATGATTCTTCAAAATATTCAGGACAAAGACCTCAGTAATTGCTCTTTGTATCCACAGTTCCCACAAAAGAGTTCTGAACTCTGACATACAAAGCTCAGAGATGATCCATATCCCACGGGATTCACGGCATACATAAACATGTTAAAACCAGGTTGAAGACCAGCAGGAGGAACAAACAAAAACAAACAAAGAAGCAAACAACAAACCCTAACCTATTTGTCTTGGGGTCATCTGCCATTTGGAAAACGTGTTAATATGTTGGCATCTTAACCCGCATTCATATCTCACACATATTAGTACCCTAGCATCACAGTTTAGGGTGTGCGGCTGATGGCCTGATTCGGGTGGGACAGGGTCTCGCTATCCTTGTTAATACTGTGGATTTCTGCTATTCTTAAAGTTCTCTGAGAATTGATATTTGCCATATGTGCCACATGATTTGTGCTTTTACCAAAGTTCTCTTAATGAGCACCAAAAAATATGTACCTTCTGCTGCCGAAGCCGTGTTACTGCGTGAGAATGTACTCTACAGAAACCAACTGTTACTAGTTCCATGTAGAGAATGCAAATGATGTTTATGAAATAACTTAGAGACTGGAAAAGTACGTACACCTGGACACTGTGCCTAGTGCGTGCAGCTACTAGGGAGGATAAGGGCTTCTAAGATGCCTGGTTTGTTTCAGTGCTTTCTGAGAGTTCAGCTTTATGCATAATTTTGGTACTGGTGCAGAAATTACTTGTCAGATTACCTGGAGATGTTTTCATCCCAGTAGCTGAAATTTGCAAAGCACAAGCAAAGAGGACACTTGATGTTGTAAGGAAAAAGTTCAGCTTTAACTGAGCTTTTTACTGAACAATACTAATAAATGCTCATCAATAAATTTACTTGGAAGTGTCTATTGTGTATGAAAGATTTAGAATGAATTTGGCTTTTAAAAACATTTTATATTTTGATTAACATGTATTAATTGTACTTATGAATGGAGTTCAGTGTGCTATTTCAACACAAACAAATAACATGCATCGATCAGATTCAATCTCCTTTGACCTATTTCCTTCCCCTTCCAAGTCTTCCCAACCTTGGGATTCACTACCCTACATGTCTCTGGCTATTTGATCACCAGTATTCTGCCCTGGAATATCCCTGTCCAACGTGCCTACAAGGTGAAATCTCGTATACTGAGCCAGACCGGCAGCGTAATCACGGCTATCCCGGTGTGGTCCATCCCTAGGGAGTGAGTGACGGCCCAAGAGCGCTACAATATGGCCATGGCCATTTCCAGACTTTCAGATGCTCCGTCCCCTCCTTTCACTTCTGGGAGAGACCATGGCAGAGTTGAGCAGAGCATCACAGCCCACGATCAGGACAACTTCCCAAGCAATTGCTCTGTGATCACTGGAGACGCAGTTTATGGCTGGCGCTCTTTCCTTCGTGTGGATTTGGGTAAAGTGAAGATTGTGAGACCAAATGAATGAACAAACGAGAGAATGAATGAATACTGACTACATGCCAGGTCATCTCAAGCAGTGTTCAGATTCCAGCCTTTTAACAGCCGTCAGTGGGTAGGTTGGTGGATTTCTGAGGCTGGCCATCCCCTTTTTCCTGATTTCTGTATCCCGATCAGATGTTATTCAGCAAGTTCTCAGAATAGCTAGACCTGAACACATTTCCTTTCACCCTCCTTCCAAAGTGTGTTCCCTCCACAGCCCTCCAACCAAGCCCCTCTGTCTGGGAAAGGTGCCAGGGAGGAGGAGTCCATGCGCAAGCCTTGGAAGGCATCTGAGCTTAATGAGAAAAACACATCTCGCCGCACACACAGCTCCTTCTGCTTGGCTCTGCTTGTGTGAGCCTGTAGGAGAGGCTGAAAAGCACATTCTTTAAAATCCTGGCCCTCAAAAGGAATGCATCTTGGGATGAAATGTCAGCCTGGCTGTGCCCTGACGGCGGGACAGGTTTTTTATTGCTGACTTTTTGACATGATAAAACCCAGCCCCGTCCCCTCTACTCTCGGAATGGTTCACAGAACTGATGAAATTTCAAGCCTTCACTCAGCCAAACTATTGCATTTTTATCACAATACAAAGATTTTACAAATTGTATTTCTATCCCCCTCTTTAGCCCCATCCTCTGCAGCCCTCACCCCAAACCATGTCTTATTGGGGACCAGCAGCATTAGATCCCTGAGTGAGTCTCTTCCCTCTGGACACTGGGGTGGGCTCGGTCACATCCATTTCTCTCCGCAGTTCACGAAGCTGATCTGAGCCTCCACCTTTCTGGCCTGCAGCAGGCCGGGTCAGGCTGTGGGTGGCCAGAGGATGAGCTCATTCCTTGTCTCTCTGCCTAGCTCATCTTGCCGAGCTGTCCCTTGCTGAGTTAAATCTGAGTTCCTGAGGCATCATTCTTCAGCTATTTATTTTCAGCTTTGGAGATTTGAAGCACTGCTCCTTTAAACGCATTCCAAGTTTGTTTGGAAATTTGGCTGAGTTCACGTCTGACCTGACAACAGGCCCCTTGAGTTTAACTGCCTGATGTTACTTTAGAGTTGGCTCGGAATTGCTTCTTCCTCTTCCTTGCACTTGGAAAGACGCAGTGTCACTTCTACAGACCTAGGGTGTCTAACTGGCTTCGCACTTCTCTTGTCCCACATGTTTACAGGCAGACTACATGTCTTGGAGCCTGGATGGCAACACTCAGTCAGGTGACTTTCTGAAAGGAAGGGCTGGTCAGGTATCTCCATGGACAAACACTCACTGGATGTCCACTGCATGGAGGACTTACAAAGTAGAGCTCCACTGGGACACAAGCTTCATTTATGCATTCGTTTGCTTGAGTGTTCCCTGTCCCAGGATGCAGTGGGCACTGTGAGTAATAAGCAGTCTACGTTTTAGGGGTTTAGATACAGGTCAGGGTTAAAAACACTCCCAGACAATTTATAGCCCAGCAGGGCAAAGGCATCACAAGCAAGATGTCTGGGCTCATGGGAGGGAGAAGGAAATGTGACTGAGAATGAAGCAAGTAGGGTAAAACACAACAATGCTCCACAGAACTACCTTTCAGCCATTGTTGGGCTGAACTCTTGCAAGATTATACTGCCTGATGCTGCAGCTGTCTTCGTTTGTGTGCACTCTGCAATGTTCGCCCAGTGACAAAAGCACCCGGTCGAAGCATTCCTTGGAATGTATACTTGTTGTTGAGTGACATATGACCATGCATTATTTCCCAAGCACGGGTTCTGTGTGAAACCTTCTGCAGGGCCTGAGGGGGATGGAGGAAAGAGCCTCTGCTGGCTCAAGGAAATTTACAACCTGCAGAAGGAAGGAGACCCACACAGAACACTGAATATGTGCCCAAGGAGAGGCAGGTTTCTGAGATCACGAGGTGTGGCTGGCCTTCACCAGGCTACGTGCTCTAGTCATCTGTGTCTCCCACTGTGGTGGGCAGTTAGTCCCTTGACACTACTGAAAGTCTCCCTTTCCAGCCACACTTGGCAGAGATGACCAAGAAAAACTGGCAGTCACCTTGCTCTGGCCACCAAGTTCTGTTCTCCTAGCTGTCTCCAAATCAGATTCCAGCCGTCTCTACTTTCCCCACTCCTAAATGACTTTGATTTTCAATATAGTTACAAGTGTCTTATAATGTAATGAAATAGTTTTTAAATAAGGGCAGAGACACTGGAAAAGAGGGCACGACAGACTTTCACCTCATCTCCCCAGCCGTTAGCCACTAGTCCTTGCTTGTCTGACTGCTTGAACACTGCTGAGGGAAGAGGAGGTACATCTGTAGGAGGAGGAGGAGGGAAAGGACTTTAGGAAGCTGCGTGCAGGAACCTGAGTGCTGAAATCTTTGGGTTTTCAGAAGGAATAGCTTCGTGTCTGTGTGCCCAGAGATGGGCTGTCATAGTTTTAGTTCCTGCTATGTAGGTGGGAATTGCTAGCCTGCAGGGATACTTAGCTGTGACCCATAAATGTCCTCTTAAAAATCTTTGTGCCTTTTCTTTCTCAAGTCTTTCTTCTGCACATGCATGTACATGTACGCACACACATTCACACAGACACACACACACACTCACGAGATCTTTAAGAGTGCACAGCATGAGGGATGGGATGGCCATTTTGCAAGACCACTCTTGGAAGACCCGTGCTGAGTTGCGGCCAATTCTTGTCTGGGGTTGGAAGGCTCCCATCTGGTTCTTGTTTTTATTCCACTGTGGCCATGGGCAAATTCCTTCCCCTTTTGCATTTGATGCTTCTCAGTTGTACTACTAAATATTTGACTATATATATATATAT
Source organism: Fukomys damarensis (assembly GCF_012274545.1). Lineage (NCBI taxonomy): Eukaryota > Metazoa > Chordata > Mammalia > Rodentia > Bathyergidae > Fukomys > Fukomys damarensis. The sequence goes on along the minus strand of NW_022900914.1, from coordinate 5,178,921 downwards.
ATTTTTTTTTTTGTTTTGGAGATTTCTATGATTTTTAAGGATATTTCTATCTTATTGATCTCTTCTGATACGATGAGGCAGGGACTCATACCAGATCTCAAGTTCACTGGACCTGAGGCAGGACAAGGAGTGGAAGTTGTGACAAATCATGTCTCATAAGTTTTATTGGGGCCAAAGCTGAACACTGAGTCCCAATTTATTGCTGTCTGGGTTATTTTCTTATCATTGGGACAATATGCCAGTCACCCCCTAGTTAAAGGAGGTAAAGGTTTATTTGAGCTCTCCGTTTCTAGAGGTTTCAGTTCATAGTTGGCTGGCTCCAAGGCAGGGTGGCATGAAAGAGGGGCATGGCAGAGGAGAAACAGTTCATGGCATGGCAGGCAGGCGGCAGCACGTGAGATCAAGGGAGTAGAAGGGACCAAAGTGACCCACCTCTTCTCAGCAGGCTTTACCGTTTAACATCACACCCAGCTGTAAAGCTACCAGGTGATTTGTCTTAATAATTAGAGAAAAGAAACTAAGACAGGAAGTATATTTTTCTTCCTCAGTTACTTTCCAAGTGCTCCACATAAAACACACTTAAACCAAACCCAAAGCAAACTATTTGAAACATACATAAACTAAACTCAGGAGGCCTTCCAGCAGAAGTGGGGGCATAATGGTTTCCATAAGGTGTACGCTCAAGGTAGAGGCAGTTGAACCTTATGTTGTAATCTCTGAAACCCACTTGCAGGAAAAGAAATGAACAAATGTGAATCATGAGGAGACATAAATACATCCTTCTCTCTCAAATCTGGGAGAGTCAGGAATGGTCACTCAAACCAACAGACTAATTATAGTCACTAAAGAGATTGTAGGCAAAATTGAGAATTCTTGGGAGAACCATGTACTGTTCAGGCTTAGCATCTAAATCAGTCCTTCCTTTCCCTGGTGCTATGGCCATGTGACTAATTTAGAATTTCTTCCTGGTAACTACTTTAGAATTTCTGAAGTTTGAAATTGTGCCAGTATAGCTTTCTTCTGTCCTAATCGCGAATTTCCCATCCATACATCCATCCGTCCATCTATCCATCCATCCAATAACAAACTCCCTGACCATTTACTGTGCTAGGTACTAACCTAGGTGATGAGAGTAAGACGATAAAATAGATCTTTGTTGGCTCCCTCTTCAGGGTTTCCTCTCTACATTCTTTGGCCAAAAGGAAATGGTGCTGTCTCTGGTTTAGAAAGATTTGCCTCTTTCGTAGCTCTGGTCGTGGGCTAAGATTACCTGGATCAGTGAATCTCAATGATGCAGCCATTCTGACAGCAGTTGGTCACAATGATTATTTGGAGAGAGACCTGCGCCTTAATTCAGTCATTAAGATCAGCAGGAGTCAAAAAGGCCTTTGTTTGAGATCAGGTCTGAGGACCTCTCTCTTCCTCTGGATTAGAACTCAGAAACATGTCCAAGGCTGTGGGCTGCTACCTGGTAACAATCCAGGAGAGCCTGCAGAGGACAGTGTCAATGCCAAGAAACTTTCATTGAGATATCGAGAGAGAACACAGGTCCTGCTCACAGCACTCCAGTCTCTGCACCAAACTCTGAGGTCACACTTCATGCAGTTATTATGGAATCTCATAATAATTTCCTTTGAATGTTGAAGCCAGTTTGAGATGAGTTCTATCACTTATAAGTGAAAATGTTCTAACAGTCAAGGAGGCAGTATTTGTGAGGAGGCTGGGTATGGACTCTGGGAATAAGTAAGGAACATGGATCTGGGGATCTGGCTTCTTGGGTTTGAATTGCAACTTGACTGCCCATTAGCTGTTATGGACTCCTGATACCTCATTTCCTTCACCAGTACAATGGGAACAATATTCTTATAAGGACTAAGTTAGAACATGGAAGCAATTGACAAAGTGTCTGGCACATGGTAAATGCAACGTGATTATTAAAATAGAGTGAATGAAGTGGTAGAAGATACTTACTTGGTTCCCAACCTAGAGGAGCTTACAGTTTCCCTTCTGGTTGCTACCTCTGTAGAGAGATGGGATCGCATAACAGAAACACCGATCATCACAAGGAGCTCTAATCCGAGTAAAGAATGCTCAGCATTTATTGTGAAGACTATTTGAGCAAAATGCAAATCTTCATTTTCACTTCAAACCATCAAGTAGCTTTGTAACCACATAGACGAATAATATCAAGAGTGGAAGATTTCAAACTCACTTATGAGAATGGGACAATAAAACTGTCATGTCAGCTTTGCATTTTTCCTTGTTATGATGTTGTCATCTTGATACACAATAAGCTATTTCTCCCTCATGTTGACTTGCATCTCCTTATCATGATGACATCATAAGTACAGTGCCGTATTTTTAAAGGTCATTGTGACATATTGAACCTACCGCAGCAATTGGTGTACTTGTATGTCACCATGAGATAGGCACTGTCTGTCACTGTGACATAGGGTACCTGTCTGTCAAGATGTCACAGTATTTTTCCATTATGATGATACAGAATGTCTGTGGTGGTGACTAGGATGTCTGGTGGTTATCACTGTGTTCCTGTCTGTCACTGTGATGCTGTGTAGCTCTCCCCTTTGTGATGGCGATAGGCTACATCTGGCTGTAGGGATCCTGCTTTTTTATTTCATTGGGAAGTTCTCCAGTGGCTCTATAGAACAAACAGGTCCTGGCTGGTCCTGTGCAGTTTATACACTTCAGCTTTTACTGACTAGCAGCTGGTCGGTTGCCTTTTTATTCAAATGAGTGCTCTGAGTATTAGAACTGCCCCTGCATTGAACCTTCTCCTCCTTATCTACTCAGCCTGCTCTCCCTGTCCTGGCAAATGGCCTGTATGTTGCTATCATCCTCGATTGTCATCCCATCTTCAGACCTCGGGCTTATCTGAGTTTCTCCCCTCATGCAATTTCACAAACCCAAAGGAGTCGCCAAGTCTTATAGTTTGACTTCCTAACTATTCACCAACCTGTCCCCTCTGTCCAGCCATAACGCTCCTAGGAGGGCTATGGCCCTGGCCTTCTTGCCCCTAGAGGGGTCCATGGCAAGTCCATTCTCAACCTTAGGGTCAGACTGATGTCACCCTCCTTTCCAAGATCCCCAAATTGCTAATGGCATTTTATATTTTCCACGGACAATAACACTTTACATTCTTACTCTGCATGACCTGGGATTTTACTCCAATCAGTTGTTGTCATCTGTCTCCCAACTGTTATTTTCAAAATGTTATTGTCCCACTTTTACCTTATTTTATTGTTGCTGTGATATTTACTCTAGTAAACTATAAGTTCTTGGACATAAAATATCTGGGAGATAGTTTAGGTCTCTTGTTCAATGCTCAGAAAAACGATAAGAACAAAACAAGTCCTCGATAAGTATTCATAAATGGTTTCATGATTGTTTGATTCTTGTCTTTGAATTGTAAAGACTTGAACTTCTTGATTAACTGGAAACGTTGAACTCGGAGGCTCAGGGTACATGATGAGAGACTTCTATAGGGCTCCTAGACAAGAAATGGTGAAACATTAAACAGTAGAGACTCTGCCTATCAAGATAAATGCTGGCACACACAGTCAAGATGACAGTGGGAGGAATAGCAGCGGATTCAGACCTTCCCTATGCTACCTGTGATAGTGAGAATGTTCCGGACCATAGGGAACTCTGATTCAGATGCCTTAAATGAGAAGGGCTTTATTATCCCAGATAAGAAGTGAGAAGGTAGGAAACTCCAAGTTAGTGACTTCAATAACTCAACTGTGTGATGGAGGACTTGGGTTCTTTTTCACCTTCTTATTTGCTGTCTTTAGGCCAATGAATTGGCATTATCTTCAGGCTGTTTCCTGTGTGATCACTTCTCATCAGCTCTTGAGACAGAACAAGAGAGGGTGTGCTGTTTTATGTCAAAAAGAAAACTTCCCAGAAGCCCCAGCAGTTCTCATCTTACATACCATTCGCCAGAATTTGGTCACAAGTTTGGGCCCTAACCAATCACCAGCAAAGATAATGCAATCCCATGTTGGCTTCTTCCAATCAAAATTTATCCAAGTCAGAAGGAGGAGGAATGAGTACTTGAACAAAATCAAGACTTTCTCAGCATGGAAGAAGGGGAAATTGGGCATTGAGTAGGTAACCATAGGTATCTGCTATCTTGAACTTCATAAAAGGAAGAGTCTTCCACATTAACAAAATATTGTACTTATGCAAATTTATGTTAGAAACAAAACATACAAAAATCATATATACATGTAAATAAAAATGAATGTGATCAAAGTGTGGGACACTTTTTGGGTGGAAATCTGTATTTCTCAGAGAGGTTGTCCAACTCAGAGTCTCTCAACCCCTGGAGATTAATCAGTAATCTGAGCATTCAGGTTAATTGCTGGTGATATGAGACAAACAGGATAAATATATATTTGCTCAAATAAAATCTGTTTTGGTTCTGGCTGTAGTCTTAGTTAAGGCAGGTGAATAACTTGAGCCTGGGAATTTGACACCAGCCTGGACAACATAGAGAGCTCCTATCTTTAAAAAGAAGAATACCAAAACGTATTTCTGGTGGTTACACAAATGCAGAACCGGGATTCTCAGTGTTGGCATATCGCATCTGAAATACTTCTGGGTCATCGTCTCTCTGGCATCTTTTCCTGCCAGTAGACTCATGCACTACACACATGGATGGAACTAAGAACCATTGGCAGACACCACGTATCTGCAGTGGACTGGACACATCACAGACCTTTGACTTTTGCTTTTGGCCTTTTGCTCTTCATCTAGCCAGCAAACCTGACTCATCCTTGAAAGCCTAACTCAGTTATCATCTCTCTCTTTTTAATTTTAACGTAATAAGAGTAGATATCCATAAAGAAAATATAAAAACAGCCTATGAAAAAAATAATTTTTCCTAACAAAAATAACCAGAGACTAACAATAGTCAACACACTGTGTATCATGATTTTAAAAGAATATATTTTCATTTGCTAATCTATCTCTCATTTCCTAATAATACCATGCTTTTTGCATAAACATTTTAAATGATTAACAAAGTGTCACATACTCCGTGTAATTTTGAACAATTTCTTCCTATTCCGCAATATCTATCATACATTTTGGTCCTTATTTACACACGCAGCTTCTCACTGTCATCTCATTTATTAAAAGCATGATCTCACTTGGTCTTCCCTAGGTAAGTCACACGCCTCTGCCTGTATGTGGCCCTCCCATTAAAATAACTTTCTTTTAGCGCCATTATCGTGTTTTTACTGTAATTACCTACTCTCCTGGAACCAGGCTCCCTGAGCCAGAAGGATAGTTCTGCTGTTCTTTTCCATCTTCTTTTTGCAAATACCAGCCACATAATGGGGGAAGAGGAGGTAAATGAGTGGTTTTTCACAGAAGCTCATAGTTTTCTTAATAAATTAGTGATAACTTGATGGATGTGTTGGTCATAAGCCTCCTTCAGGACAGATCTCAGTTTGAGCCACAATCTGATCATTTATGAATAGATTAACTACTCACAAATGGGCACATTTCTGCCCAGTTACCTTGACATGTATGGACTAATGGCAGCAAGAACCATTAGCAAATTCATTATTTTTGAGTCCAAGTTGCACTTCTACTGCTAAGGTTAATTATTGATTTGTTTTATTCTGTGATTAAAGCCATTAGTGACTATTAGCAAATGATGATGTTGTTGCATGTTGGACTCTCAGCTGGCTGGCGTTTCATAGCAGAGGCCCAGGCTAAACGAGCTCTCCCCAGGCCTGCCATCTGGAGCGACACCTAGAACTGCTGAAGGTAGTTGGGAATCTTCCCTTGTGCTAGAAGAATAAACAGAACCTGATTTACTTCACTAATTATCCTTCTTGAGCACAGATACTGGCCAGGGTTTACCTTTAGTTGAATTTGGCCCCTGTCCTTATCTGATTTTGAATGGCCAACGGTTTCTGAGCAGGAGTTGGACAGTCTGAGAAGTCCCCGTGTTCCAGGGACTGCAGGCCCTGCTTTTAATTTTCCTTTATCAGGAGGGTGGAATGGGCTCTTTTGGTCTTGGAAATAGTTGGAAATGGAATTTGCAGCTCAGAGGTTGGTTTTACCTGGACACTGGACAATGGACATAGTTTCTGCTAGTGAGAGGAAGACCCTGCTCTTTTTTGTGGCTTTCACACTGAACTATATCCCTAGCCTTTAAAAATTAAAAAAAATTGTTTTTGAGACAAGGTGTTGCTAAGCCACTGAGATGCTTGGGCTGGGCTTGGATGTGTGGCCCTTGTGCCTGAGTGCTGGGATTGCAGGTATGTGCCACCATACCCAGCCTAGCCACTGCTGTTTCATGCCCTCTCTGAGCAGGTCTTGTCTTCTCCAGCTGTGCCCTACTTGAGGAAGGTTGGCTTGAAGGTACTGGCATGCAGAGAGCGCTGATACTCCCGGCACTCTCTGAGTTACTTGGAGAAGATAAACGTTTGCAGCTAACACTCCTAAATCAAAAGATGGACATCTAGTGTGGGTTGCCAGTGACCTGGATGGAGGGGCTGTGCTATGTCAAGATCTTCCCTTCTGGTGCCTATTCTCATTTTTTTTTTTTTTTTGGTATCGGGGATCAAACTGGGGACCTTGTGCTTGTGAGGCAGGTGGCAGAACCACTAAGATAAATTCCTGGCCCTCTGGTGCCTCTTCTACCCTTAGGCCTAGGAGCCCTCCCCAGTTTTCTCTGTGACTGTATCAGAGAGCTTTCCGTCCCTGGAACAAAGTACTTGATGTGCACAACTTAGAGGAGGAAGGTTTTATTTTGGCTCATGATCTCAGAAGTTTTAGTCGGGGGTCAACCGGCTCCAATGCAGAGACATCATGGCAGGAGGGGGTGGCAAAGGAAAGCTGGTGCTCACTTCATGGCAGCCAGAAGCAGAGAGGGAGTAGGAGGAGAGACACAGAGAGAGGGAGAGAGAGAGAGAGAGAGAGAGAGAGAGAGAGAGAGAGAGAGAGA